>NC_057714.1:104360957-104385160 GCF_004010195.1 Chiloscyllium plagiosum | reverse complement strand
GCAATTTAGCATGGCCAATTCACCTGACCTGCACATCTTTGGACTGTGGGAGGAAACCGGAGCACCCGGAGGAAACCCACGCAGACACGTGGAGAACGTGCAAACTCCACACAGTCAGTCGCCTGAGGCGGGTATTGAACCCGGGTCTCTGGCGCTGTGAGGCAGCAATGCTAACCACTGTGCCACCGTGCCGCCCACTGATGATAACGATTTTGGGATTTGGAGGGTGCTGTCTTAGGAGCCTTGAAGAATTTCTCCAAAGCATCTTGTAGATGGTACACACTGATGATATCGAGCATCAGTGGAGGAGGGAGCGGATGCTTGTGGATGTGATGCTCCACTATGCAGGCTGCTTTGTCCTGGATGGTGTCAAGCTTCCTGAATGTTGCTGGAGGTGCACCTATCCAGGTTACTGGGGAGTATGCCATCACACTCCTGACGTGTGCTCTGGAGATGGCAGACAGGTTTTGAGGAGGCAGGAAGTGAGTTACTTGCTGCAGGATTCCAAGTCTGACCTGCTCTTGTAGCCAGTGTGTTCACCTGACAAACCCATTTGAGTTTCTAGTCAATAGCATCCCCCAACATTGCTGCTCGTGGGGAATTCAATGGTGGAAATGCCACAATGTGGAGGGGCATTGGGTAGATTCTATCTTGTTGGAGATAGTTATTGACTGGCATTTGTGGAGTACAAGTGTTCCTTGCCACCTTTCAGGCCAAACCTGGCTACTGTCCAAGCCTGGCTATGTTTGGACATGGACTGCTTCAGTACCTTAGGATTTACAAATGGAGCTGAACATTATTCACCAATAGCAGCACATCTCCATTCCTAACGCGATGAAGATGAAGCAGCTGAAGCCAGTTGAGCCTGGGACAATGCCCTGAGGAACTCCGACAGAGGTATCCTGGAGCTGAGATGAGATGACTCAGGAAGGATGGCCGAGGGGTAGAGGTGGGAGATGGAGGAAGAGGCAGGCCATTTAGGACTGAGGAGGAGGAATTTCTTCACTCCCCCAGAGGACGGTGAATCATTGGGATTCTCCATCCCAACGGGCTGTGGAGGCTCAGTCAATGAGTACATTTAAAACAGAGAGCAATAGATTTCCGCACACTAAAAACATTACTGGATACAGTGATAAGACCATAAGACATAGAAATGGAGTAGGTCACTCAGTCCAACTGGGTCTGCTTTTTAAGATAATGGTTGATCTGATTATCCTCAACTCCATTGTCAGGTCTTTTCACCATAAGCTTCAATTCTCACATTGACTAAAAATCTGGTGTCTTAAATATTCTTAACAACTAAGCTTTGACAGCCTTCTGCAGCAAAGAATTTCACAGATTCGCTACCTGCAGAGAAGTAATTTCTTCTCATGACTATCGTATGAACCTTTATTCTGAGATTAGGCCCTCGGTCCCAGACCCTCCCACAAAAGGGAAACAAACTTGCAGCACCTAGCCCGTCAGGCACATCCTAAAGATCCTTCTCTTCGACAGGTCACCTACCATTCTCTGCTATTCCAATGAGTAGGTCCCAATCTACTCAACCTCTCCTTCAAACCTGATAGCAACCAAGTGAACCTCTTCTGGACTGCCCCCAATACCAGTGTATCTTCCCGCAGATAAGGAATCCAAAATCAGTGTTCCAGCTGTGTTCCGACTAGTGTCTTGTACAGTTTTTAGTAACAATCTCCCGATTTGTTTGCGCCATACCCTTTGAAATAAATATCAACATCCCATTTGCCTTCCCTATCACCCATTGAACTCAGATGCTAGCTTTTTGAAGTTCATACAAAAGTCTCTATTTTGTAGCTTTCTGCAGTGCTTTGCCAGTTAAATAACAATCAGTTCCTCTAGTCTTCCTCAAAGATTGTGGTGCTGGAAAAGCACAGCCAGTCAAGCAGCAGAAGAATTAATGTTTCCGGCATAAGCCCTTCATCAGGAATGTTCCTGGGGTTTATGCCCGAAACGTCGATTCTACTGCTCCTCAGATGCTGCCTGACCTGCTGTGCTTTTCCAGCACCACGCTCTTTGACTCTGATCTACAGCACCTCACCTCCTCTCTTCTTTCTGTCAGAGTACAGACTTTATATCTTCCTATATTATATTGCACACTCACTCAACGAGTCTATATCCCTCTATTTTCTTAGTACCACCTTCACTACTTGCGTTCCCAACAATTTTTGTCTCATCCACAAACTGAGTGATAGTACATTTACATCTGTCATTAACATATTACAAATAATTGTGGCCCCAGCACTGACATCACAAGAAAATGATGTTGAAGTTGAAGATCAGCCATGATCTCATTTGAATGGGTGTGTGTCCTTGAACAGGTGAATGGCAGACTCCTGCTCCTCATTCTTACACTCTCTGCTAAGGATAATATCACCCATCTCTAGTCCTAGTCCAATCCAAATGGGCAACATGGTGGCTCAGTGGTTAGCACTGCTGCTTCACAATGCCAGGGACCTGGGTTCAATTCCACTCTCAGATGACTGTGTGGAGTTTGCACATTTTCCCTGTGTCTGTGTGGGGTTGGTCTGTTCACTCCCACAGTCCAAAGATGTGCAGGTTAGGTGGATTGGCCACGGGAAATGCACGAATAGGGTGGGGTGCTCACCGAAGGTTCGTATGGACTTTATGGGCTGAATGGCCTGCTTCCATACTGTCAGGATTCTGTAATACAAAGCCATCTGCAGGTACTGCCAGGAACTGGGTTATTAGGTCCCTGTTTACCAGGCTCCATATTAACTGCCACCAGGTTATAGTCCAACAGGTTTATTTGGAAGCACTAGCTTTCGGAGCACGCTCCTTCATGAAGTGATTGTGCAGAATAAGAATGTATCGCATAAGTTTAGTGTGATGTAACTGAAATTATATATTGAAATATTTAAATATGTATATTGAAATATATAATCACCACAACCACCTGATGAAGGAGCAGTGCTCCGAAAGCTAGTGCTTCCAAGTAAACCTGTTGGACTATACCCTGGTGTTGTGTGATTTTTAACTTTGTACACCCCAGTCCAACACGGCATCTCCAAATCATCCTATAAAAGCAGTTTATAAATCTGACCAGACTCCTTTCAAAAAAAAGAATTGGAAATGAAATACAACAAAAACAGTGACAAACGTACTTTGTCCATATACAATCAGAGTGCCCAAGGTCCAACACCGGCATCTCCAAATCATCCTATAAAAGCAGTTTATAAATCTGACCAGACTCCTTTCAAAAAAAAAGAATTGGAAATGAAATACAACAAAAACAGTGACAAACGTACTTTGTCCATATACAATCAGAGTGCCCAAGTACACACATGAAATTCATGTTTAATCATATCACTTACAGCAACTTAACAATGAGTTGTCAAAACTGCAAAGGTATGACTTTGAGCTAACTGAACTCTTCATGCTCCTAAAGGGCCATCAAACTACTACCAGGTTATGTGCAACAGACTTGGGGGTTTTATTGTAGTCAAATACCTGGACTTACCACAGGTTAAATATTAACCAACTCAAATCAGAATGGCAGTAAAATTGGAGCAGGTTTACAGCACCTGGGTGGCAGAGTTTATGTGAAAATTCTTTGTAAGATCGTGAAAGTAAACATCATTTCGGAAGAAAATGAAGAGATGGGTGGGAGTTGGGAGAGGGGGAAGAAGAGAGGAGTTTAAACACTCACCGCCAAGTGAAAATCTGGCAAAGTATTTGGTGGGAAAAAGTAAGAGTCGTCCACTTTGGCAAGAATAGCAGAGCAGAGCTTTACTGTACTGCGATGGAACAACTTCTACTGCAAGGGAAACAGAACGTCAAAGTAGGAAAGTATTGCTTCCACTCCAAGGACACTGGTGAGACTGCACTTGGAGTACTGCATACAATTGTGATCTTACTTCAGGAGGGATAGTCTACTGTTGGAAACACTTAATCGAGTGATTTCAGGAACAAAGAGAGTATCTTATGATGAAAGGTTCAGTAGGCCAGGCATACACATTGGGGCCTCAGTGATATCATCTTGTTGAAACCCAAGGTGCTGAGTGCACTTGGCTAAATGACTGATCTGCGATTGTTTCCTATTGGAAGGGAGGCTAGAATGGGGGCACTATTTCAAAACACAGAGGTCTCTCATTTAAGATGAGGACAAGGAATTATCTCAGCGATGTCACGGTGCAGTGAAGGCCAGAACAAAGACTGGGTTGGACTGATTTTTTGATCAATAAGGGAGAGGAGGTTCGTGTAGAACAAGCAGAAGGTGGAGTTTAAGCCACAGTCAGCACCATCATTATGGAAAACAGACTCATGGGGTGAACAGGCTATTCTTGTTTCTTCTGACCTTCTTCAGAATGTATTTAGCAGGAAAGCACATCATCATCATCATCAGGAATAATGCTGACTCTCACAAGGAATGTTTTCAATATCATGCCTTCCCATAAATCCCCAGGAATTGCTGCAATTTACTATCGTACACTGATAGTACTTTGGTAAGGGAGAAATTTTGTCAAACCCCTTTGCTACAGAAAGGCTGGACAGTCGCTAACAAAACAAAAGATTCTGAGATGACAAAGACAGGGAAGCACAAGGCCATGGAGATTCCATAGGTGATGACTGAGGCGTTTTCTGGAATACTGTGTGCAGCTCAGGTCGCCCAACTATACGAAGGACATTATTAAACTGGAGAGGGTCCAGAGAAGATTTACCAGGATGTTGCCAGGAACGAAGGGTTTGAGTTATAAGAAGAGGCTAGAACTTTTTCACTGGAATGTAGGAAGTTGAAGGGTGACCTTATAGACATTTACAAAATCATGAGGGGTATAGATAAGGTGAATAGCAAGAGTCTTTTCCCTAGGGGGAGGGAGTTCAAAACTAGGGGGCAAAGTTTTAAAGGTGAGAGAACAAAGGTTTAAAAAGAACACGAGGGACAACCTTTTCTTTAGAGTGCTTTGTGTGGAATGAACTGCTAGAGGAAGTAGAGGGTGCAGGTGCAGTTACAACATTTAAACATATTTACACAGGTACATGAATAGGAAAGGTTTGGAGGGACATGCGCAAAACACAGACAGGTGGGACTAGTTTAGCTTGGGCACATGGTCAGCGTGGACTAGTTGGACCGAAGGGTCTATGGCTGAGCACTGTGCTGAGGGTCCATTATCGTTGTGGTTCTGTTCGCCGAGCTGGGAATTTGTGTTGCAGACGTTTCGTCCCCTGTCTAGGTGACATCCTCAGTGTTTGGGAGCCTCCTGTGAAGCGCTGATGATGTCACCTAGACAGGGGATGAAACGTCTGCAACACAAATTCCCAGCTCGGCGAACAGAACCACAACGACGAGCACCCGAGCTACAAATCTTCTCACAAACTTTGGGTCCATTATTCTAAAGTTGGTTAATAACTCGGCAGGTGTATTTGTTTTGCTAAAAGCAATTTTTGTGGTCAAACACATAGCAAGTTGATGACAGAAACGCAGGGTCTGGGTTGCTGTGTACAGAGGGCAATACCAAACACGATGAAAATGAGTGAGTTTTGATAAGATTTGTAGCTCAGGTTGAGGTTCTGGATGTACATTTGCTCACTGAGCTGGAAGGTTCATTTTCAGGAACCTTCCAGCTCAACAAACAAACCTACATCCACGTGATAAAAATAAACAAAGACTTCACCAATATTTAATATGGGAGATGGATACAAAGGCACTCATTAGTGCCAGCAAAATAGGTCATTACAAAATAAAAACAACCTCCCAATTCAATGTTTACACAGGTTCACTGGCTAGACACCTAATCGCAATGACAGATTATTTCTCAGTCTTTGAAAACAGCTTAAACCTTCTACCTTTTCATATAATCTGGATATAAACTCATCAATTGGCAGACAAACACATCATAATAACTTTTACACATGTATTTCACAACTGATAAAGAGTCAAATGCAAATAACAACATTCAAAAACCTCATTCCAAGTAATTTTCCCATCCATTTGAGACAAAAGGAAGGAGGATTCACTTGAAAAGAAAAATTCTACATTCCTCAGTGCTTAAAAAACAATCAGTCTTTCATAAATAACAGTATTGATTTGAGGTACCCCAGCTCTCCAGACTGAGCTGTGTTAGCCTTGTCCTTACATACACAACAGGGGGCTGATCCCTCAGGCAGGGATTACAAGGCTGGGCCTACTATACAACACAAAGTGCAAAGCCAGGCAATCGTCCACACAAACACAGTCCCACAGGCAGCTCACTCCAGAGCACAAGCGAGAAAAATAAAAACAATCACACAAAGCACAGAGGTTCAAAGACAACATTGTAAAGGAGCTGATTAGAAAAAAAACAAGAATGATCTACTTCCAGGTCAAATCCTGAAAAGTTGCAGAAGGCCATGAGTAGCTGCAGCAGCTTGCAGGCCCAGGCTGCTGGCACCAAGTGTCAGTCCCCCTCCTGTGGAAGATGGAGCAGAGACCCTCCAGACCCAGGGCCATCCCTCTCCTCAACCCCCTCAGCCCAATCCTCACACCCTTGTTCCTATCAACCCCTCACCTTGTACTCTCAAACCCTCACCCCAGCTCTCTAACCTTCAACCCCTCACCCCCACCCCCCTTTCCAATCCTCCACTCCTCCTCCCCTCAGCTTGCACCTCTCGTCCCTTACCCCTTCTCTCCAGTCCTCACACACCCCTCTCTCCCTCCAATCCTCAATCCCCCTCCCGCCCAGGCCTTCCCTCCCCCTCACCTGCTGATCGATATCTCCCACCGCGAAGAACTTGATCTCCTTAAACAGGTCCGGGGCGACTGCCGGCTCCTCACTGCGAGGCGTCTCCGACATGTCGAGGAGTGAGCCGGGGTCGCTGCTGCTGCTGCTGCTGCCTGGGTACAAACTGCTTCCCTTTCCCTGTCTCCGGAGCTCCCCCTCGATACATTCAGCAGCCCGCGCCTGCGCACCTCCCTCCCCCTTCTTCCTGGGGATCCCCCAGGCATCTGAGCTGAACAATCCTGGGAGAGCCGGGGGGGGGGAAATTACCTAACATTATTAAAATCACCCCCTCGGTCAGACCAATCCCGACTCCCCCACATACACACACGCACACGGTATTGAGGATATTACTGATATGAATACCCACGGAGCTGTTTTATTCTTTGTTTCCGTGTAGTTTTCCGAGAACTTCAGTCTCTCCACTTTCTGAACACCCCTCTCCGAAGCCATGGTCGGGTCCGCGTTCCAATGGGCGGGGCCTGGTTGGAACGCGGGGCGCGCGCGGGTTCCAGGCGGCGATTGTTACAAATAACGCGGGAAATGTTGCCACTTTGCAAACATTGAGTCTCCTGGTCCCTGACTCAGTGCTGGCTGGGGCGTGGGGAGGGTAGTTTATTATCCAGACTAACAAATATCACTGAGAGTCAGTGACAACAGGCTAATACAAGGATCTGCAACACCAAAATAAACTAAACTGTGATAATATTTACCCCTTCAACATAAAACACGAACGAAACAGTTTGCGGCTGCTGGAATCTGAAGCAAAGATTTGAATGCTTTACTTGGTCCAGCAGTTTCTGATAGAAATGTTTCCCCAGAGGATATCTTCCCCAGCCCCCACTTAATGCCTGAAAGATTTTCAGGTTATTTGAAAACGCAATTGTAAAATGTTCATGGTATTTCAGTTTATTGCAAAATGTTCATTTTATAACAAAAATATTGTTGAAAAGTTGGTTGAATTAGTTTATTGTTTATTTTATAATTTAAGTATATGCTGGGAGAGAATGGGGGGGTGGTTTGAGCTTATACAAAATTTCACGATTTTATGATAGTGTTTTCAAACTCCAAAAAAAGTTTAAAATCCCTAGTGTACAGGAAAATGAATTTCCGTTTCAGAATGTTAAATGTTTCCCTCCGCAGATGCTGTCAAGCTTGTGGAGTTTCTTAAGCAGTGTTTATTTACGTGAAAATTTGGCATTTCTGTTACGCAAGACTGACTATCAAATGTTATAGTCAGAGAGTGTGGTGCTGGAAAAGCACAGCCGTTCAGGCAGCATCCGAGGAGCAGCAGAATCGGCGTTTGTCAGAGAGAAGGGTGGAGCAGATAGGTGGGAAGGAAGATGGATAGGTAGGACAGGTCATGAGGGCGATGCCGAGCTGGAAGGTCAGATCTGGGATAAGGTGAGGGGGAGGGGAAATTAGGGAACTGGTGAAATCCACATTGATCCCATGTGGTTAGAGGGTCCTAAGGCAGAAGATGAGGCATTCTTCCTCTGGGTGTTGAGTGGTTAGGGTTTGACAATGGAAGAGGCCCAGGATCTGCATGTCCTTGGGCAAGTGGGAGAGGGAGTTAAAGAGTTTGGCCACGGCGCAGTGGGGTTGTTTTGTGTGTGCCTGTGTCCTGGAGATGTTCTCTGAAGCGTCCTGCAAGTTGGTGTCCTGTCTCCCCAATGTAGAGCAGACCACATTGGGAGAAACGGATACAATAGATGATGTGTGTGGATGTGCAGGTAAACCTCTGACGGATGAAAGGTCAGAGAGAAGGGTGGAGCAGATAGGTGGGAAGGAAGATGGATAGGTAGGGCAGGCTCCTTTGGGGCCTTGGACGGCAGTGAGAGGGGAGGTGTGGGCACAGGTTTTACAATTCTTGCTGTGACAGGGGAAGGTGCTAGGAGGTGAGGGGTGAGTACCTAACAAGGAAGTTGCAGAGGGAATGATCTTTATGAAGCGCTGATAGGGATGGGAAGGGAAATATATCCATGGTGGGGTGAGGTCTGTTTGTAGGTGGCAGAAATGGCAGAGGATAATGCGATGTAACCGGAGATTGGTGTGATGGAACATGAGGACCAGGGGATTCTATTATTGTGCTGGCCTGTTACCCGCCCTCGATCTCTTCATTTCGAACTGCCACCGGGATATTGACTGCCTCAACCTGTCCACCTCCCTCACCCACTCCAGCCTCTCAGCCTCACAAAGCGCAGCCCTCCACTCCAGCCCAAACATTACCATCAAACCAGCAGACAAGGGAGGGGGGGAGGTGCAGTGGCAGTTTGGCACTCTGACCTCTACACCGCTGAAGCCAGACGCCAACTCGCAAACATCTCCTCCTACTGCCCCCTCAACCATGACCTCACCTCCAATCACCCAACCATCATCTGCCAGACCTTACACAACCTCATCACCTCAGGGGATCTCCCATCACAGCCTCCAACTTCATAGTCCCGGAAACCCACACCACCCGGTTCTACCTCCTACCCAAAATTCACAAACCATGACTTTCCTGGTTGACCCATTCTCTCAGCCTGCTCCTGCCCCACGGAACTCATCACTGCATACCTTGACATTGTCCTGTCCCCCTTGGTCCAGGAACTTCCCACTTACGTTCGGGGCACCATCCATGCCGCCACCTGTTATGGCCGAGGCCAGACCACTCAAAACATTCTTAAGCAGGCAGCCCAGACCATAACTTTGCAATTTGTTTTGGTAAGTATACAGTGAAAATTACCTGGAGTAAGACAGCTAGGTTGACTATTAGATTTTAAAACAGACAAAAATGTATTCACAAAATCATACAATGAAACACAAAGAACAGAATAAAGAATCCGTACAGAACTCAACCCCAGACGTAATTATGCTGTTCTGAATATATACAACAGTCCCAATGAGCAAATTCCCTTTAAAAACCTGTCTCAATGGAACACATGATTACAGGTTGAAGTTGAAGGCAGGAAGAGAGAGAGTTTCCACACAGCTCCCTATTGAACTTGCAACCAGTTCAAGACTGAACTAAAACTGCTCAGCTCAGCTAGAGAGCTGACCACTCCCCTCTCTTTATACAGGTCATGTCTAAAGCGTGACCATTCTGACCTGAAGTCTCATCTATTTACATATAAACAAAAGGCCTCTCAAAATCTTTTCATTTCTGTACCGAACCAGACTGATTGGAGTCCGGCCCCTTTATTACCCCTATGAAAAAATATCAAAGACAGAGTTTCCTTGAGCCAAGGAACAGCTGTTAGAAAAAAAGGGACTAGGTTTGTGACACACCACCTCCATGACTTTAGTTTCCCTAGCCCCCAACGCCTCATGTCCAGTCCCTATATACATCTATCCGCCATGACGAGGGCCTCCATTTCTTCCTCTCCCGTCAACCCCACCAGTACCCTTCCACTGACCCTCTTATTCATCTTTACTGGTCCTCACCCTCAATAATTTCTGCTTTGGATCCTCCCACATCCTCCAGACCAAAGGGGTAGCCATGGGCACCCGCATGGGCCCCAGCTATGCTGGTCTCTTTGTCAGATATGTGGAACAGTCCATCTTCCGCAGTTACACCAGCACCATTCCCCACCTTTTCCTCCACTACATCGATGGCTGTATCAGCACCACCTCATGCTCCCACGAGGAGGGTGAACAGTTCATCACTTTCACTAATACATTCCACCCTGACCTTAAGTTCACCTGGACCATCTTGGACACCTCCCTCCCCTTCCTGGACCTCTCCATCTCCATTAATGGCGACCAACATAACACGGACATGTACTATAAACCCACCCACAGCTACCTGGATTACACCTCCTCCCACCCTGTCTCCTGTAACAACACTACCCCTTATTTCCTATCCCTCTACCTCCGCTGCATCTGCTCCCAGGAGGGCCAATTCCACCATAGAACACACCAGATAGTCTCCTTCTTGAAAAACTGTAATTTCCCCTCCAACGTAGTTGACAATGCCCTCCAGCGCATCTCATCCACTTCCCGTATCTTCACCCTTGAACCCCACCCTCCAACCGGAACAAAGACAGAACCTCCCCTGGTCCTTACCTTCGAACTTGTGCTTGAACCATCAATTCTCCTGTTCCTCAGATGCTGCCTGACCGGCTGTGTCTTTGATCTCCAGCATCTGCAGTGCTCACTTTCTCCCTACCAAATGTTATAATCAGGTGAGGAGGGATAGGGTGGCTTCCCTTTTAATTACTTACCCTCCAGTAATTGGTCCCTTACAAAGAGGGACTTGCCAATCCAGTGTATTTACTTAAGGAATTAGTCAGGCAAGTTTTCTTGAGCTTTTACCTAAGTAAAGGTAAAGTTTATTCTGAACCAATGTAAGTAAATGCAGGAATAGACCCCGAGAACCTCCTCCACCATCCAATAAAATTGTAGTTGGTCACATGACTCCACAATCCCTTCTACCCTCTTTCTCATCAAGAATCTATTTGTGTCATAGGCCATAGAATCCCTACAGTATGGAAACAGCTCATTAGGCCCAACAAATCCACACTGACTCTCCAAAGAGTATCCCACCCAGACTCATTTTCCTACCCTATTACCCTACATTTCCCAATATTAAAAATTTTCGGGGATTGTTAAAGTTCACTTGAGAATGTAACTTTTAATGTTCTGCAATTTACATATGAAAGACCTGAAACCAGCATGGTCATTCTAAAAGATGAGAGACTTCACAAACAAACCAGGTCTTTTTTCAATATATAATTTCAGTTACAACACACTAAACGTTTGCTATAAATTCTGTGTCTTACACTCCACAACCACCTGATGAAAGATTAGATTACGTTTCTTACAGTGTGGAAACAGGCCCTTCGGCACAACAAGTCCACACCAACCCTCCGAAGAGCAACCCACCCCCGTACATTTAACCCTTCACCTAACACTACAGGCAATTTAGCATGGCCAATTCACCTAACCTGCATATCTTTGGACTGTGGGAGGAAACCCATACAGACAAGGGGAGAATGTGCAAACTCCACACAGACAGTTGCCTAAGGTAGGAATTGAACCCAGATCTCTGGCGCTGTGAAGCAGCAGTGCTAACCACTGTGCCACCATTCCGAGCAGCCCTCTGAAAGCTAGTGCTTCCAAATAAACCTGTTGGACTATAAACTGGTGTCATGTGATTTTTAACTTTGCATCCATAACATAATTCAAAGACATGGCACTCGGTGGCGTAGTGGCTCAGTAGTTTGATTCCAACCCTTGGGTGACTGTGTGAAGCTTGCACATTCTCCCTATGTCTAAGTCAGTTTCCTCCCACAGTCCAAAGATATGCAGGTTAGGTGGATTGCTCATGTTAAATGGCCCATAGTGTCCAGGGATGTGCTGGCTAGGTGGATTAGCCATGGGAAATGCAAAGTTACACGGATGGGGGTCTGGGTGGGATGCTCTTTGGAGGGTCAGTGCAGACTGGATGGACTGAATGGCCTGTTTCCACACTCTAGGAATTCTATGATTCTTGGGATCATCCTAGTTGAAGCTTCTCTGAACTGCTGCCAATGAAATCATTTCCCCTCTCCCCGCCTTAAATAAGGGGACCAAAACTGCTCTCAATGCTCCCAAACAGTATCTCACCAGCACCTTGTCCAGTTGCGTAACACATCCTCACTCTTACAGTCCAAACCTTTAAAATAAGGGGCAACACTCATAAAATCATTGAGTCATAGAGATATACAGCACAGAAACAGACCCTTTGGTCCAACCCGTCCATGCCAATCAGTTATCCCAACACAATCTAGTCCCACCTGCCAGCACCCGGCCCATATCCCTCCAAACCCTTCCTATTCATATACTCATCCAAATGCCTTTTTAAATATTGCAATTGTACCAGCCTCCACCACTTCCTCTGGCAGCTCATTCCATACACGTATCACCCTCTGCGTGAAAAAGTTGCCCCTTAGGTCTCTTTTATATCCTTCTCCTCTCACACTAAACCTATGCCCTCTAGTTCTGGACTCCCTCACCCCAGGGAAAAGACTTTGCCTCTTTATCCTATCCATGCCCCTCATGGATTTTATAAACGTCTATAAGGCCACACCTCAGTCTCCGACACTCCAGGGAAAACAGCCCCACCCTATTCAACCTCTCCCTGTAGCTCAAACCCTCCAACCCTGGCAACATCTTTGTAAACCTTTTCTGAACCCTTTCAAGTTTCACAACATCTTTCCAATAGGAGGGAGACCAGAATTGCACGCAATATTCCAACAGTGGCCTAACCAATATTCTGTACAGCCGCAACATGATCTCCCAACCCCTGTACTCAATACTCTGACCAATAAAGGAAAGCATACCAAACTCCTTCTTCACTATTCTATCTACCTGCGATTCTACTTTCAAGGAGCTATGAACCTGCACTCCAACACTCCCTCAGATCTTACCATCAAATGTATAAGTCCTACTCAGATTTGCTTTCCCAAAATGCAGCACCTCACATTTATCTAATTTAAACTCCATCTGCCACTCCTCAGCCCATTGGCCCATCTGATCAAGATCCTGTTGTAATCTGAGGTAACCTTTTTCGCTGTCCACTACACCTCCAATTTTGGTGTCATCTGCAAACTTATTAACTATACCTCTTATGCTCACATCCAAATCATTTATATAAATGACAAAAAGTAGTGGACCCAGCACCGATCCTTGTGGCACACCACTGGTCACAGGGCTCCAGTATGGAAAAACAACCCTCCACCACCATCCTCTGCCTTCTACCTTTGAGCCAGTTCTGTGTCCAAATGGCTAGTTCTCCCTGTATCCATGAGATCATAAGTTGCTAATCAGTCTACCATGTGGAACCTTGTCGAACGTCTTACTGAAGTCCATATAGATCATGTCAGCCACTCTGCCCTCATCAATCCTCTTTGTTACTTCTTCAAAAAACTCAATCAAGTTTGTGAGACATGATTTTCCACACAAAAAGCAATCAGTCCTTGCCTTTCCAAATACATGTACATCCTGTCCCTCAGGATTCCCTCCAACAACTTGCACCACTACCAATGTCAGGCTCACTGGTCTATAGTCCCCTTGTCCTTACCACGTTTCTTACATAGTGGCACCACATTGGCCAATCTCCAGTCTTCCAGCACCTCACCTGTAACTATTGATGATACAAATATCTCCGCAAGAGGCCCAGCAATCACTTCCCTACCTTCCCACATAGTTCTGGGGTACACCTGATCGGGTCCTGGGGATTAATCCACTTTTATGCATTTCAAGACATCCAGCACTTCCTCCTCTGTAATATGGACGTGTTTCAAGATGTCACCGTCTATTTCCCTACCTTCTGTTGAAGGCTGCAAAGAACATGGCTTAGTTTCTTCGTTCAAAGCCGACGAAGGGCACTCTATCATCATGAATGTGTCTGTCCTCTGAAGAGGTCATTGCAGTTTCTCGCTGTGGCATGTCGGAACTGCTGATCAATGAGCTGAGCATCATATCCCATTCTTATGAGGGCATCCTTCAGCATCTTTAGGTGTCCTTCACATTCCTCCTCGTCTGAGCAGATCTTGTGTGTACACTGGGCTTGTCCATAGGGGATGGCTTCTTTAACATGCTTTGGGTGGAAGCTAGAGAAGTGCAGCATCATGAGGGTCTCCCTGGGCCTGCGGTAGAGTGAGGTACTGAGGTGTCCGTCCTTGATAGAGATGCATGTGCCCACGAGTGAGCCTGATTCTGAAAAGTAGCCCATGGTGGTTGTCACAAACCCTCGATGAAGGAGCAGTGCTCCGAAAGCTAGTGCTTCCAAATAAACCTGTTGGACTATAATGTGGTGTTGTGTGATTTTTAACTTTGTACACCACAGTCCAATGCCGGCACCTCCACAACATCTAACTTGTTGATATCATTGTGTAGTTGTTTGAGTAACTCCTTGCCATGAGTCCATAGGAAAAAAATGTTGTCCATATATCTAGTGTATAGCATTGGTTGAAGGTCCTGTGCAGCAAAGAAGTCCTGCTTGAACTTGTGCTTGAGAATATTGGCATATTGGTGTGCAGCTTTGGCCCCCATGGCTGTTCCGTGTGTCTGGGTGAAGAGCTGGTTATCGAAGGTGAAGACATTGTATTTGAGAATGAAGCAGATGAGTTGCAGGATGGTGTCTGGAGAGTGGTAGTTGTTGGTATTGAGTGCTGAGGCTGTTGCCTGGGGTGCTGGCGTAGTGTGCCGAAATGTCCATCGGGATGAGGAATGTTCCTGGTTCAATGGTCTATAGGTGCTGAGTTTCTGTTAAAAATCTGTAGTGTCACGACAGAAGTTGGGGATTCTTTGTGCAATGGGTTTCATGATTCCATCGACATAGCCAGAGTGGTTCTCACACAGGGTCCCATTGCTTGATACAATAGGACAGGTGTGTTGGCTTTGTGTATCTTCGGAAGGCAGTAGAAGTCCCCGAGCGAGAAGCATTTGGAATGAGAGTGTGCAAGATGCTCTGAAGGTCTGGATCAATCTGTTGAGTTGATGGGTATGTTCTTTGGTTGGATCGGGAGGTAGTATTTCTGGTTAGTAATAGAGTCAGAGTCCTACAGCATGGAGACAGGCCCTTTGGCTGAAACCAGTCCATGCCGACCAAAATGTCCATCCACGCTAATCCCATTTCCTTGCACTTGGCCCATATCCTTCTAAACCTTTCCTATCCGTGTATCTGTCCAAAGGTCTTTTAAGTGTTCTCAATGTACCCGCTTCAACCACTGCTGCTGGCAGCTCATTCCATATGCATACCTCCCTCTGTGTCAAAAGAGCTGCCCCTCAGGTTCCCTCTTATTCTTTCCCTAGAACCTTAAACTGATGCCCTCAAGTCCTCAATTCCCCACGCCTGGGAAAATGACTGAGTGCATTCACCCTCTTCAGACCTCTCATATTCTTATATACTTGAATAAGATCCCCCCTCACCCTACACCCTAAAGAGAAAAGTCCTAGCCTGTCTAACCTCTCCTGATTGTTCAGTTAACAGTACACTTCTTTGCGGTAGTCTGTTCTCTTCTTTATGATGAGGGCTTCCCCTTTGTCTGCTGGTTTGATGACGATGTTGCAATTGGTCATGAGAGTCTGAATGGGTTGCGTTGTGCTTTGCTGATGTTCTGCACTATCTTGTGACATTAAGACATCTCCTGAAGGCTTGAACATACATATCAATAACCCCACCATACTGTTCTGTATTTGTAAAATCTTCCTTTACCATCCTGTTTTGACACCATCACCTTGATAACTTGTTATGATCTCTCTGCCATAATTAGTTTGTCCAGTTTTTGATTACTTGTTACTTTGGTTAGACCCTCGGCATGTGACTCTTATACCTATCATGTTATCTCCAGCACCACTTTATTTTTAATTCCTTGTATTTATCTCTCTGCCTCAATTAATCAGATTATAGGTCATCCCTTCACTTGCTATTCAACTGTTGACACTTTACTCATACTGTCTGACACTTTTAATTACCTCAGAGAGAGTGAGGACTGCAGATGCTGGAGATCAGAGTCGAGAGTGTGCTGCTGAACTCGAAAACTAGTAAGAACCCCAAATTCTAGTCTAATCAACTCCAATTCCTAAGTACCAGCCAGGAACACTTGCTGGAAATAAAAATTATCATTGCACGAGGGCAGGATCTAATTACTCGTAAAAACTATTTTACTGATTTTCTATAAGGGAACATACATGAGTAATGATCATTTAGTTGAGGAGTTTTTAAACCAACATATTGAGATGTGAAAAAATGCAATGAATAGCTATGAGTCAACATGGTTCTCATAGAAACCCATTTTTCATCACTGACTTGTACCTTGGGTCTTGGTTGTGCTGTTAATAAAAATAATAAGGCTCCCAGTTGTTGTTTGGATTTTAAAACCATATCTGATTTTAATTTTGTGGTGCATTATGAAAAGTCAATGCAGAAAGCTGTCTGTAATTGGTAAATGAAAATAAAATCATTGCATTTTTGGGAGGAAAATGGAGTTGCAATATAGTATGATGTGAATGGTAATATCAGTGGACTATCAGGCCCTCAGCCCAGGCTAAAATTGTGGGGACAGGTGTTCAAAGGAGTGAAAATCTGCAATTGAAGCCTTTTCCTAGCAATGGAGACCATGAATCGATCAGCTTTTGCTAGAAAACCCCATCTTGTGCACTGATGTCCTTTTGAGAAGGAACATGACCATCCTAATGCAGTCTGGCCGACATATGACCCTGAACCCAGTAACTGCCCTCTGACATGGCCTTGCAAACCACTCAGTTCAAGGGAAATCAGGAACGGGCAACAAATGCTGGCCTTTCCAGTGACACCCAAATAACGGAAAAGAAAATATAAGCTACATTGTACATGATTAAAGAGCAGAGAGGTTTGGGTGTTGATGCATACAGACCTTTGGAAGTTGCAGATCAAGCTGAGAAATTGTTCAAAAAAACTTGAGATCTGGGGCTTTAGAATCCCTACGTGCAGAAAGCAGCCATCGAATCTGCACTGACCCTCCAAAGAGTCTACCACCCAGATTAGCACCCCCATACCCTATTCTCATAAACCCACATTCAGCTGGCTGATCCATCTGACCTGCACATTTTTGGACTGTTGGAGCACCTGGAGGAAACATGCGCAGACACGGGAAGAACACGCAAACTCCACACAGACTGTCGCCCGAGGCTGGAATCAAACCTGGGACCCTGGCACTGTGAGGCTAACCACTGTGTCACCATCCCACCCAAGTTTACACACAGAAGTTTCGAATACAAAGTCAAGAAAGTTGTGCAAAAGCTTTACAAATGGCTGATTTACTGGAGTATTTTGTCCAGTTTTGGACTTTGTACCTTCGAAAAAAAATGTTGACCCCTCTAGGTCGCTCCTCCATTCATTAGCATCAGTTGGATCTGACCCTGTTCACATCCACTTTCCATCCCTTTCCCCATAATTCTTGATTCCCAACTGATCAAGCATCTACCTATCTCAGCCTTAAATATCCACAAGATGAGCAGCTTCATATTTTCCCACATTATATTCAATTTGCCAATTTTATTGCCCTTTAATTTAACTTGTGTAAACTGTTTGTGTCCCTCTCGCAACCTGCTTTTCTACCTACTTTTGTGTTGTCTGCAAATTTGGCTACATTTGCTTCCTTCCTCCAAGACATTGATATAGATTGTAAATAGTTATGATCCCAACATATCTCAGAACTGAGGAATGGTCACTTGAACCAAAACATTAACTCTGATTTCTCTTCAGAGAGATGCTGCCAGATCCAACAATTTCTATTTTTGACTCAGATTTACCAGGATGTTGCCTGGATTGGAGTGATAAGGAGAGACTGAACAAGTTTGGATTGTTTTCGCTAGAACATCAGAGGCTGAGGGGTGACCTGACCAAAGTGTATAAAATTGTCAGAGCCAATAATAGGGTGGATAGTCAAAATCTTCCCAGGGTGGACATGTCAAATTCTAGGTTTAAGGTAAGGGGGGAAATGTTTAAAAGCAGATGTGTATGGAAAATGTTTTCCAGAGAGAGTGGTAGGTTTCGTGAAAGTGCTGGCAGGGGATGTTGTAGAAGCAGATATGATAGCAATGTTTAACAGACATTTTGACAGACTCATAAACAAGTGGGTCATAGAGGGATACAGACCATGTGCAGACAGATGGGATTGGCTCAGAATAGCATCATGGTCGGCACAAACATGGTGTGCTGAAGGGCCTGTTTCTGTGCTATAGTATTCAACTTTCTAATATGAGATGCTAGGCTAATCAGCCTATAGTTACCCACTTCTTGCCCCCCCCCCCACTTCCTTTTGAACAGGGGTTTGTTTGTCACATTGGCAATTTTTCAATCCTCCAGCATCCCAAGACGTTTGGAAAATTACAGCCAATGCATCCAGTATCTGTGTACTTACCTCTTTTGGGTTTCTAAGATGCAAACTGTCAGAGTCAGAAGATATAACTGCCTTTAGCCACATTAGTTTGTTCAATATTATTTCTCTTGTAATTGTGTTGGTGCTTAATTTCTCCCTGAATTCTTTAGGTTAATGGAATGTTTGAAGCATCTTCCTTTTGGATAGACTGTTGCAAAACATCAGCCATTTCCTTGTTCCCCATAACCATCTCCCAGTTTCATTTTTCGAAGGGGTCTATGTTCACTTTGACCTCTCTCTGCCTTTTTATATATTTACAGAAGCTCTTATTGTCCATTTTTATATACCTTGGTAGTTTGGCCTCATAGTTTATTTTCTCTCTCCTCATTATCTTTCTAGTCCTCCTTTGCTGGATTCTGAATTTATTCCAGTCTTTGGGACTATCACCGACTTCTGCCTCCTTGCATGCCTTCTCTTTTGACTTAATATTCTTTTTAACTTCCATGGTTAGCCATGGTTGGTTTATCCTCTTAGTGGAATGTATTTTTGCTGACAGTCTTGAAATACTTCCTTGAATGTCTGCCACTGCTTACTTATTGTGCAGAATGAACCATGTTACACAAGACAAGAACCAATTGAAAATATCATTGTAGAAATAACAGAGCAATTCAACCCTTCTATTCTCAACAGAATGTCTAACCTCATCGGAAGGTTACTGCTTTTTCTGTGGTGACATTCTTTGTTGACATGGCATAGCTTAAATCAGTTTCCTTTCAGCAGATTTCTGTATTCACTCAGTGCTATTTTCTTTATTAAATGCCTCGGGATGAGATCCTTAAGCAAACTGTTAATGTAGCTCACTTACTACCTGATATGTGTTTCTTAAACTCATGTCACCAACAGTTTCTGTCTCTGAAGGTACTCGGTAGAGTCATAGAAATGTACAGCATGGAAAAAGACCATTCAGTCCAATTCAGCCATACCAACCAGATATCCTAAATTAAACTAGAATAACTTGCCAGCACTTGGCCGATATTCCTCTAAACCCTTCCTATTCATGTACCCATCCAGATTTCTTTCAAATGTTGTAATTGTACCAGCCTCCACCACTTCCTCTAGCAGCACATTCCATACATACACCACCCTTTACAACTGTTTGGACATGACTGGACTATTTTTGCAGCTTCTTGATGGCTATGGGGAGGCTTCCGAGAACGTTGACCACTTCCAATATCTTGGAAGTGTCCTGTCGGTCACAGTAGGTATTGATGAAGAGGTCCAGCATCGCCTTCAGTGTGCTAGAACAGCCTTCAGCTGCCTGAGGTAAAGGATGGTTGAGGACAAGAACATCAGATCCAACAGCAAGCTCATGGTTGACAGATCTCTGGTGGTTCCCCCCTCCAATGTGGCTCTGAGATCTGGTCTGTCTATAGCAGACACCTCAAGGAGCTGGAGCAGTATCACTAATGCTGCCTGTGCAAGATCCTGAGAATCCACTGGGAAGAAAGACACATCAACACCCGCCACTTTGACCAGGCCAACATCCCCAGCACCAAGGCACTGACCCCCACTTGATTGGCTGCGATGGGCTGGGCACATTGTTCACATAAGAAACACGAGACTCCCCAAGCAGGTGCTCTACTCCCAGCTCCGAAATGGCAGGCGAGCCCCAGGTGGACAGAGGAAGTGCTTCAGGGATACCCTCAAGGCCTCACTGGTGAAGTGCGGCATTCCCACAGACACCTGGGAATCATTGGTCCAAGACCGTCCAGAGTGGGGGCAGAGCATCTGGGAAGGCATCGAGCACCTGGAGACTTGCCGCCAGGAAAAAGTGGAAGCCAGAAGCAAATAGCATGAGGAGAGCGCTGCCACACCTACACCCACCCACCCAGAGTCTGCAGTAGCCGCATCGGTCTGTACAGTCAACTACGGACTCACCCTGAGAGTGGAAGAGAGTCATCCTCATCTGCGAGGGACCACCAGTGTCGATGATGGTTTTTGAGGCTGCTCAACTACCAGCATGTCTGCTGTTCCAGGTCTTTTATCTCGAAATGAAACATGAACCCTACCTCACTCCTTCTGGACGGTTCTAACTTTCTGCGCCTTTGGATTAATCAGGCAGCAGATGTTTCTCTCTTCCAACCTTGATTTGTAATGCGTTGTTATCAAGGGTTTTAAAAGACACGTGGACAAAACAAGTGTCCAGACCACTCTAAAATGAAACATCTAAAAGAAAAATCAACTGTTTTAACACAAACAATGTAGAAAAACAAATCAAACTTCAAGGTAAATATAGCTCCACCAGCTTAAACAATAATGTAATGAATCTTCATTATACCCATTCTGAAAGGGTTAAAAACCTTGCAGAATTATATTAAAAGGTATACAGTTGTGAGCTGCAGGTTGTTAGCTCTGAATAGATATACAAAGACACAAAACTGCAAGTTCAAACAATAAGGGATTGATTGTACCTTACCTACCATGAGCTCTAATGTCAAGTTGCCTACGAGATGGCAAAAAAGTGATAACCTTGAAAGAAATCATTAAAACAGCAGGGGCATCAGACGGGAGAGGATAATTGATATACATGAGCTCGATATAAATCGTTATGTTAAGAACAAATTGTGATTGGTGGTAAGATTAGATTTGACAGTATGTGCGTGCCTTCGCATCCAATTGTATGTTAGAAGTAAGTAGGCATACCCATGTTGTGATTAGTTAAATGTACAATATAAAGCTAATTGCTCATGGTGATTGGATTTAAATGATTGTATGTTTTAATTGGTATAAGCTAATTTCTTGGAATTGAATCCAAGAGTGTAAATGACGCTTTAGTCCTTAGTTTGAGATCTCCTGCACGTCATGGTCTGATATTCGGCCTTGCTACAGCATGCAATAAAGACCATTTTAGACACTCTGAAGATCTCTGTCTGGTCACTCCCTGCAGAGAAGGATCAGAGGATAGCTGAGAGGCTGTTGGATCCTGAAAATTCCCTCAACACCTTAGAACAAAGAAGACCAAGATTAATCAGTTATGCAGGATTTCAATAGACTATTATTCAAGAAAACAGAGACCCTAGATTCAAATCCTTCCATTTGGTGGGGAGAATTGGCGCTTACTGCAGGAAGGTCAATGACCAGAGGATACAGGTTTAAGACAATTGAGAAAAATAACATAGGTGAGAGCAGGGGAGGTTTCTTTATGCAGCAAGTTGTTATGATTTGGAAATTATCTACAGAAGGGGCTGTGAAAGCTGATTCATCACTGATTTCCAAAAGCTAACCAAATAAATATTTGAACAGGAAAGAAAAAGCATAGAGCCATGGGGAAATAAATTGAGAACTTTTTACTTCAATCTGACATGACCACTAAAATCTATTTAAACCAGCTCTTTCTTACATCAGTAATTTTTGCACCAGCCCTATTTCCAAGTGCCCTGTTTTCCTTTGATAAATCAGAGTCCAGCTCCTGTTTGACAGCAACTGAATCAGTGTAACCTGGTAATTCTGAGGGTAAAGTGTATAAAATCCATTTTCAAGATTCCCTGGGAATATAACATTCCGAGAACAGACCCTTCCAAAGGTGCTAGATGGCAACTAACTGCCCTGAGATCAGGGTGGGAATTATTATAGGAGTTTCAATAGCTCATACAGGACAGTCCAGAAAAGCAGTTGGAGAAAGACAGACAGAGAGAGACAGAGTCTCCATCTTAAGCAAAGTTGCAGGGGCTGTGCTGCTGGGAAGGAGTCCAGATCAGTTGGATGGCTCTATACCATTGGAATGAGGTCTGGGCAAAGTCCTAGGATCAAGTAGGCAGCTCAGAGTTGTAGTCCAGATTCAATAGATATCCTGGGGAACTGGGAAGGTGGGCAAGTTTCTGGCTATGTGTAGCTGGATCTTTGGGGAAAAGAATGTGGGAAAGTGGCAGTCGTTAGCTTGATCAAGTTAGTTTTCGATGAACAACTGGAGTTGGGCTGGTCAATGAGCTTTAGAGTGCAGTTTCAGAGACGAGGTGAGCATGACCCAGATAAGATGGTGATTGCCTAGAACAGGAGCAGACATTGGGACAGTCCATGACAGGGGAGCTCTTGAAGGAGGGGATGTCAAGTCCTGATTGACAGGAGTGAAGAATTGTAATTCTCTCATGAGATGTATGTGAGACAGAGGGTCTGTGTGAGTGCGTTTGTGTGAGAAAGTGTGTGTGTGAGACCTTAAACATCACATGAATTTGGTGAATTGGTCTTGGATCATAACATAAATGTTTTGTCAGTGCTCTTTACTTGAGTTTTCTGGCTTACGAAAATACATCACATGACAAAATTTCCTTACAAAACCAGAAAATAAAGTGTTTTTCTGTTTGTTATCTGTTTACATCATGAGGAAGTAATGACCATGTGGTATTATTGTTAGACTATTATTTGAGAAAACAGATTCAAATCCTTCCATTTGGTGAAATTTGAATTCAACATTAAAAATATCTGGAATTAAGAGCTTAATGGTGGTTGTGAAGCCATTGTCGAAAAGAAAACCCCATCTGGTTCACTCATGTCCTTCAGGGAAGGAAACTGCAGTAATTTCCTAGACTGGTCTACATGTGACTCCAAACCCATAGCAAATTGGTTGACTCTACACAGCCCTCTGGGCAATTAGCAATTGACAGTAAATGCTGGCCCAGCCAGCGATTACACATTCAAAAATGAATTTTAAAAAATGTAAAAGTTATATTTAAATTCAGAGTAAGAAATCATATCAACACTATGTAATCAATTAGCTCCCAATCTGGCATTTATTGAGCTCTATTACTGTGGGCATTTATCACCTGTAATAAAAATAGAGGTTAGGTCAGATTCGCAACTGCTATCTTATTTGTATTCTGGAGTGTTTTGAAATAATTCTTTGATTGACAGACAAGGGTGTTGACCTGCATCCATTAGTATTTGCTTTCCTTTGTCATATCATGTTTTATTTGACTTCTGATGAATTCACTGACAACGCTTCCTTTCCTTTTGTGCGCTGCCTCACTCTTAGTGTCTGTCGGTCTTAAATTGCAGAATCGATTTGGATCCTGGATTTTATTTTAGGTTGATTTTACCATCAACCGTGTCTTTTCAGTATCAAGAATGAATGCAAAGTCTTTCATAGAATGTTTTTTTTTCCTTTAACTGCAGAACCAAACAATGATTCCATATCACTCAGGAAGCAATGATTAAGAACGTACAAAATTGGAGCAGGAGTGGACCACACAGTCTGTTTAAATTCCAGTGCGTGAGCATTTTGGAGATAGTGACCAAAACTCTATAAGTTTCAAAGACATTATGGAAAAGGATAAGGATATTGCAGAAGTTAGGTGCCTAAATTGGGGCAATGCCAGTATCAACATCTTTCAACAGCATCTGGCAAACCGAGAGCAGGTAAGTCAACATTTGGAAAGAGGGAGTCTTTTAAAAGTAGTATAGTGAGAATTCAGAGCCAGCATGTTCCTCTGAGAGGAGAAAGTGAGGACTGCAGATGCTGGAGATCAGAGCTGAAAATGTGTTGCTGGAAAAGCGCAGCAGGTCAGGCAGCATCCAAGGAGCAGGAGAATCGACGTTTCGGGCATGAGCCCTTCTTCAGGAATGAGGAAGGTGTGCCAAGCAGGCT
>NC_057714.1:104336438-104360023 GCF_004010195.1 Chiloscyllium plagiosum | reverse complement strand
GGGTGGAAGGTGTTGGTAAAGTGGATGAACTGTTCAACCTTCTCGTGGGAGCACGAGGTAGCACCGATACAGTCATCGATGTAGCGGAGGAAAAGGTGGGGGGTGGTGCCAGTGTAGCTGTGGAAGATGGACTGTTCCACATATCCTACAAAGAGGCAGGCATAGCTGGGGCCCATGCGGGTGCCCATGGCTACTCCTTTGGTTTGGAGGAAGTGGGAGGATTGTAAAGAGAAGTTGTTCAGGGTGAGGACCAGTTCAGTCAGTCGAAGGAGGGTGTCAGTGGAAGGGTACTGGTTACCTTTTCTCAGACTCCTCCCTCCCCTTCCTAGACCTTTCCATTTCATCTTCCGCCTAAGAACCCTCCATGCCTGAAACGTCGATTCTCCTGCTCCTTGGATGCTGCCTGACCTGCTGTGCTTTTCCAGCAACACATTTTCAGCTCTGTTCCTCTGAGAGTAAAGGGTGAGTGCAGCAAGTCCAGGGAACCCTGATGTCAAGGGATATCGAGAGTTTGACCAAAAAAAGAAGCAAATGTCAAGTATAGCACATTCAAAACAGGGGAGGTCTTTCTCAAGCATAGAGAGTGCAGGGAGTTGCTTAAAAAGGAAACTAGTAGGGAAAATGTGGGCCACAAAATAACTTTGACAAGTAGGATCAAATAAAACCCCAAGGCTTTTTTTAAATATATTAAGAGTTACAAGGCTTACCAGGGAAAGAATGGGTGCACTTAGAGACCAAATGGGGCAACAGGTACATGGAGCCAGTGGTTGTGGTCTTGAATAAATAATTACCATCAGTATTCACAGAGGAGATAGACATTGTAGCCGGGAATTTCAGTTGGGATGGTGAGGTTCTAGAACACGTTAAGATTAACAAGGAGGAAGGATGCGATGTTTTAGTAGACATAAAGGTGCATAAAGTCCCAGGGTCTAATGAGATGTATCCTAGGAGATTGTTGGGGTCTTGGTAGAGATATTTAATCTTTCACTGGCCGCAGATGAAGTGCCAGATGACTTGACGATAACTAACGTAGTTCCTTTGTTCAAGAAGGGCCTGGTAATTACAGACCAGTTATTCTCATGTCAGAAGTAGGGAAATGATTGGAAACATTCTGAAGGATAGGATTAATCAATAGTTGTAAAGGTAGGGATTGATCAGAAATAGTCAGCATAGACTTGTTAGAGAGAGATCCAGTCTGACTAATTTGAGTTTTTTGAAAAGGTGATGAAATATATTGATGAGGGCAGTGATGTGGTTTACATTGACTTCTCTAAACGATTTGACAAGGTCCCACGTGGAAGGCTGGTCCAAAAGGTAAGAGTCCATGGGATGCAAGATAATTTGGCAAAATGGTTCCAAACTTGGCTCAGGTAGTCTTTGGAACAGCTCCCGCTTCTAGCTCAGCCATGGGCCTGGATCCAGGGTGCTCCACCCTGATGTCTTGAGTCCCTGCTGCTCGATAACACTGCTGCCATTGCACTTCACCACGCCACCACCACTGGGATGAAGAGTCACCACTCTTCGGCACCACCTTGCCTCCACCAATGCCATGATGAGTTCACGCTGATCCAACCTCACCACTGCAGTCACCACTAATGCTGCAGGCTCCTGTGCTGGGACGAACATCGCCACCATCGCTGCCTCCGCAGTCAGGCCCCCCCAACTAGGGCTTCGCCTGGGACCTCACCTGCCAGGAGACTCTGACTGAGGTGGAACCATGTCTGCCTCACCCTGGCATTGCTGCTGCCTTTGGTTGCCTTCCCTTTCAATATTTACTCAACCTTGCCCCTCCCTGGGGCTATGGTGCCGCCATCTTTATAAAGTAAGTTACAATGGACCACTTAGCTAAGGTACTAAGGCAGACTCAACATGGTTTTGTGAATGGGAAATCATATTTAACCAATCCATTGGAATTATATGACAGAAAAATGCAATGTACTTAGATTTTCAGAAGGCATTTGGTCAGGTTTCATTTTGAAAACTATTGTGGAAAGTATCAGCTCATGGTATAGGGGTAGCATAGTGACAGGGATCGAAGATTGGGAGACAAACAGAATAGGCATGGATAAGTCTTTTTAAGTTGACAGCACATAAGAAGTGAAATCAAATACAAAAATAAGAAAGATTTTCTTCAGTTAGATAGGACACTGGTGAGACCTTATCTGAAGTATGGCACTGATCACCTCATTTAAGAAAGAATGTCAATGCATTAATGGAAGTCCAGAGAAGGTTTAACTAGACTAAAGCCAGGAATGAGTAGTTTGTCTTATCAGGAATGGTTAGAGGAAAGGTTAGATGGGCCAAGTTTGTATCCACTAGAGTTTGAAATAGCTAGAGGCAACTTGATTGAAACATATCAGATTCTGAGGGGTCTTGACAGGGTAGACATGGAGAGGATGCTTTCTCTTATGGGAGAATCTAGAACTGGGGTAACTTTTAAAAATAAGGTATCATCGATTTAAAACAAATGAGGTAAATTTTGTGCTCTGAGAGTTTTGAATCTTTGGAACTCTGTTCCTGAATAAGCTGAAAGTGGAAGCTGAATATTTAAGTATGTTTAAGGCACAGCTTGATAGATTATTTGTAAGCAATGGAATGAAAAGGGAATGGTTGAGGAATAAGCAGAAATCTGAATTTGAGGTTGTATTCAGATTGGCCATGAGCTTATTGAAAGGTGGATGAGGCAAGAGGTCAAATCGACTTGTTCCATGTTCGTATGTATGCGGCTACAAGAGCAGGTCAGAGGCTACGAATTCTGTGGCAAGTGATTCTCCTCTTGACACCATAAGGTCTGTCTAATGTACTCAAAGCACAAATCAGGAGTGTGATGGCTACCTCCCACTTGCCTGGATGGACCAGCTCCAAAAGCCTAGAAGAAAGTGAGGACAGCAGATGCTGGGGATCAGAGCTTAAAAATGTGTTGCTGGAAAAGCACAGTAGGTCAGGCAGCATCAAAGGAGAAGGAGAATCGACGTTTCGGGCATAGGCTTATGCCTGAAACGTCGATTCTCCTTCTCCTTTGATGCTGCCTGACCTGCTGCGCTTTTCCAGCTCCAAAAGCCCTCAAGAACATCGACCAGGATAAAGCAGCCCACTTCATTGGCAGCACATCCACCACCTTCAGCATTCACTCCCTTCACCACTGTGGCAGCAATGTGTGTAATGTACATCAAACAGGTGCTCGGCCTTCAAAGGCACCTTCCAAACCCCTGATCTCCAATGCCTAGACAAAGATAGCAGATGCATGGAAACACTGTCACCTTCAAGTTCCCTCCAAGCCAACACCATCCTAATGAGGAACTATATTCCTATTCTTTGACTATCACTTGGTCAAAACCACTTTCTAACAACACTGTGGGTGTCCCAACACCTATGGTAGTTCAAGAAGGCAGTTCATCATCATGTTTTTCAGGAAAATTAGGGATTTTCAATACTATAAATGCTGACTTAGTCACCAAAGTCTACATCCCAAGAACGAAGAATAAAACTTAGGACTAAGTGACAGAAACCAAGTCCAAGCCAAAATGATCGAGGAACCGGCAATTATTATGAGTGTTCTGAAGCACTTATGTGAAAAGCTTGCTGGAGCACCACTGCTATGCAACATTGTTCGGCATCCACTTTCTGCTCAGCAGGTATCATGACAATCGTGAAATATCGCTGAAAATGTATTGCTGGAAAGGCGCAGCAGGTCAGGCAGCATCCAAGGAGGAGGAGAATTGATGTTTCGGGCATGAGCCCTTCTTCAGGAATGAGGAATGAGCCCTTCTTCGTTCCTGAAGAAGGGCTCATGCCCAAAACGCCGATTCTCCTGCTCCTTGGATGCTTCCTGACCTGCTGCGCTTTTCCAGCAACACATTTTCAGCTCTGATCTCCAACATCTGCAGTCCTCACTTTCTCCTAATCGTGAAATATCATTGTGCTGAAAAACACTATCAGGATGTTGTGACTAATGCAATTCTAATGAAGAAGCTACAGGACAAAACATTCACATTTACTGTAATGTGTCAGAGTGCATCACACAGAAGATGACCTTTTGGAGTTTAACAATTTTCAATGAGGCAGTCAATTAGCCAAGTTCTACAAAATACAATACAAAATACAGTGAGATGAATAATGAAGTTTCTCTCGTATCATGGTGAAGGGAAGAATTTTTCGCTGTGCTACTGGATGCTGGGACGTTGAGTGAATTTAAGGAGGAGGTAGACAGCTTATAATTAGTAATATTCAAAATTCTGTTAGCGTTTGATTCACGCATTGGACTCTGTGAGGTAATGTTGTGTTGTCTTTGATTTGGCAATGTATAACCTGGATGGAATCCTGCATCTTCTCTGGTGGTGGGAGGATATTTATTCAAGCAGAGGGTGAAGGGTGATGACTTAGGACAGGAAAGTGGAGTTGAAGCTTTGGTGAGATCAGCCATGATTGTATCAAATGGCATAGCAGACTCGAGGGGCTGAATTGCCTGCTCCCATTCCCAGTTTTTACATTCTTATGAGGCAGCTCATCCCACCCCCAAGCTGTTGTGATGGCCTGAGGAACATCTGCTTCCACAATAAAAAGGAGTCTCTGCCATCCTCTGTCCAAGTTTCGGTTCTGAAGTGAGGGACGTTCCAACAAAATTCAATCCATGCCAATCTTAAGCTCCAAAGTATTTCTCCTTCCAAGGAGAGGTACGGTACCAGATATGGGGCGGAACTTTCCGGAAGCGATATGGATCTTGGCTGCCATCGGGGAGCCAACCAGAAGTCATCGTTGCATCTTTTTGCTAAGTTCCTTTTTTTTCTGATCTTGGCTCCGGACCAGTGTCAGGCTAACCATAGGGAAGGCGACAGAAGGTTCAGAATTGGCCGTGGGGTGCCAGGCAACGTGGGGGATGATAGTTGGATTTGGGAAAGAAGAGGCCACCGTAAGGAATGACTCTCAGTAGCAAGATTTCTTCCAGTCCCGGGAATCCATGCACACGGAGTGAACTCCTCTCCCCAGGCACTTCTAGTGAAGTCAAAAAGTGTGGTGCTGGAAAAGCACAGCAGGTCAGGCAGCATCTGAGGAGCAGGAGAATTGATGTTTGGGGCATAATTGAATTGAATTTGAATTTATTGTCACGTGTACCGAGGCACAGTGAAAACTTTGTCTTGTGAGCAATACAGGCAGATCACAGGGTTAAGTTGCATAGATAGTAAATAATAGGTAAAAAGTGGCAAAAACAAAAATAAAGGTACAGATGAAGGTTAAGAGTTTGTGAGTCCATTCAGTATTCTAACAGCAGTAGGGTAGAAACTGTTTTGAAACCGGCTGTTGTGTGTGTCGGGCATCTGTACCTTCTCCCCGATGATAGAGGTTGTAGGGATGGATCTTTGAGAATGCTGGTGGCCTTTCCTTGACAGCGGGCCTGGTAAATGGATTCTACAGATGGGAGGTTGGCCTTTGTGATTGTCCGGGCTGAGTTCACCACTCTCTGTAACCATCTCCGATCTTGAATGGTACAGTTGCCATACCAGGTAGTGATACATCCGCACAGAATACTCTCGATGGTGCACCAATAAAAGTTGGCAAGGGTATTCACCGTCATGCCAAATTTCCTCAGCTGCCTGAGGAAGAGTAGATGTTGTCGGGCCTTTGTAACCAGTGCATTCACATGAAGAGTCCTAGAAAGCTGGTGTGGAGCTTGACACTTTCCACTCATTCCACTTCTGTGCTGTTAATGTGTAGGGGGGCATGAGTAACATCCTGCCAAATGTCAATAATGAGTTCCTTGGTTTTTCCGGCATTGGGAGCAAGGTTGTTCTCAGTGCACTATTTTTCCAGGTCTTCCACCTCCCATCTGTAGTCTGTTTCATCGCCATCTGAGATTCGACCAACTATGGTGGCGCCATCAGCGGACTTGTTAATGACATTAGTCTGGTATTTGGCGACGCAGTCATGGGTATACAGTGAGTACAGTAGGGGACTCCAGTGTTGAGTGTTTGTGATGATGAAATATTGTCCCCAATCTTCACTGATTGTGGCTTGTGGGTCAGGAAACTGAGGATCCAGTTACAGAGAGTGGGGCTTAGTCCGAGATCACTAAGTTTAGTAATCAGTCTCGAGGGGATAACAGCATTGAAGGCTGAATTGTAGTCAATGTGTAGGATTCTTAGGTAGCTGTTCTTGGTTCGAGATGTTCTCGGGAGGAGTGATATGGCATCTGATGTGGATCTGTTGGATTGATAGGCAAATTGGAATGGGTCAAGAGTAGTGGGGAGGCTGGAGTTGATTAATGCCATGTCCAGCCTTTCAAAGCACTTCATGACCACTGAAGTTAGGGCCACTGGGCGGTAGTCATTGAGACTCACTGCATGAGCCTTCTTAGGCACAGGGATGATGTTGGCCCTCTTGAAACAGGCAGGGACAGTAGTCTGCTGCAGGAAGAGACCTCTGCCAGTTGATCTGTGCATGCTCTGAGTGCATGGCCTGGTACTCCGTCTGGTCCCTTCGCTTTCCTTGGAAAATGATCTGACCTCTGACGCAGTGACTGTTGGGATAGGTTCGTCAGGACCTATCAGAATAGGTGTTCCATCTCTGCCGAAATTCTGCTCAATGCGGGCATAAAAGGTGTTGAGACAATCTGGGAGAGATATATCATCATCTGCTATCTTGCACAATCTCTTTTTAGAACCTGTGATGTCATTCAGGCCTAGAAACATTCCTGATGAAGGGCTTATGCCAAAATGTCGATTCTCCTGCTCCTCGGATGCTGCCTGACCAGCTGTGCTTTTCCTATGCCATGCTTTTCGAACCTGAGCTCCAGCATCTGCAGCCCTCACTTTCTCCACTTATGGGTGAGTAACAGCAATGATGGGAATGGGGTTCCAGCTGGCATTGATGGCACACTTAAAGGCCTCAATTGGCAACAGGACAGCTTCAAGATGGCAGAATGTATGACTCCAAGTCATCACCCTTCCCCCTCTGCTTGAATAAATGCCCTCCCACCACCAAACTCCCCACTGGAGAGGGTGCAGGATTCCCACCCACAGTGACACATTGCCAAATCAAAGACAACACAATGTCACTTCTCAGGGTCCAATGTGTGAGTCAGATGCCAAAAGAATGAAACAACATCCTGCAGATGCTGAAAACCTGTATGAATGGTTGCAGACTGACCTGTAAAATTGCCACCATTCACCGTCCAGTGAGGACTACCTGCTGCTGGGCATTGATCACACCCACTGTCCCCCACCCGAATTGTGGGCGAGGTGAGGTTAATTGCTGAAGACTGCCACAGAACCCCCAAACAAACCCCCCACCCCCAACCCCGCATTCTGTCTATGCAACCTGCAAATGACCCTGGCATCAGGACTACGCTTCATTCAATAAATTCCAGCCCAGAGTTTCGGCTTGGTGTTCTGTCAAAAGGGTTTTGTGTACTTGCAGCACTGTCTGTTTTCCTTTCTGACTAACAGAGTACAGTTTCTTTCAGTCAAATGTTCTTGATTTGCAAACTTGGCCCAAAATTTATTTGGGCATCAAATCTATAATAGCAAGTCGGTGCATTGCTTCTGATTGCAATCAAGTTAAAGTCTTTGGAGAAATGCATAAAGGCATGGCTGTTGCAGTGTGATGAGCATTATAAAGTGCACAATTTAGTGAGTCAGTGCCTTGTGCAACTTATCAAAGAAGAAATTGACAATTTTCTTGATGGATATATCACTAATGGTGGATAGCTCAGTTCCTTGGGTAATTATTGCTCCTTCCATCTCATAATAAATTGTCATTATGTTACAGTGAAAGCCTCTGTATGTTCACCAGGGCGATGCCAGGCTCAATTAACATTTCGGCCTTAATTACAAACTCCGGGATGTTCAGTGAGAAGTAATTTACCAGATCGTAGGCTTGCCTTTATATAGCACCTTCCATAGTATCTCAGTGTTCCCTTTGCCAATTAAGTACTTCTGAAGTAGTCACTGAAGTAATGTAGTAAACTTTACTGTCAATTTGCTTACAACATGTTCCAACATATACCAATGTGAAATGACAAGTTAATTTGTTATTATGTCTTGGTTGAGGGATAAATATTGACCTGGAGACTGAGAACTCCCCTCTTAATGAAATAATGGAGGATCTATCTGAATTGATTTCAACTATTAACATTAACAGCAAACTGACATCACAAATTCTTCCTACTCTGTCCTGGAGACGGGATTTGCTGCTGATTGTTAGTTTGGGGCATTAAAGTTAAAGTTTGGCTATTCAGCAGTAAGAAGAAGTTTCTTCCATCAAAAGATAGCGGAAATCTGACACCCTTGTGATGGCACTGATTTTAAGAGAGATGTGTTCTGAACTGTTTCTCTTCCAGAGAGGTGGTGCCGGAATGCTTACTTCAGAAGCAGTGGGGAGACAGCTTTGGGATTCTAGACTGTTTTTTTTTAATTACATAAAAGCAGCATGAGTGGATGGAGTCAGCTTTGCTTTCATTTGGGGGTTTGAAGTTGGCTGTTGAATCTGATAGATACTGCTCTCTCTCTCTGCTTCATGAGAAAAATCTGTTTTGCTGAACTTGCCTTTGCCAAAGGTGTGTTTATGGGATGCTGCTATATTGGAACAGTTGATGATTAGTAGATAAATAATACGTTATTTTATTAAGTATTTCAGTAAAGTTATGCCAATTCTTTTTTTTATTTTATTTTAACTGTGTTGTGAGAATAAAGTGGCAGCATGGTAGTTTAGTGGTTAGCACTGCTGCCTCACAGCACCATGTTCCTGGGTTTGATTCCACCCTTAGGCGACTGTGTGGAGTTTGCATGTTCTCCCTGTATCTCCATGATTTTCCTCCAGGTGTTCCAGTTTCTTCCCATAGTCCAAAGATGTGCAGGCTAGGTGAATTGGCCATGTTAAATTGCCCACAGTATCCAGCAATGTGCAGGCGAGGGGGGGATTACCAATGGGAAATATGGGGTTACACAGATAAAGTAGGGGGGCTGTGTCTGGGTAGGATCCTCTTCAGAGGGGCGATCAAGCCAAATAGCCTGCTTCCACATTGTAGGCATTCTGTGATCCTAAGTGTATTTTGTTAAAGCCTACTAATGGACCAATTAGAACACAGAGCCTTTAAATAAAATAAAACGTTAGCATCTGGACTATCTCCTTTATATATTTTGAGGGGGTGTGGTAAATCTTCATCAGTTGAAAGTTTTAAGACAGCGATGAATAAACTTTTGTGAGGCAAGGGTGTTATGGATTATAGTGCCAATTCAGGTCTATTGAGTTGAAATACATATCAGCCAGAATTTGATAGACTGGAATAAGATCTGACAGCCAAATAACTGGTGCCTTGTTCAAATGTTCCAACGATGGACGGTTCGATTTGTAGGTTCTGTCTCAGCACACACATAATGCTTTACAGACAAAGAGAACACTCAACAGCAATTTCATTGTTTCTGTCCACAGAGAACCACACTCAGCAATGCAATTATTTGGATATTTAAGTTAGAATTTCCTCAGCCCTCCAATGCACAGGCAGTCCATCACGTGGGCATCTTAGAGGCTAACACTGGGAATGATACCAACCATATAACAGAGAATGTTTGCATCTATTCTCCATAAGATTTGTTTGAAATACTGGAGCAGGGAAAGTGGAGAGCAGAACCCGAGAGAAGTGCATATGATTATGAAGAGCATAGACAGGATGAATAGAAAGCAACTGTTCCCCTTAGTCAAAGGGGTCATAATCTTAAAGTGAAAGACAGGAGATTTACAGAGGAGTTGAGGAAACTCTGTTTCATCCAGGGTGGGTTGGGGTCTGGATCACACTGGCTGGGAGGTTAGTTGAGATGGGAAACCTCATAACCTTTAAACTGTACTTGCATGGGCACTTGAAGTGTCATACAATTCAAACTACTGGCCCAGTTCAGGAAAGCAGGGCTGGTATCAGTAATATATTTTCGGCAGTCCAGACTCAATGGGCCAAAGGATCTTTTCTGTACTCAATAGTTCTGTAAACTTTTTAACTCCTTTATAATTAGCTTCTTTTTTATTGTACTGAAAACACAATTATAATGTTCACTCTGTCATATTTTGTACATTTAGGATGAAGCTACAATGATGGTAGTTCAATCTCTCTATCTCGCTCTCTCTCTCTCTCTCTCTCTCGCACACAGCATATTTATGTCAGTGGCACTGCTATTGATGGTACAGATATATACCCACTTTTATTCCCAGGATCAATTCCATTTCAGTCAGTGGGAATGATGATATTTGCCACTTCCTTCACTAATAAGAGGTAGACAGAGATGCGAACTTCTTCAAAGCTGGCACTAAAGTGGCACTCAAAATGAAGACTTGCAGCAGGGATGTAAGTGCAGAACTGAAAGTAAAAGGAGAAGGAAAAGGTACTAAAGGGGGATGGAGGAAATCGATGGTGAGAATGAAGACGGTGAAAGTGGTGATTTGAGGGCAAAATCCTGGAATAATATTTTGGAATGGAGGGGGAAGGAATGTTCAAATTCTAATTTAAATGAGGAGGAAGAATGACCACATTATCTAAGGGCTGGACAGGTCAAAAAAAGACAAACCAGGTTAAAGGAGAAGAAGTTCCAAGAGGGAGTCCAGAACTACACGGCATAGATTTAGGGTGAGAGGGGAAAGATATAAAAGAGACCTAAGGGGCAACTTTTTCATGCAGAGGGTGGTACGTGTATGGAATGAGCTGCCAGAGGAAGTGGTGGAGGCTGGTACAATTGCGACATTTAAGAGGCATTTGGATGGGTATATGAATATGAACAGAAAGGCTTGCATTTTTATAGCTTCTTTCATGTATATGAATAGGAAGGATTTGGAGGGATATGGGCCAGGTGCTGGCAGGTGGGACTAGATTGGGTTGGGATATCCCAGCATTTTCAGGTTGGACCGAAGGGTCTGTTTCCATTCTGTACATCTCTATGACTCCATGAGGATGGAGACAATTGTATTAAGATGATTAAGTTGAACCAGTCTGCTGGTTTTGTGGCAAAGACAGAAAGGCTTGCATTTTTATAGCTTCTTTCAAGTCTAGAATGGCCAAAGCCATTTTCTTTAATTCACTCACACAATATGGGCATCACTGGGCAGATCAGCATTTATTACCCTGGAGAAGGTGGTGGTGAGCTGCCTTCTTGAACTGCTTTAGTCCACATGGCATGGGGCACCCACACTGCTGTTGGGGAGGGAGTTTCCCAGTTTTGACCCAGCAACAGCGAAGGAATAGTGATATAGCTCCAAGTCAGGCGGGTGGACAGGTTTTGAGACATCAGCAAGTGCTTCAGAATTCCAAGCCTCTGACCTGTCTCTTGTAGCCTCAGCATTTACATGGCTAGTTCCTGGTCAATGATCAGCCCCTGGGTAATGGTCATGACAGATTCAGTAATGGTAATGGTTTGATTCTCTTTTATTGGAGATAGTCATTGCCAGACACTTGTGTGGCATGAATTTTATTTGCCACTTGCCAACCCAAACCTAGATGTTGTCCAGGTCTTGTTTTGAAGAGTAGTTGCTTCTATAATGGAGGGAAGTGTGTTAATACATTCCCAAAGACAACAAGAAGCCAATGGTCAGATGTTCTTAATGATATAGGGTGAAGGACAGTCAATGACCTAGAGGCTGGGAAGACGTCATAGAAAAAGCCCAAATGCTCAGCGGGTCAGGCATTAACTGTGGAGAGACAAAGAGTGAGCAGGTGGAATTTTATCAGTGTCGGATGGAACATTTTGTGTGTTCCCAACCCCCTGCACCTGTCAAAAGGTTAGTCAGCACCTCTCTAGCTCTGGGGCCAGCTGCTCTGCTCCACCATTGAAGTGATAGTAGGCCAATTGTGGCCTCAGTGAGGTGAGAATGGGGCTTCAGCACTTCTGGGACAGGAAATTTGCCAACATGCAGCAGCACTGTACTCCCAGTGCAGCACCAGAATAAAGTAGTGGCTGCTGTTGGGACTACACACAGGAAGGAAGTGGCTGGACACTGGACTTTAAGAAAAGTTTGGGCCCTTTGGTAGAGGAAGGATTGAAGATCTCAGTGAGGTAGGGGTGGGGTTTTGGGGTTTAGAGGCTGGGGGATCCACAAAGATTGGGGGAATGGGGGAGCACTTCAACAGCACGCACAGGGGACCATTCCACCCACCTTTCCTTCCATCCTTTGCTAACACAGTGAAACTTGATGTGTTGGTCATTTTCCTTTCAACTTCCTATGACACACACAATCTTTTTGGATGGCAAACCTTTAACTTAAGACACCCTGAAAGCAGCCTCAGTTAGAAGAGGAAAGATCGGTCGAAATGAACCAAGACATTTACTTAAATGTATTGAAATTTTATTAATCCATTAATGTTATTATTATTATTGTTCAACAGGGTGATGTCTGGTATTCGCAGTTGACATGAATCCAAATATTTTAGTTATTGACGTACATAACTCAGCAAGGGTTGTGATCAGGTGCATTTCCTTGGTGCTGCCATAATAATATCATCAATTCGAAGGTTCATTTCAGTTGCCTCTGCTACATTCAACAGAACTTGTCTCTTCAGTTTGATGCTCTCCAAAATACCCATTGCTGCCATGTCTCCAAGGGTGCCATTTCTCATATCCAATCCAAATGCTGTTCTCCCTTTGCTATGAGCAGCTCAAAACTGAGCCACTAAATCTGCAGTCATGCTCAGCATTATCAGCTATAACAGTGGGATGCATTCCTAACACTTTAGTGAAAGACCCAATTGCTACAGCTTCCTCACCTGGTGTTGTGACAGCACATTCAGAACAGCTTTTGCCAATAACATCTCTGAACAGTTTCCACCACAAACAGTTCTGCACAGAAAGCGTCCGGTAAAGATTGTTCAGCCTCATCTGAATTTGCTGAGTTGCTCCGCAAAGAACATTATGTCAGGAGGGAAATTGGGTCCTTAAGCCAGGCTACCTAAAGCCCACATACATTATCAGCTACCTAAAGCCATCTAACAGGGACCTCCTGTTGTACAGTGTTAGGGTCCCTTTCCATGCCTGGACCAGGAGGCCTGAGTTCAAGTCCCACCTGCTCTAGAACGGCTGATTAGGAAAACAAAAAGGCCATCCACAGCCCCAAGTGACCTCTCATACATGCACCTATAATACAGTGGGTGAGAAGATGGTCTGAAGACTACTCGCTTGTATTTTGCATGTTCCCTCCCATCCACTTTCAGGGAGGTTTTTACAATAGTGGTTGCAAGATCACTGTTGGGCTCTCTGTTTTTATTCCAGATTTTTGTTTGTTCAAATTTTACCATTTACCATGGTCGGATTTGAACTCAGGACCCCAGAATATCAGCCATGGATTTCTGACTGTACAATGGTAATGGTATTGGACCCATGGTCCAGAACTCCACGCTAATAATCTGGGGACATGGGCTCAACTCCCAGCATGGTAAAATTCAGTTAAGGAGCTGGCCCCACAGCGAGCAATATCAATGGTTGTTAAAACCCATCTGCTTGTCTAATGCTCTTGAGGTCAAATCTGCCATCCTTACTTGGTATGGCCTATGTTATTCCAAATCCATAGCAATGTGGTTAACTCTTTACTGGCCCCTGGCCAATTTGGTGGTGGGGGGTGGGGATTTGGTCTAGCCAGTAACACCCACACCCCAGCTTTTCAACTCACTGACCTTTCATCAGAATCCATCACTGCAGCCATGGTATTTTTGCATTTACTCTGGGAGGATGTCAGCTGCTCTTCATAGAATCATAGAATCCCGAGTGTGAAAACAGGCCCTTCAGCCCAACAAGTCCACACCAACCCGCCGAAGAGTAATCCACCCAGACCCATTCCCCTACTTTATCCTTTACTAATGTACCTAACCCACACATCCCTGAATAATACTATGGGCAATTTAGCATGGCCAATTCACCTAACCTGCACATCTTTGGATTGTTGGGGGGAAACTGGAACACCTGGAGGACACCCACACAGACACAGGGAAAAGGTGCAAACTCCATGCAGACAGTTGCCCAAGGCTGGAATCGAACCCAGGTCCCTGGCACTGTGAGGCAGCAGTGCAAACCACTGAGCCAGTGTGCTGCCCCTTGTTTAAAAAAATATGAATCACAGGATAAATCACCTCCCACATGCAGAAATCTTTCACTGGAATTTCAGCATAAGATTCATGCCGAAGTCCTTGGTGTGTGATTTGTACCCACAACCTTATGATGCAGATGTTAGCACGCACCCAAGCGAGTTGCAACTGGCCTTGCTCAAGGCAAGTACGTCCCTAGCATGACTGACAAAAATTAGGAGAAAGGTACATTGGTTCGAGGTGTGGTGTCACTTTGATCTATAGGAATGGGTTTAGATGAGAGAAAAGCGACTCATTGAGGTAATGTTTGGAGGAGGCGTGGTTCTGGCTGATCTGTTCAAAATCCAAACGTGACTCTGGGAGTCACAGGCGGACCTCAATTGGGTAATTGCGGCATTTGAAGCTCCCCAAGCTGGGTTCCCTGCCATGCCACTCCGTGCTGGGAGCTCCTTATGTTTCCAAGGACTTGGAAGAATCACCTTCACAACTGTCAAAAATAACTAGAGGCAAGCTGTTAATTGGCAACAAATGCAACACGACTGAAATAGCAACAGGAGGAATGAATTGCAGTTTGACAAAGACCTTAAAGATTCTGCCTCAGGAACTGCTATTAATGGCCGACATGTATCACAAATAATAAGAGAAAATACAGGCAGGTCAGTCAGCAGAGAGAACTGATGAGTTAATATTTCAATTATAAATGCTTCAGCAAAATGAAATGCTGCTATTTTTGTTTCAGATTTCCAGCCCTTGTAGTTCTCTGCTGTTTTGTCACTAATGATGAGTTTGCCTTTAGAATTAACAGCGGACTTAACTCTCAGTTTCTCCCAGATTCTTCTGCAAATCTTAATGAGCAGGACATTGAACTTGGCCATACTGTGTAGAAGTCTGACCTCTGATGTTCCTTAACTGTGTCACCCCAGTGTTTCCTGGTTAACTAATGAGTTGATGCAACCCACACAATCAAAGAGTTTTATTTGGAAGGATTTTATTCTTGAGGTACTCCCGACAATCATTACTTTTCCACCATGCAACGTTGTGCCAAAGCCATCAGAAAAGCTTGACTCTGTAGCTAAAAATATAAAAACACATCTGCTTTAAGAGATATATGCAAATTTCAATACTTGCTATTCAGTATTGACAGTTTAAATGTGATACGTACTAGCTTTCTTTATTCCCGGAGCATTGCGTTCCACTTAAAACAACCACAAAGCTGTCAGATCCTCAGAATAACCCAGTTGATTCATTATTAGACAAAAGATGGTGAAGACGGCAGGGTGGGAAGTGTTTGGGCACTGTGCCCATTCGCTCCTGCTCAACTGGCCGGCTGCATTGTCTTTGCCAACTATTTATCTGTCTGTCAGTCTGTCTGTCTGCCTGTCTATCTATTGTTTTATCATTCCTTTTTTATATCAATGTTCACTTTTTCTTGTTTTCTGTGGTGACAGCACAGGAAGAAGGTTGCGAGGCCGACTGTGGTGCCAGCAGTGCAGTGGATCCGGATGTTCAGTCCTTGTGGCTTCCTCATTGGTGGGTCTGGTCCATTCCTCCTGGCTGCGGCGCAATGGTTTTTTATTGTACTAGCTTAGGGCTGCACAGTAGCTCAGGGGTTAGCACTGCTGCCGCACAGCACCAGGGACCTGGGTTCAATTCAACCCTCGGGTTATTGTTTGTGTGGAGTTTGCACGTTCTCCTGGTGTCTACGTGTGTTTCCTCCCATAGTCCAAAGATGTCCTGGTTTGATGGATTGGCTGTGCTAAATTGCCCATAGTGTTCAGGGACGTGCAGGCTAGATGAGCTGGCCATGGGAAATGTGTGGTGTGTGGATCTGGTGGGATGGTCTTCAGATGGTCAATGTGGACTTGATGGGCTGAATAGCCTCTTTCCACACTGTTGGGATTCTATGATTCTCGCTTGGGAATTCAGATTCTTCACTCAAGGGATTGTGAACCTAACGGATTCTCTACCCTTGAACATTTTGGATGCTCCATTGATGAATGTTCATTCAGGTCAAGAATCTATATATGTCCAGGGAATCAACGGATTTGGGAAAGTGGCAGAAAAGTGGATCTGAAATCCAAAATTAGCGATGATCATATTGGATGGTGTTGCAGGTTTGATGGGCTCTATGTTCTATTCCTGTTCCCAATTCTCATCTTCCTGTGTTTTTGTATCATTCAGATCAGAACTTATGTGTTTAAGTCTGTATATCGACTTGAGTAGATCACATTAGCAGATCCTTCACATTGGTGCTGAGGACATCTATATTGTTGGAGGTGCCACCTTTGAAAAAATAAGATACTCAAAGACTGGGACGATCACATGATACTTTACAAAAAAGCCATCTCTCCTAATATCTTGGCCAACAACCATTCCCATATACATGAGTTGTTAAAATAAATAATCAAATAATGTCTTTCACTGCTGTTTGCGACTCCTTACTATTCACAGATCAGCTGCTACATTTTCCCATATAATAATTATTACAGAATCCCTACAGTCTGGAAACAGGCCCTTCAGCCCAACAAGCCCACACCGACCCTCTTAAGACTAACCCACCCAGACCCACTCCCCTATTATCATATATTTACCCCAAACTAATGCACCTAACCTACACATCCCTGAACACTATGGGCAATTTAGCATGGCCAATTCACCTAACCTGCACATCTTTGGGTTGAGGGAAGAAGCCGGAGTATCTGGAGGAAACCCACGCAGACACAGGGAGAATGTGCAAACACAGACAGTCGCCTGAGGCTGGAATCGAACCCAGGTCCCTGGTGCTGTGAGGAAGCAGTGCTAACCACTGAGTCATCATGCCACTCCTTGCCAGTAATTCCTCAAGGTTCCTTAGACAGCATCTTCCAAACCTGCAACCTCTATCATCTAGAAGGACAAAGGCAGCAGATACATGAAGACATCACCACCTGCAATTTCCTTCATTGCTAATGTGCCAAAGTCCTACAAGGCTGTCCTTAACAGCACTATGAGTGTCGTGAAACTCCAAGGACTACACCTGTTTGAGAACATGTGCACCACTACTTTCTCAAGGGTAACCTGTGGAGTGTTGCTGAAAGAGAGCCCTTAGGGAGCAGGTTCATAGTTCTTTGATAGTGGAGTTGCAGGTAGACAGAGTAGTGAAGAATGCTTGCCTGTATTGATTAGTGCATTGAGTTTAAGAGTTGGAAGGTCATGTTGGGACTGGACAGGACATTAGTGAGGCCACTGTTGCAAAACTGCATTCAATTCTGTTCTCCCTGCTATAGGAAGGATTTGTGAAACTTGAAAAGATTCCGCAAAGATTTAGATAAATGTTGCCAGGGTTGGAGGATTTGAGCTATATGGAGAGGCTGAATATCTGGGGCTGTTTTCCCTGGAGCATTGCAGGCTGAGGGGTGGCCTTATAAACCCATGAGAGACCTGGATAAATAGAGGGCATAGATTTAAGGTGAGAGGGGAAAGATTTAAAAAGGACCTAAGGAGCAACTTATTCATGCAGAGGGTGGTGAGTGTATAGAATGAGCTGCCAGAGGACGTGATAGAGGCTGGAACAGTTACAATGTTTAAAAGGCATGTATTACATGAATAGAATGGTTTAGACTGATATGGGCCAAATGCTGGCAGATGGAACTAGATTAATATGGGATATCTGGTCGGTATGGACGGGTTGGACCGAAGTGTCTGTTTCATGCTGTATGTGTCTATGATTCTAATTAGGGATGGGCAATAAATGCTGGCCTAGTCAGCGATACTGTTACACAGTGAACGAACATAAAATATTCTGTGAACACACTCAAAAAAATGATTCACCAAGGGCAAAGCACTTTGGGACGTTAACATTTCAGAGCAGCGTCCTTTCACCAGACCAGGTTAGAAATGAACCGTTGTGAAGAAGGGTCATTGGACTGAAGCATTAAGTCAGCTTTCTCTCTGCAGACACTGCCAGAGCTGCTATGTTTCTCTAGCAATCTGTTTTTGTTTGTGTTAGAAATGAAATGCAAAGATGTGGTTGTGTGCAGGTGGAACAAGGGGATAAGGATGTGTAAACAGTTGACTGGCAGGAATAAGCTGAAGTTGAATGGCATGGTACTACAAGCTATGGCTAGACCGGGGTGGATCTGGAATTCTTCCAATTAAAAGAACACCTTGCAGGAAGCGAGTGGCATTAATTGTCCTCCTACAGTTTTATCATTCCCCATCCATTTTTTTTTGCTGGAGAAAGAATCTTGTGTTTATGGAGATTTTTTTTATGGCTCCACTCCTATGCCATGACATGCTTCTTTCCTCTTTCTTCCCACCCTCCTCAATCCCATCACGTCCCTCCCCAGCCCGGGTGACTTTGATCCTGGGTTACTCATTACCCACTGCTGCTTCTCTCTCTCTGATCCACAGCTACTCTAAGTCCACCATCAGCATCCACACAAGTGTCATCTCTCATCCACCAAACACCTCACCATTTTCTCTCTCTCTCTTTCTCCACCTATCCACCTACTCCTGTTCCCTCTAACACCCCCCCCCCCCATCCAAATCCCCTGTCACCAGCTTAAATACCACCTTTTCCTACCTACTATCAATTCTGAAAGAGGGTCCCTGGACTCAAAGCATGAACTCTACTTTCCTCCCACAGGTGCTACCAGACCTGCTGAGTTTCACCAGCCATTTCTGTTTTTTTTTCGGATCTTCAACACATATAGTGTTTTGTTCTATTTTGTCTTTGTACGTGCTTCGCACTGCCCACCGAATAAGCAACCACTGCCTCTAATGGATGTGCCCCTTCAGTTAACTAACTGAAGCAATCCAGGCAGACAACACCTGACTGTTATTAGAAATCTCAGTAAAACCTACAGGATGGCACGGTGGCTCACTGCTGCCTCACAGTGCTAGGAACCTTGGTTCGTTTCCAGCTCGGGCGACTGTGTGGAGTTTGCACATTCTCCCCATGTCTGCGTGGGTTTCTTGTGGGTGCTCCATTTTCCTCCCACAATCTAAAGTTGTGCAGGTCAGGTGAAATTGGCCATGCTAAATTGCCCATAATGTCCAGGACTGTGCTGGTTAAGTGGGCTAGCCATGGGAAATGTAGGGATAGAGTAGGAAGTGGTCTGGGAGGGATGGTCTTCACAGAGTCGTGTGGACTCAATGGGCCAAATGTAGGAGACTGGCTGTGGAAACGGTAACAATTTGCAAGTGAGTGAAACTAATTTAAAGAAGTGTTCTTTCAAAGAGTCATACAGGTCAGAAACACACCCTTCAATCTAACCAGTCCATGCCAAACGTAACCCCAAACTAAACTAGTCCCACCTGCCTGCTCCTGGCCTATATCCCTCCAAACCTTTCCTGTTTATGTATCCATCCAAATTACTTTTAAATGTTGTAATTGTATCTGCATCCGCCCTTCCCTCGGGAAGCCATCCAGAACATTCTGTCTGGATGTATCGCTCCCTGGTATGGCAACTGTACCATTCAAGATCGGAGACAGTTACAGAGAGTGGTGAACTCGGCCCGGACAATCACAAAGGCCAACCTCCCATCTATAGAATCCATCTACCAGGCCCACTGTCAAGGAAAGGCCGTCAGCATTCTCAAAGATCCATCCCACCCTGGCAATGTTTTTCTACAACCTCTACCACTAAGGAGAAGGTACAGAAACCTGAACACACGCACCAGCCAGTTTCAAAATAGCTTCTACCCTACTGTTGTTAGAATACTGAATGGACTCACAAATTCTTAACATTCGCCTGTACCTGTGGTTTTGTTTTTGCTGCTGTTTACCTATTATTTACTTATCTACGCTAGTTGTCTATGTGATCTGCCTGTATTGCTCTCAAGACACAGCTTTTCACTGTGTCTCGGTACACGTGACAATAAATTCAATTCAATTCAGTTCAAATACATTCCACCATCTTTTTTTAAAAAAAGGTCTGTGTCTTTTTTAAAATCTCTCTCCTTTCACCTTAAAAATGTGCCCCCTGGTCTTGAAATCCCCCATCCTGGGGAAAAGACAACTATCATTAATGCTTCCTATACCCTTCATTATTTTATAAACTTCCATCAGATTGTCTTCAACCCCCCTGCGCACCAGTGAAAAATTCCCAACCTTTCTTTATAACTCAATCCTTCCATATTTAGATTAGATTAAATTACCTACAGTGTGGAAACAGGCCCTTCGGCCCAACCAGTCCACACTGACTCGCCGAAGAGTAACCCACCCAGACCCACTTCTCTCTGACTAACACATCTATCACCAGGGGTAATTTAATATGGCCAGTTCACCCAACCTGCACATCTTTAAACTGTGGGAGGAAACCAGAGCGCCCGGAGGAAACCCACACAGATTGACTGATGTCTGAGATGAATGGGTCTTCTCATCAGGAGAGGTAGAGCAATTTGGGCCTTGAAATTTATAAGGATGAGAGGTGATCACATTGGAGATTCTGATGATGACTTACCAGAGTGCATGCTGAATGTTTCCCATCATAGAGAATTAGGGGACATCTCACATTTAAGATGGCGATGAGGAGGACTTTCTTTTCTCAGAAGGGTCATTCCTGTTTGGAATTATTTTTCTCGGAGAGGAAACTGACAGACATTTGGTCTATAACTGCTCAAAGGCTGTAGGGCTCAAGGAAGAACACACATGGGAACTCACCAATAAATTTCTTATGATAAATCCGCTGTTGAACGGCAGTCTTTGAAATACCATAGTGAGACTGATTTGATTTATATTATCTGGCAAAACCCTGGTAAATCTCTTCTGAACCCTCTCCAAATTGATATCATCCTTCCTATAGCTGGATGACCAGAACTGGACACATCCTGTATAACCTCAACAGGACTTTTTCCCATTCAATGAGACAAGAGCAGCAGAATGGTCTCCCTCGGGGGCTGACGTGATTCGAAGATAACAGTAACCAAGTGGTAATTCCACACGAACCCCGTGTTCCTGGGTGTACTGGCCCAGGGACTGAGGGAGGTGGTAGCAGAGCGCCTCGGGGGTTGTACAAGGTACAGAAAGCCTTTGGCTTTTCCCCAGCCGGAACAGCACCACGGTGTGCTGGCTGAGCTCGGGGCCAGTTCGAACATCTGAAACTCCACCGAGCAGCCGCTGGGTTGAACGGGAAAAGAATCAGAAAGGAGGGATGGAGGGAGAGTCAACCGCGCGACCTAGGCACAATATTGACCTCGGATGCTGCCTGAACTGCTGTGATCTTCCAGCACCACTAATCCAGATTCTGGTTTCCAGCATCTGCAGTCTGCAGGTAATATTTTAACCTACAATATTGACACATTTGCAAATGGGACGTGGGTGGGGGGGATGTTTTTTTTAACAGCCTTGTTCTGCGTGGAGAATGGAGAATCTCTTAGCAGCCGAATTATCACTCCAGTTCTGCAGAGACAGCGGTCCTGAGCAGCATCCTCGGCGTGACAGAGAACTGAACGGGAGACTGAAATCCCAAATAGGGATTATTTTAACATAAGTGTGTGAGTATATATACACATACAACTGCCTGCGTGCAATACCAAAAGAGAAGCTGCATTAAATCTCCACAGAGCAACGTCCCACTTCCCGATGCAGGAATTAGTTTCAGCAGAATTTGTGAAATGGCAGTATTTTTGTTTAATTGCATATGCATGTGTTAAAGTGCTCAGTCGGGAAACTGTGGTCTTTGCAATCACTAGTTCCCCACTCTAAATAAAACCTCCTGGTGCCCAGAGGTGGAACTATCTCCCTTTTCAGTGAGATGGACCATTCGGCCCAAACTGGCTAGTTCTGACGAAGGGTCACTGGACTCGAAGCGTTAACCGTGTTCCTTTCTGTCTACAGATGTGAGCGGAGCCGCTGAATTTCTATAGCACCCCGTGTGTGTTATTTTTTCTTGTTTCCGCTATTTTAACCTATTTGGATATGTCAGGTGGCATCTCTGGGTCAGCAGGAGAGTCGAACCCGGTCCGTCGGTCTCACGGGGTAGAGACACCCTCCCCGCTCCACAAAGACCCTCAATGTTCATCAGAACCCACCCTCGCGTCCTGAGGACACCAGCCCACCTCCAGCCCACCCCAAATATGGAGATTTCAAACACACAAGAGGGCAGGCACATAAATGAACAAAACCGATTTATTTTATTTTTAAAACATCAGAAAGAACTGCAGATGCTGGACATCAGAAACAGGCATTGCTGGAGAAACTCAGCAGGTCTGGCTGCGTCTGTGGAGAGAAAGCAGAGTTTACGTTTCGGGTCCGGGAAACTTGATTTATCGATTTTTTTTTTCAAAAAGGAACTCTTACCTGGAGAAATCTGGACTGTGGGGAGCTCCACAGCTGAGGGCTGACCCTCTCGCTAAGCTTTAAGCGGTGGCACTCTGCTCCTGGTTAAAAAAAGGGGTCTTTTTATCCGACCCTCCCCCTCGATGTTGAGCTGCTCCCAGAAGGTGTGTTGTTAAAGAGCCCTCCAGTAAGAGTAGGCGGGGTTGGGGCAGGATTGCACAGTTTGGCTGTGAGGAGATCTCTTTAAATCCAGAGCCAGCCTCCTGTCTCTCTGACACACACACACACGTTTCTCTAGCTCCCTCTCCCTGCATGGCTTGTCAGAGGGTGGAGGCTGAGGAATAAAGCGGAGTTGCTGAGCTTGCCGGCTCCAGTTGGTGAGTAGAGGAGTGGGGACGGGAAGGAGAGGAGAGCTTTGTGCAAGGGCAGGGTGAGTGGGCAACCCTCCCATGCACCTGCACAGGAGCTTCCTGCATCTTTGCTGCTGAGAACAGCCCGCTGTCTCCCTTTCCGAGCCGGGACAGAAGATGTTGAAGATGTTCAGGAGGGGAACGGTTTACTCACTGAGAGAGCGGTGTTACTGAAGAGCTCATAGGACACGGTAAATGCTGGGCGATTATTTCAGCGGCTTTTGCGCGGTTCAGTGGCAGCCTTCAGGAACCAGTCAAACATGAGTCGATTTTCTTTTTTCTTAATGAAAAGCTTAGGCATGGGGGGGTCTGCATGTTTCGGTGATTGCAACTGACCTGCCTCACTGCCCCCTGTGTGCAGTGGGTGACCGGCCCCCCTGTTTCCAGTGAGTGACCTGCCCTCTGTGTGCAGTGGGTGCCCTGCCCTCTGTGTGCAGTGGGTGCCCTGCCCCCTGTGTGCAGTGGGTGCCCTGCCCCCTGTGTGAGTGACTGACCTGCCCCCCTGTGTGCAGTGGGTACCCTGCTCCCCTGTGTGCAGTGACTGACCTGCTCCCCTGTGTGCGGTGACTGACCTGCCCCCCTGTGTGCAGTGACTGACCTGCCCCTCTGTGTGCAGTGACTGACCTGCTCCCCCTGTGTGCAGTGACTGACCTGCCCCCCTGTGTGCAGTGGGAGACCTGCCCCCCTGTGTGCAGTGGGTGCCCTGCCCCCCTGTGTGCAGTGACTGACCTGCCCCCCTGTGTGCAGTGGGAGACCTGCCCCCCTGTGTGCAGTGGGAGACCTGCCCCACTGTGTGCAGTGGGAGACCTGCCCCCTGTGTGCAGTGGATGCCCTGCCCCCTGTGTGCAGTGGGTGCCCTGCCCCC
>NC_057714.1:104330805-104333808 GCF_004010195.1 Chiloscyllium plagiosum | reverse complement strand
CGGGAGCCCTGCCCCCCCGTGTGCAGTGGGTGCCGTGCCACCCCTGTGTGCAGTGGGAGCCCTGCCCCCCCCTGTGTGCAGTGGGAGCCCTGCCCCCCCCTGTGTGCAGTGGGAGCCCTGCCCCCCCCGTGTGCAGTGGGAGCCCTGCCCCCTGTGTGCAGTGACTGACCTGCCCCCTTAAGCCAGCTAATTTAATTTCAAAGAAATGAAAGAGACAGAAGTGCTAGAGACACTGGGGGGAACAGTTCTGGAGAAATCACACGGATTGGGAAGCTCTAACTCTCTCTTTGTATATCCACAGATGCTGTTGCCTAGTGTCTCCAGGGTCCTACTACACACCTGCTACTCGCCTCGGTGAGCCCAGCTTGGCACTGTTGTCCCGAGAAATGGAGAGTTCGAGTGGGACTGGATTTGCAGCTCACCCCCCTTGGGGCAAGGGGTGTCTGTGAGAGGCAGAAAGAGAGGGGGCATTAAAGGGGACTTATTCACCCCCTCCGTCTCCCCACCACTTCACTCTGGACTGTGGGGAGGAATAAGCATGGATGTATCCAACAGCTCACTGCAGTGGGGCAACAGGAGCGAAGGGCAGCTGCCCCCTGGAGGGGTATCCGTATTCAGCATCCTGGCCCTGACGCTGCTGGCTGGCCTGGTGCTGGCCACGCTGCTGTGGAACGGCCTGGTGCTGGTAACCATCCTGAGGGTGCGCGCGTTCCACCGAGTCCCGCACAACCTGGTGGCCTCCATGGCGGTGTCGGACGTGCTGGTGGCGGCGTTAGTCATGCCCCTGAGCCTGGTGCATGAGCTGCACGGGCGCCGCTGGCTGCTGGGCCGGCCACTCTGCCAGCTGTGGGTCAGCCTGGACGTGCTGTGCTGCACCGCCAGCATCTGGAACGTGACCGCCATTGCCCTAGACCGCTACTGGTCCATCAGCCGGCACCTGGAGTACACGGTGCAGGCTCGGCGCCGCCTCTCCAACCTCATGATCGGCCTGACCTGGGCGCTGTCCGCCGTCATCTCCCTCTCGCCGCTGTTCGGCTGGGGGGGCAATGCCTACTCGGAGCGAGACGGCCGTTGCCAGGTCAGCCAGGAGCCCTCCTACACCATCTTCTCCACCTTTGGCGCCTTCTACCTGCCCCTCTGCGTGGTGCTCTTTGTCTACTGGAAGATCTACAAGGCCGCCAAGTTCCGCATCGGCTCCCGTAAAGCCAACACAGTCAGCCCCATGCCCCAAGTGGTCGAGGTAAGCTCCCTCTGCCCAATACACTCCCTCTGGCATCAGCATCACCCCCTGGATGTGGTTGTGGGAGGGTTAAGAGACAGAGGGTGCAGGCAACAGTGGATCCAGATGTGAGAAAGACAGAGACCTGTTCAAAAAAAAACTTCAGTGAAATAACCCAAGGAAAGAGTGCAGACAGAGAGAGAGAGAGAAAGAGATATTCGCCGAGAAGAGAGAAGAGAATTATCAGGGAAAATGCATGAGGAAGACATCCCAGGGAAAGAGAGAGATCCCATGGCAGAAAGAGACCAGAGGGAGAGAGAAGGGAGCCCCAGGAAAGTGTGTGTGTGTATGAGAGAAAGATGGGTGAGTGAGTGACCTCAGGGAGGAGAGAGAGAGAGAGAGAGAGAAATCCCACAGAAAGAGACAAAAGGGACTTCTCAGGGAAAGTGAGTCAGAAAGACATCGGTCAGAAAGTCAAAAAGAAACCAGATGGAGAGAGGGACCCCCAGGAAAGTGTGTGTGTGAGTGAGAGAGAAAGAGACCAGAGGGGGAGTGAGTGACCTGAGAGAGACCATGAGATATCCCACAGAAAGAGAGAGAGAGAGAGATTCCGAGGAAAGTGTGCATGTGTGTGCTTGACGGAGAGAGAGAGAAAGATGCCACGGGAAGAGAGAGGAAGAGATTTGAGGCGGAGAGAGAGACCTCCAGGAAAATGTGGATGTGAGAGAGAAATGTGTCTGTGTGTCTGTGAGATGCCACAGAAACAGACAGAATGAGACCAGAGAGAGAGAGCCTCAGGGGAAGAGAGAGATGTGGGGATTTAGAGAGAGCCATTCCTGTGAAAGAGAGAGGGATATCTCAGGGAATGTGAGTGAGTGAGACAATCCAAGGAAAGTGTGTGTCTGAAAGAGATATAAAGAGGGAGAGAAAAGACCTGAGGGAACGTATGTGAGAGAGAAAGAGAGGGGAAAAGAAGGATAGGTGGATCCTAAGGTGGGACATGTATGTCCAAAGGAAAGAGAGATGGAGGGGGACAACATTAAAAATCACAAACATTAGAGATAAACTGACAAAGGAAGAGAGGCGCTGACAATGGGCTGAACCTGTCTTGTTCTACAGCATAACCATTCAGTGACTCTGAAGTGGAAGATTGGTCTTCAGGCAGTGCTGACAGAGTGGACAGTGAGACAGTGAGCAATGAGAGAATGAGACTGCCCAGGAGCACTAACACCGGGCAAAGCAGGGAGAGGCGGGGAAATAGTGCAGAGCAGAAACAACACAGATGCAAGGAGAGCAGTTTCAAAGACAGCAAAAAAAACAATAGAATGAAAGGAAAAGAAATACAGGAAAATAGGGAGCAAGATCACGGAGAAAGCGAGAAAACTGACAGGGTAGAAAAATGGGACCACACACAGGGAGAGGAAAACGGTTGGAATTAATATTAAAATCATAGAACAAATCTGAGAGGGAACAAGTTGACAGTAAATAGAATAACCAATATGAGGAGGGGAAAGAGAGAGGGAAAAAGTAGTCATAAAGAAAACAATGGGGTGAAAGAGAAAGATGGAGAGATCAAAACAGAAAGCATAGAGACAGAGAATGAAGCAATGCATTTAATAGAAAATGATTGGAGGGAGAGGATAAAGATGCAAGGAAAAAGAGCAGGAGAAAGTGTGAGGGGAAGGGGAACATGTGAGAGGAGAGGGATGTGTAGGGGAAAGGGCAATGTGTGAGAGCAAGGAGTGGATGTGAGGGGAATGTGTGAGGGGAGGGAGGATGAGTGG
>NC_057714.1:104325526-104330661 GCF_004010195.1 Chiloscyllium plagiosum | reverse complement strand
GGAGGGGGAATGGGAAGGCGGATTGGGGGAGGGGGGTATAAGAGGGGAAGGTTTGAATAGAAGAGTGGGAAACAAAAGAAATTAGGGAAGTGTCAGTGCGATTTTGCCAATGAAAGATTGGAAAAATAAATGGGTCAGTCAGAGACAAATCGGGCACAGAAGCAGTGAGAAAAAATGGAAAGGATGAGAAAGGAGATAGTTGAAGGAATGCTATTACAATCGTTCTGTCCAGTGAAAGTGCCGACAGTCTGTCTTAATGAGCAGCAACGGTGCTGTGTTGAAAGGTGGGTATTGGAGATCTGCTGCTGACTGGTGTGTTCACCCTGTCTGTCCAGGTGAAAGAGGCGAACCAGCAGCCTCAGATGGTGTTCACTGTGCGGCACGCCACGGTCACCTTCCAGACTGATGGAGATACCTGGCGGGAGCAGAAGGAGAAGAAGGCAGCGCTGATGGTCGGCATCCTGATCGGGGTCTTCGTGCTGTGCTGGATCCCGTTCTTCATCACCGAGCTGATCAACCCGCTGTGCTCCTGTGACATCCCGCCCATCTGGAAGAGTATCTTCCTCTGGCTGGGCTACTCCAACTCCTTCTTCAATCCCCTGATCTACACCGCCTTCAACAAGAACTACAATAACGCCTTCAGGAACCTCTTCTCCCGGCAGAGGTAGAGCTTTGGCCGGCCGCTGGCACAGCCTTCTGTCCAGTTTTAGTCAAGACAAATGAACACACGCACACACACACACACACACACACACACCGAGAGTGCATGGCCAATGTGAAACAAAAAGCTGCAAAGATGCCTTGGAAATTAGGGGGTGGGGGGAGGGGAGCTTGCAGTGCCACGTTAGCCAAACCTATTTAGCAGCTCCGACGCTGTTTCTTGTACAAACCGAAACAGCATTTGTGGTTCCGAGCGTTTGCAATCGAATATTCCCTTGTAAAGTATCTGTACATATTTCAGTTGTACATACATTGCCATCCAGCACCCAGACCAGCCAGCCAGTGTATCTGCCGTCACTGGGTCCACCAGGTCACTGTGGGACTGACAATAAGGACTGGCCAGAAACGAACGCCGTCAAATCTATTTTATATTGAACTGCCGTGTCCATCTGTCATCATTCTGTGTGACCTAAGGGGTCTCTCTCTCTCTCTCTCTTGCAATAGTAAAGATCCTCTTGAAAATGGTAACTTTGTTCATTGCTCGGAATAATTCACGTACTTTCTCTTTGATTTAGAGATAGCACAGAATAATGCACATAAGCTGTGTCAGAAACAAAACCAGAGGAACCACAAGCTAAATTATAAACGATCGAAGCACAGAGCCCGGAGCGGGTCATTTAGCCCATTGTCACTGTCCCTTTGATTCCAAGTACTGTTTTCCTGTATTTGCCCATTTTTCGGCAATAACCTATTTCCTCCCAAATAAAAGGGAGAGAGATATGAACCAAGCACAATTTGAAAAGGCAGATCGTCCCTTTGGGGACCTGGACCTTGCTCCTGTGGTGTGTAGTTCTGTTGAAACATTACTTAAATATTTCCATCATTCTCCTTTTTGGAATGAACAGGTACAAAAGCTCAATGGCCCAGGTCTAATCATTTTCAGTATTGGGCTGAGATTACATAAAGCACTGCATGGCTGCTGTACAATCAGATCAATCAGCTTGGCTTTATTGAAATGCACTGAAGCAATACGTGAGGTGTATGTAACCCGCATCATTAGGATGCTCATATCCAAGGAATCTCATTCAGTTTAGGGTGGTTTGTGGCAGCAGGGAGCTGGGGCAAAAGGTCCTCAAAACCCAGTAGGACTACACACATTGCAACAGTGAACTTGCATAACATGGTAAATAGTTGGTAAGTAAGATTCAACGTCAAGAAATGCAAGATCACACGTTTGTGGAGGAAGGAAATGACGTCACTTATTCCTTGGGAAGTGCAAGGGTAAATGGGGGAGTGAAACTGATAGATCAGCAATCAGTGAAAGTTGCACATCAGCAAAGCAAACCAAATGCTACGATTTTATTGTGAGCAGATAGAATTAAAAAATAGTTAGGCTAAACCTGTCTCAAACTTCAAGTGGACCACAGAGTACTGTGTTCTGGTCTCCATGTTACAAAAGAGGAGATTGAGGCACTGCGGAGGACGTAGAGAAGACTTGCAAAGATAGTATCAGGAATGCGTGGGTGCATATGTCCGGAAAGGATTGACAGACTGCAGACTGTCTGGGGGGAAAGAAGATGAGAGGCAACCTAACAGAGGATCATATAACATTTTGATAGTGTGGGGATAGAAAAGGAGGAAATTGGCGCTGTGCAGGCACGATGGTCTGGATAGCACCTTAGCAATTCTGTGCTGCTGTTACGAAGAGAGAGTGCTTTGTCTTCTGAGAAAGTACATTACCAGAGGCCCGTCCATAGAAGATAGCTTACAAGAATTCTGAAAGGGAAACGTCTTTATCCAAAGAACATGGGACTCACTACTACAGGGAGTGGTTGATACAAATAGTTATAATGGATTTACGGTAAAGCTATACAGGCATATAAGGGAGAAGGAATAAGATATCTATGATGATGGATTAAGGTCAGGAAGTATATGAGGAGGCTAGCATGGAATGTTCAACCTTAAAAACTCTTGGTTTGCAGGTGTTGGCTGAGATCTTTTATATTACCAGCATTTCCTACTTTTATTTCAGTTTTTTTTGTTAAAAGAGTGTCTGTCGACAGTTCAGTCTGCAGCGGCAACCAGATATTTTCAGGGATCTTGAGGATTACAAAGTGCTGCTGTTAGTCAGACCTTCTCTCAGAAAGTCCAAGAAGGCTTGGAGCAAGTGTACAGGTCAAAGGACCTACTCTCAAATCAATCGCTGCCTTTCAAATCAAATTGAATCACCGTTGGGGTTACAGGGTCATCCAATCTGTCTCTTGCCAAGATTGCTTGTATATTGTGAGTAGCTGCCTGTCTTATTGTGAGGCATCTCTCGGCAGATTGGCATTCAGTGGCAAAAGAGAAGAGATCTCGGGGGGTGAGTTTTGTTTTGTACAGTTCGTCGTTATCATCCGGAATTCACTGCTGGGAACCGTGACAGAAGCAGGTTCAGAAATGCTGTCAAATGGACAATTGGAGAAATTCCTGAAGGGGAGAAATTTGCGGGGTTGTGGTGAAAGAGCAGGGGAATTGGTCTAATGGGGAGCTGGTTCAAAGAATGGGCACAGACACAGCGGACTGAATGATCTGTCCCTGTGTGGCAACAATATCAAGTTGCATGGGTTTAAAGCACTGAACAGACCATTCGCCCAACTGGTCTATGATACCTCATCAACCCTGGTTTCTAATTCAGAGCAGATAGTCGCCAGATAATACCCTGGGAGGCTGCCTACCAATTTGCAATTTACTTTTTAATTGGATAGATAGACTTTGATCTGCACCAGCATTGTCCATCTTTCTGGTGGGAGAGGTCACATTTCAATCTTGTGTTGGCGGGACAAATGAGCGTGTTGTGGAAATGGATGGTAATACACAGCTGGAAATTTAGCTTGATATTGTTGCAACAAAGCATTTTCATGCACTTAGCCACAAGGAAGGTGATGCCCTTCTGTAAGGGTTAGCCAATGTGGGACAATAAAGTTTCCAAACACCTACCCCCACCCCACCCAACACACACCATATAGCCTCACTGTCTCACGGCTTCTCTCTGCCTGCTGCACTCTCTTTCCCACGGCAGTTTCTTTCACCTCGCCTTACCTTCTCAAGTTTGCTCTCTCTCTCTCTCTCCCAAACCTAATGCCTCATTCAAAAACGCAGGAACATTGGAATTAGGAACAGCATTCAGCTCTTTGAGTCTTGCCTTGCCTTTCAACAATATGAGGGCTGACATGGTTGTGGTCTCAACTCTGCCGTCCTCTCTCCTCAATAACCAATGACCCTCTCGTCTGTCAAACATCAGTCTGACTGAGTTTTGAATATATTCAATGACTCAGCCTTCATCACCTTCTGAAGAGAATACCAGAGTACCCCCTTAGGTTGACATGTCAACTGGATTAAACTGGAACTTGCAGCTTTCAGTCACCACTTGAGAAAAATATGACCCTCGTCACAATTACAATTTTTCAGAAACACAGAACCATGCAAACATTAGATTTTTTGCATTAGCCTTTTCGTCGTTGTGTACGGAAGACACAAATTTATAACCACAAAGAAACGTGATCTATCAGGCTATGTGGTTATTACTGAGTACAGATGTTTTGTTTGAATGTTGACATGGATATTTTAATGTACGATTTAATCAAAATGTTGGATTTATCATGTTTTTCAGACACTCTACAGTGGCAACCCTAACCAAACTGTTGCTCTTTCCCCAGAGTATTCTTTCCTCTCTTGTCTGATATAAACCTTTCCCACAATTTTATTCAATCTTCCACACATTAATCTGTATAGTTTGGACCTAAAGTCACTTTTGAAACAAAATAATGCCTTCTAAGAAAGATCAGATTTTTAAATTGCATAGGGTATTAATGCTTGTTATTCCATAAGATTATCCACATTTCTGGTATTTAGACAGTGTCTATGCACCATGCTTCTTGATATTTAAGATTGCCTGCCTCTGGAACAAGGTTAGGTTGTCCTTGTTTCTTTCAGAGGGGTTATAGAGACAGAAGGTCTGTTTTGTCTGCATTTGTCTACTTGAAGAAGCTTTTATGATTCTTTAAAAAAAGCACTTTTATGATGAAAGGGGAGTGGCCAGTTCTCCCAGCTCAGCTTTTCTCTGGTTTGGTTTGATGTTTAGCAGGAGAAAGTGAGGACTGCAGATGTTGGAGATCAGAGCTGAAAATGTGTTGATGGAAAAGTGCAGCAGGTCAGGCAGCATCCAAGGAGCAGGAGAATCGACGTTTCGGGCATGAGCCCTTCTTCAGGAATGAGGAGAGTGTGCCAAGCAAGCTAAGATAAAAGGTAGGGAGGAGGGACTTGGGGGAGGGGCGTTGGAAATGCGATAGGTAAGGGTGATAGGCCGAAGTGGGGGTGGGGGCAGAGAGGTCAGGAAGAAGATTACAGGTTAGGAAGGCAGTGCTGAGTTGAGAGATTTGACTGAGACAAGGTGCGGGGAGGGGAAATGAGGAAACTGGAGAAATCTGAGTTCA
>NC_057714.1:104293042-104323337 GCF_004010195.1 Chiloscyllium plagiosum | reverse complement strand
CAAGAAAGGCAAAACTTGCACCCACACCTCCCCCTTACTTCCCTCCAAGGCCCCAAGGGATCCTTCCATATCCGCCACAAATTCACCTGCACCTCCACACACACCATTTACTGCATCCGCTGTACCCGATGTGGCCTCCATATATTGGGGAGACAGGCCGCCTACTTGCGGAATGTTTCAGAGAACACCTCTGGGACACCCGGACCAACCAACCCAACCACCCCATGGCTCAACACTTCAACTCCCCCTCCCACTCCACCAAGGATATGCAGGTCCTTGGACTCCTCCATCGCCAGACCATAGCAATGCGATGGCTGGAGGAAGAGTGCCTCATCTTCCGCCTAGGAATCCTCCAACCACAAGGGATGAACTCAGATTTCTCCAATTCCTCATTTCCCCTCCCCCACCTTGTCTCAGTCAAATCCCTCGAACTCAGCACCACCTTCCTAACCTGCAATCTTCTTCCTGACCTCTCCACCCCCACTCCGGCCTATCACCCTCACCTTAACCTCCTTCCACCTATTGCATTTCCAATGCCCCTCCCCCAGGTCCCTCCTCCCTACCTTTTATCTTAGCCTGCTGGGCACACCCTCCTCATTCCTGAAGAAGGGCTCATGCCCGAAACGTCGATGCTCCTGCTCCTTGGATGCTGCTTGACCTGCTGTGCTTTTTCAGCAACACATTTTCAGCTTTGATGTTTAGCAGTCTGGCTGTTTTGCAGCTGCGAGTCAGTTTTTAAGGCTACTGGTCAAAGAAGCAGCTCCATGCTGATCCTCTCTCTTTCTCTGACATCTCTTCTGTAAGAACCAGTGTTTGATATTAACCTTTTTGCCAAGGGGGTGTTTTTGGGAATGCCACAAGTATTTGGAACAGCATCATTAAGTTGTGATAGAGTCGATTGGGTTTTAAAACAGTTATGTTATTTTAAATTCTTTTATTCATGTGTAAATAAATGACTATTGGCTGCCCAGTTTAAAGAAATGGAGTGCGATACAATGTTTGTTATTTCTCTCCTTTTACTGTTTCCTTTTTTTCTGTTTCCCTTTTCATTTGCTGCTCCTTGACTCACCTTAATCTCTTTTAGAGTACTGTTTGAAGAACCACAGCCTTATGGTTCAAAGATTGCAGGCCTACAGTTGTCTCTCGATAGCATTGGCATCAAATAAGGAGGGACCATGGCACGTAGACTTTGTGGAAAGATGAGTTTTAGTGTTGTAATAATCTGTATATTCTTTCAGGAGAGCTGTGCTGCGGCGGGCATTCATCTGCTGTTTCCTTAAAAAAATCAGACATGTGGGCACTTGGATTTTATTTAAAGGAAAGTCAAGCCTTCACTTTTTAAGTAACTTGGGTTTTAGTCGAAATGGATGTGGCTGTCTAATAGCTGATCAATGCCTATTATACAGATATGTACTCACAAATTCTTAACATTGCTAATTGTCCAAATGTTTTCATGTTGTCGGACTCGGCACATTTTTAAGGTGAGAGGTGAATATGAAAGATTTGGAGGGATATCAGGCAGGAGCAGGCAGGCAGCGCTAGTTTACTTTGGGATTATGTTCGGCATGGACTGGTTGGATCGAAGGATCGAAGGGTCTGTTTCTGTGCTCTATGACTCTATGATTCCATAAAATACTGTTTTGTTTAAAACTGAGTGGTTGGGCCAGCCTCATCACTCCTGGAATATCTACACTTACACCTGCTTAAAACAGCAAGAAAAATTAGGGTCTGGGCTATTTTCTTGAAATGTTTTGAGGGAGTCTGGCCTGGTCCATAACACCAAGAAATGGTAGATTTTCCAGAGCGATGTGCATTTGTGGATTTTTGGACACTGCATTTAGTCAATGAGTTTAATGCTGAAAGAGGAACGATTTGAAGTCTAGTTGTCAAGCAGACCTGCCCTTGCTTTGAACTCCTAGCACTGTGCCAAATTCAGACCAATCACTTGGTTCAAATATGCAAAAAAAAAGTAGAGTTCAGATGTTTGGCTTAATATGATGAGAAATGTAAGAGAAAATCATGATGTTTGGGATTTTTGTGGAAGGTGTAGTCCATTTTGCAGGCTGGAACTTAGTAAATTAGTCAGCTATGCAAAGTTTAAAAACGGTAAGTTTAAAATTATTTCTTTTAGATTAGGATAAGCGCTCATGCAAACCCACAGTTGTACTGTCACTTCCTATTGCCCTATTGAACCACCACCAGCCCTCACTCATGGTTAGCCCTACTCCCTGAGCTTTGCCACCAGATCCAAAGTCAGAGATTGGCAAATTGGCCCCTCCCATACCAGGCTTCCCACTGTTAACAGTTGGCTGGGATTCTTTGTCACTCAGTGGTTAAAATCTACCAGAGTAGGTTTAAGAAAGAGGCTGCAGAGTCCTCTCCACATCACACCCTCCTTCCCCCTCCCTCCTAACACCCTGATCTCATCTTAAATCTCCTTGCCTTCAATCTCAGCCACTAGTCAAGCATTGCCCGGTGCTTACCGACCCTCAGAACTGGTTCTGTCCCATGTATGCTGCTCGTAGACTTACTAATGTTAGTGGGAAACATCCAGTGTTTGGACAAACAGCTCCAAACAGAAACTCTTCCACCTGTTTGCAAAACAAAATATTTTTAATCAACCTGTTGGGATACTTTGGGTTATTCTCTTTGTGCATTAATGTATTGTAGAAACTGGTTGGCAGGCGTTTGGTGGAATGGATGGAAATCTTTGGTGGGGTAGATGTTAGCCCGTGCGCTGCATGTTATCTTTGGGTCCTCTTTCTTTACCATTGATGACTTATTCTGATGGCACCAATCTTGTTCAGAAGCTATTGTCATTTATGCCTACTTCTGCGCCCCCATTCTTGCTCATTGAAAATTAAGGTTTACATAATCAGAACTATAGTTAAAGAAAAAATAGTTTGTAAAATAAGTATTGCCCAGTTGAGCAGAGAGAACTCCCCTGCTCTCTTCAAAGAGTTCATGAAAGCTTTTATATGTTCCAAAGTGTGGCAACCTCAACAGGGCATCACTTACCGAAAAGCACCCTTCTGCAATGCCACAACACCCAAAGATTTCAAGTATGATTACAGACCTGGAGCCATGTGCAACATGGTTTCAGAGAACATTAACATTAGATTCCTGGATAGATTTGAGGCACCCTGCAATACTCCCCGCACAAAGGTGCATCACTGTTTAATGCTGCATACAAGCACCAACCTAGCAATATTGAAAGGATTGCGGTTGGAAGAGTTAGAACAATAGGAAGAAGTAGCAGACAATAAGGAAGCAATAAGTGAAATCTAGGAAGATGCGTTGCAGCCAGTGATGCAATGGCACATAACAAAAGCACACATTGGCCAAGCAGCTTTAATGTTGAAAAATAAACCAAAATGCTTTAAAGAGCATAATCAGTGAACTAAAATGACAGTGGGCCAGAAATGGAGATATTAGGACACGTTTCTCAAAGTTTGGGCAAAGCGGTAGATTTTAGGAACTTGGGAGCTGAGAGAGATGAAAAGAATGGAATGAGAGTTTTAGCATTAGTGTTTCCTTTTCTTATTATTGAATAAGTAATATCACTTATCAAAATGCCAACCACTCCAACTGGATTATTAAATTCAATTGTAGATCTTTACTCATGAAGATTGTTATCATAAAGAGCTTTTAATAACATGCCTTATTTAGATAATGTGGAGGTGTAGGTGTTGAACTGGGGTGGATAAGGTCAGAAGTCACATGACATCAGGATATAATCCAACAGGTTTATTTGAAATCACAAACTTCTGAAGCATTGCTGAAGAAGCAGTGCTCCAAAAGCTTGTGATTTCAAATAAACCTGTTAGACTATAACCTGTGTTATGTGACTTCTGACCTTATTTAGATGACTATACACTCCAGACTGGTGTAATGTGCTCCAATATATTAATCACAACTTTGGATGTAGGTTAGCTCGCTGATCTGGGAAGTTCATTTCATCACCCTATAGGTAACATCTTCAGTGGGCCTCAGGCAAAGCAGTGTACGTGATTCCTTCTTTCTATTTATATGTTTGAGTTTCTTTGGGTTGGTGTTGTCATTTCCTGTGGTGATGTCGTATCCTGTTCTTTTGCTTAGGGGATGGGGTCTAACTCAATGTGTTTGTTGCTAGAGTTCCAGTTGGAATGCCATGCTTCTAGGAATTCTAGTGCATGTCTCTGTTTGGCTTGTCCTAAGATGGATATGTTGTCCCAGTCGAAGTGGTGTCCTTCCTTATCTGTATGTAAGGATACTAGTGAGAGAGAGTCATGTTGTTTTGTGGCTAGTTGGTTTTCATGTATCCTGATGGCTAGTTTTCTGCCTTTTGTCCAATGTAGTGTTTGTTACAGTTCTTGCACGGTATTTTGTAAATGACATTAGTTTTGCTACCCCCTGAGAAAAAGAAGAGGAAATGACATCACCACAGGAAATAACATCACCAACCCAAAGAAACCCAAACATATAAATAGAAAGCAGGAATCGTGTACACTGTTTCACCTGAGAGCAAAATCGGCGTTTCGGGCAAAAGTCCTTCATCAGGGGCTTTGGCGTTTCGGGCAAAAGTCCTTCATCAGGGGCTTTTGCCCGAAACATCGATTTTGCTGAAGCTCCTCGATGCTGCCTGAATTGCTGTGCTCTTCCAGCACCATTGATCCAGAATATGGTTTCCAGCATCTGCAGTCATTGTTTTTACCTTGTTTCACCTGAGGCCCACTGAAGATGTTACCTCGTAGGGTGATGAAACATCTGGTAATGAACCTCCCAGATCAGCGAGCTAACCTTCATCCAGAACCTCAACCTGAGCTAGAAATCTTCTCAAAACTCACTAATCACAACTTTGTTAGGATATGGGCAACAGTCTTAGTTGAATGCAATTTTAAGAGGGTGGACGATGGGAGGCCAGTCAAGAGGCTGAAGGTAACAGGCATCAATGAGGGTTTCACATTCAGATAGCTGAAGAAATACAGGTTGATCTGGTATAACGTGCATTTCATCAACACAAATTGGCTGTTATGTGATTGATGAATTGTGGGTGATGTTCGGATAATGTGATCTTTCTGTTGAACGGATACAGTGATTTTCTGTAGCAATCTTCTACAGTGCGATATTCTACAGCAGCTTTCCATTGCGCGATTTTCTCTAGTGTGGGACTGCAGAAGAACACAATTGTTGCATTATGTAGCAGAACGGCCTGTAACAGAGATAGAATAAAAATGTGTATTTAAAGGGTAAATGAAAGGGTTAGGCAGTGCGTCAGCAAAACATCCATAAGCCTTTTTGTTAGAACTGATGTCTGCAAGTCCATGGCTTTCAGACGTTTAGGATTACATAAAATCATAAGTGGCCTTGTAATTGCAAAGAAGAATGAATTATTATTATTCAAAGTGAGAAAAAAAATGACAAGGTGAATGTGGAACTATCAACAACATTGTTTTCACTCTCTTTATGAATGCACAAAGCTTTGCAATTTGCTGAAATATAATTCAACATGAATTCACAAATTGCCTTTTCTTCCCTTTTGTTGTTCATCACTATTAAGCTTGGTTCAAGTGCAGTTTCATTTTCAAGGTTGTTAGTCTATGGATTGTTGTGGTCGATTTGCAGGCTTTCTCTAGTTCCACTGGTCACAACATACATTTAAAATGTTGTATCCAGGTCGCCATAATGGTCAATTATATACTCAATCTATATTAGCTTATGAATACAAAACAATCCATTGGCTAGATTTGTTTAATAAGCAACAAAATTATTGATTTCCTGTATCAACCAGGCTTATTGGACAGTGATGCAAAGCATCAAAGAACTTTGAAACAGGAAAATATAAATAGTCACTCTTAAATAACCAATTTTGCACACACACAGACACACACACACACAGACACACACACAATGGTTGAACAGATAGTAAAACAACTTTCTCTACAGTAATTAAGATTTATAAAAAATGGCCAAATAACTATTAATTCTCGAAGAAAAAATGTAAGGATATGAAATGCTCCAGATGGTTTTTTGTCTGACATCCAGTTACTTGCGAATGAGTCACTTTACTCACGCAGGGAGACATACAGTAACGAGTATGATGTGCAGAAGAAGTAATGAGAGAAATTGTTGGATAATATATCAACAGAAAATTCCTTTGGAGTCTGCCATGAATGTAGCAAGGAGGAAACATTCATAATCTTAATGAGAGGTAATTAAGCATAGCCTTGTGTAGGATATGATGCAAGGTGGGGTGTGTGCAGGGTGCTGGGGAAGAAGAGTGGGAAAGAATGACTGAATGTGATAGGGTCAAGTGGAGAGATGCAGAACTACATTCAAGCTTGGTACCACTGGACACATCCTGTACTGGAAAGCTGCCATTGTAACACATTTATTCAAAAAGAGGAGACAATACAACTATATTAACTTGTTATTGGGAAAATGTGAATCTATTATAGAGGATGTAATAACAGAGCATTTAGAAATAAGTAACATGGTTAAGCAGGGTCAGCATGGTTTCATAAAGGGGAAACCACGTTTAACACATTTACTGGGATTCTTCAAGGAGGTAGCAAGCAGGATAGATAAAGGGGAAACAATTGATGTGATATATTTAAATCTTCATTAGCTACTCAGTAAAGTACCTCACATTAGGTTACTTAATAAAATAAGAGCCCATAGTGTTGGATGTAGCATATTAGCACATTTCGAGGATTGGCCAGCTAAGAGAAGGAAGTGAGGACTGCAGATGCTGGAGATCAGAGCTGAAAATGTGCTGCTGGAAAAGCGCAACAGGTCAGGCAGCATCCAAGGAACAGGAGAATCGACGTTTCGGGCATAAGCCCTTCTTTAGGACCGAAACGTCGATTCTCCTGCTCCTTGGATGCTGCCTGACCTGCTGCGCTTTTCCAGCAACACATTTTCAGCTAAGAGAAGACAAAGAATTGAGCCATGGGGCACATTTTCAGAATGATAATGTGTTAACAGTGGCGTGACACAGAGTTCAGTGCTGGGGCCACAGTTAAATATAAATTACTTTGATGAGGAATATGAATACACTTGAGCCAAGTTTGTAAATGACACAAAACTAGCTTAGAAGGCAAGTGGTGAGGATAACACAGAGTCTGCAAGAAGTGGGCAAAAATTTGGCAGATGGAATGTTATGTGTGAAAGTATGTGATTATGTACTTTGGCAGGAAGAATAGAGGAGTTGAGCAATGTTTAAATGGAGAAAGACTGCAGAAAGATGCAGAAGAGAGGGATTTGATAGTCCTCGTCAATGAATCACAAAAAGCTAGCATCCATGTTCAGTGGGTTAGAGGGAAAGCAAATGGAATGTTAGTCTTTAGTGCAAAGGGAATGGAGTATAACTAAAAGGAGGTTGTGCTACAACTGGACAGATTTTTAATCGGGAGGGGAATTAAGTGTTATGCAGAAAAGGCTGGAAAATGAACTTGAGGATTAGCAAATCAACCATGATCTCACTGAATGATGTAGTAAAGTCAATGGGCTGATTGATTGACCTGCATCTGCTCCTATGATCTTATGGATGTATGGTCTAATTATGGATCCAGGGAGTAACTTGCCTTGACCTAATGCTTTCAGCCTCCTTCCTTCAGAGTCAGGAAATCTTAGGTTTGAGAATTCTCCCACTCGTTGTAAAGCGACGTTTGCCTCTTGATCCACGGTAGCCGCAGGAAGGACTCTGAGAACCAGCAGCCTGCCTGAAACTCTACAAAGTCAAGCACTGAAGTCCTGTAAGGATATCTACTGAATATCAGTCCAGTTCCTGGGTGCCTGCTGGAGATTACATAATTACTGTTCCCAGCCTGATGAGATGAAATCCATTGTTGACAAAACCCAGGATATGGGATGGGTCAGCATTAAAACTAAGGTTAGTGGAGTGCATTTACTCTGGTATTCCACTCCCTTCATCCCCACCCCAACCACCGAAAACCTGTCCTATTGAAAGTCGGTTCATTTACTGATTGTCTATATTCATGGGGGGGAGGGGGGTGCCCACCCTAGTGTGCCAGGTTAAAGAAGCAGAATAAATGCCACGTTGGAATAAAACCTCTTGCCCTTCTTCCACCACCTTCATGTTCTATAGATTTGACCTGTGTCCATTTGGTGGAGATTAGAGCCGTTTCTGAGCAGATTACTGTGTAATTATTGCACGATCCAGAATTATCCAGAATTATTGCACAGCTACAATTACTAGGTGTCACAACTTACTGCAGATGGGAAATTAAGCTACAATGCATTCGAGCCGGACAGTAAATATTCACACTGAGCACCAGCAGATTGTCACGAATATATTTGTCCCTGAGAGTTGGGATATTTATTCCTGCTTTGTTCCTCATTAGCACTTGCCTTTATTAGTGCATTATGTTGCACCTCTATTAATATAAGAACAACCAAAGACAAAAAATAGCCATTCAACTTTGTCTCTCTAAGTCTCTGCATTGAATGAGAATGAGAATGAGTGTTTCATTCTCTACAATCATGCTTGGCAATTATTCTGAGTATTAATTTTGCTTTCCAGATGCTGCTAAGATTCTGTTTGCAAGTTATTTCACTGACCAAGGTGATGCTATTTTATTGATATCCTGCCCACCTCCATAAGCACTCTCCCTCTGCCACTAATGCACTGTGACAAGAGGGCGTAACAGAATGAAAGTGTACTTGCCTAGGCTCCTTCGACAACTTCTTCCAAATCTGTGATGTCTATTGAAGCACATGGGTGGCAGATACGTGGCAGCACCTGCTCATGCAAGTTCCCTCTAGGCCACATGCCATCCAAACTATCACAGTTTCTTCACTGTCACTGGGTTAAAATCCAGGTACTCCCATCAAACAGCATTGTGGGTATAACTGCACCAAATGGACACCACTGGTTCAAGATGGAGTTCACCACCACCTTCTCAAGGGCAATTGGAAATAAGCAACATTTGTTGGCCTAGCCAGTAATACTCATCCTGAGACCAAGTGCATTTTAAACCTCAATCTTGTTCTCTATCCTGTCATGACTGGGAACGGTTTCTCCATATAAATTCAGAAAACACCCCTCCCCCCCCCCCCCCAGCCAAATATCCTCTCAGCCTTGTTTTTTCCATGGAAAACAATCCTAACTTCTCCAATCGATAGGACAATCAAAGGCCTTACTCCTCTACTATGGAAGTGAAGCACTGGAAGATATTCTTTAGATACTTATGCATGGGTAAAACTCTAATCTAACAGCTTAATATGTGACTCCCTCCCCCACCCATCTGATGGACCCTGAATCTGACCACCCTTGACTCAAAATGAGCTGACAGCCAACAGAATTTGTCCCACCACCCACCTGATCACCTCCTCCATCTTAACTAGACAGCTCTTCCTCAGTCGGCCTGACCACCCATCTTAAAGCATACCCCCACCCACACATATGCACACACATGTCCTAGAGCCAACCATCCCTCCCCAAATCACCCTAGCCCCATTCATTCACCTGGCACAGGACCCTTGTCAACTCACCTTGCACCCTAAAACCCCTCACCCATCTGACCTTACATACTTAGCCTTTCTCTGGATCTATCAAAGGATTGCTGGATGCTTAAATCTCAGAAGGTGAGAGCTGCAAAAAGGAGGGGGAGGGAGAGGAATGCTTTCCATGCTGATTTTCTTCTTTGTGGAATCTTCAACACTTTTGTGACTGGAGTCCCCCATCTGGGCCTACAAAGCAATTGTCTTCAGACGCATTCAGTGAAGAGCAAGAAGCAGTGGAAGGCTTGCGAAAGATCCAACCTCATCGCTCATGCTCTTCACTCATCAACAAAGTCTAATTCTAGTGGGCATGCATTTAAGGTGAGGGGAAGAAAGTTCAAAGGAGATGTGAGGGGCAACGTTTTTTACACAGAGAATGGTAGGAGTCTGGAACACGATGCTGGGGGGGGGGTGGTGGTGGTGGAGGCAGATACGATAGGGTGTTTAAGGGGCTTTTATATAAGCACAGGAATATGCAAGGAATGGAGAGATGTGGACCAAGGGCAGGCAGAAGGGATTCGTTTAATTTGGCGTCGTGTTCAGCATAACATTGTGGGCCGAAGGCCCCATTTCTGTGCTGTACTGTTCAATGTTCTATCAACAAAGTCAACTGCAGAGACCAATCCTGCCAGCAGGGGGCCACACAGGCACAATATGTGTAACCAGTGTGGAGCTGACTGACCCCCCCCAGTAAACTTTGGTACTGTTGTTCAGTCACGTGTGACTGCGACCACTGGCCACTCGGAAGGAGATGCTCTCACAGATGTAGGAACACCAATCAACATCGTGGGAGACGAAATGTTCAACAATCTTCAGGATTGCATCATTCTCTGCAAAACAGAGGCTGGGGGAGGAGGAACAGTGACAATGTCACAGAACTAATCATCCCCAGGCTACATTCTTGGGACATGCATTCAAATCCCATCACGGCAGATGGTGAAATTTGAATTCAATAAAATCTGGGATAATAAACCAGCGCAATGGTGACCACATAACCATGACAGATTGGTGTAAAATCGCATCTGGTTCACTAATAGCCTTCAGGGAGCCAGTTCTGCCAGCCTCACCCAGTCTAGCCTATGTGTGACTCCAGACCCACAGTCATTGACTCTTAAATGCCCTCTGAAATGGCCCAATGAGCCAGTCAATTCAATCTAATTCAAGGGCAATTAGGGAAGGGTGATAGATGCTGGCCTGGTTAGCAACAGTCACAGCCCCTGAGTGGATATATAGGGGAACTAGGGAATTCAAAAACAATATCCCTGACAACAGCAAGAAACCTTAAGACCTTTGAAATGCCAATCTCACTCAAAGACTCCAGAACAAATGCTGTACGTTGTTTCAAATGTGATGTGCTGAACAGTTTCCACACAACAGATCTACAGCAGTCACATGCGTATTTCCTATACATGCCAACAGCATTCTGGAGTTGAAAGCTGACCACTTTGTATGTAGACCCTAACGCTTCCCCATCATGCAGCAACAACAGTGAAAAATATTTCATGTTAGAAATGAGGGAGAGAAGGTCAATCAAAGCCGACTTGACTTGAGATACAAAGTTGGGAATGAGTTTACTCTTCCCATTTTACCTACATGAGTCATCAAGGAATGTGAGAACAAAAATGACAACTATCTTACCCAGAGAACAGTGGAGGCAGGATCATTGAGAGTCTTTAAGGCCGGGTTTGATGGAATTTTGATCAGCAAAGGTGTCAAGTGTATGCGGCGTGTGAAAGGGCAAGTGGAGTTGGGGTCACAGACAGCTCAACCATGATCATATCAAATGGTGGAGCATGTTTGAGGAGCCAATTGGCCTGCTCCTGTTCCTAATTTATGCGTAACCCATTAAAAGGTGAAAGGGCAAGTCACCATAGTCCCACATTTGCAACAGAGAGGGAGAGATACACACACACACACAGCTGGTGATGGTTTAACCTGAGGGTCACAACACCGCAGGCAGGGGGGGGGAGATTGAGAAGGAGAGTCCTTCACAGTACCATCAGCCAGTGCAGGGATTGAACTCATGCTTTTGTTGGTATTCCACATTGCATACCAGCCAATTGGGCCTACCAACCTTCTGTAGGCTATTAAATTCGGGCTAATTCCCTTGAGGCTCAGTTTTGTGTGCTGCCTACCAAAACCAATATGCATTTTTTAAATTCACTGATGGGACAGTGGGTATCCCTAGCTGCCCTTGAGAAGGGGATGGTGTGCTTATAATCCATGTGCTGTAATGGATGTAAAAGAATAAATAAAGTTATAACTAAATACAAAAGGAGGACGTGTGATAGATTTGTTGTTCATCCCAGACAGTTCTTTTTATCTACAATTACTGCTTTCCAATCCAATGATGCAAGAGGTGGCTTGAATACAAGTATTAGACTGTGTTAAATAGAAGGCTTAATCCACTTAGATATTCAGGGGCTCTGTACAAATATACGCACACTGGATGTAATAAGAATGTTATGTATGTTTCTATGCAATTATTTGGGTAGTCACTGCTTCACTCAACTGTGCCTGATCTTTTTCTGGATTAGTGGTGCTGGAAGAGCACAGCAGTTCAGGCAGCATCCAAGGAGCTTCGAAATCTCTGGATTATAATCTTTGGCAATGTTAGGAAAAAAATGTACTTATCGCTGGGACTGTTATCCTGTCCCCAAGCCCTGAAATTTGCAGGTGGGCGTAGGGGACATTGAAATGGCTCAGGGCAAGTCTTCCACCCTTCACCCCCATCTCAGAAACATCCCTCACTTCCAATCAGGTCGACGAGACCAATCAGATGGCCGTTAGGTCTCTGGTCCCACGCTGCCATCAGGAGCTGTGGCCATTTCTGAAACTGCAGGCCACCCCACAGTGAGTGAGGGAGCTGGATGGAGAGGTACACCAATCCTAGGGAGGATGGCCGCCAATGTCTCAGGTGTCCCAAAATGAAGAACCACTTGCCCTCTTCTCCCCTACACCCCCTAAACTCCTACAGTCCCCCCCACTCGTCTGGGAAGAGGGACTGGCAGCCTTCAAACCTGGATTGCTGCTTTGCCTGCCATTTAATAACTTGCAGAAGGGTGGGAAGTGGCCTACCAGTTGCCACCGTTGGGCATATGGGCTGCCTAAAACCTCCCCCGCAGTGGGTTAAAAGATCCTCACAGTGTCGGGCAGGCCTGGCAGCATTGCCATGGCACCCAAATGCACCCTTCCCCTGCCTTCCATCCTATCTCCTCTGTGGTTGGTGCTGGGACACAAAGTACAGCCGCCCTTATGTGACTGAGTGTCAAATTTTCTCCCGCGAAGAAACTTGGGGCCTCACACTCAGCTAAGGATGTACATGAATGCAAAGTGACGTTGTTGGATTCCCAAAGCTGAGATGACATGTAATTGGTAGCAGGTGGCAGAAAAAGCGCAGCATCATCTGTGAGCCCAGCATCAATGGATGGCTCAGGATAATCTGAGGGGGGAGAACCATAGATTTTCCTTCACTATTTAAGCTGCCACAGAGAGAATCTCCAATTTCCATGACTGCACAATGATGTAAACGCTGCACTTAATTTGTATTCATTCACTCTTTGCTGAATGCTTCTCAGTTATGTGCCATACATATTAATACAAGGCCTCATTCAAATACTCGTTTGAATTGTGAATTGTTTAGAAGTTGGACACTGGCTGAATTCATGACCGAATGATGGTCCATAGTTTCCATGTGGAAAGTTTAGATCGGTGAGGCTGTTTTATATCACGGTGCACCATCAAACGGAAATACATTTGATGAGCATCAGGATTCTCTGGAACACTTATGCCCTTTGCAGTGGACACAATAATGCTGAAATAAACACCATAAAGTCAGGTACCTTCAGGTTGGAAATTGCTACTCACTCACATCCCAGAATGGTTCTATAGCATTGAGCATCAATAATTTCTCATTCATCCCATGAGGGTAGCCTTGGAACGAAAGGTTATGACACCAAAGCAAGTAAATTGAAGCTGTTATTTTCAATTTCCTCAGCCAGTTTAACGCCTTTGCTAAAATCTCATCCAACAAGATATAGAAGACAGCCTCCTGACAGGTGACATAATGCCTCATGTCTGTCTGTTACAGACCCAACTTGATTTTCATTTGCGTTACTGTGTTCATACCTTTGGCTGGAGCCAATTTATCTAAGTTAAACTCCCGATGCATAATCTTACTACTGAGTCCACCAAAATGGCACATCCTGATGCAATTGACAAAAGAAGTAGTGTCATAGAGTAATAGAGTTGCACATCATGGAAACAGACCCTTCGGTTCAACTTATCCGTGCCGACAGATATCTTATATGTTATGGACCAGGCCAGACGTCCTCAAAACAAGAAAGTAGCCCAGTTTGTTAGTTATTTTAAGCAGGTGTGAGTGGATATTCCAGGAGAGATGTAGCCGGTCAAACCACTTAGTTTTAAACAAAACAGAATTTATTTACAGGATTATCGAATGAAACGCAAATAAAAGAGAACACTATCTAGAATAACTTAACCTATCCAAAAACCCAACAGATTATCCCAACTTAATGATACTGTTCCCAATATGTGCAACAATCCCCATAAACACCCCTTAACACAAAAGGTAAAATCAAACGCAGCGACTTACAGGAGAGAAGGAGATGGCAGAGGGACTCAGCGTGGAACACCTTCTTCCAGGTAGCTGTTTCATGGACCAGCAGCCTCAAAAAACTGACTGACTGCTCTCAGTGAAGAGCCAGACTGCTAAAACCAAATCAAACCAGAGGAAAGCTGAGCTGGGGAGAACTGGCCACTCCCCTTTCATTGTACAAGTTTTTTTTAAACTTGAAAGCATTCTCAAGTATTTCAACCTCAGACATTTTGGAGACTGTGTCTTTACTGCCTTGTGAAAAAGAATCAAGAACAATCCAACCTTGTTAAAGGAGCAGCATCATCACAGTGAGTAAATCTGGTCCTGTTTGTCAGCACCCGACCCATATCTTTGCTTGTCACACAGGACAGTGGGGTTCAATTCCCTGACAGGGAATACAGTATGTGCGATATCTGAGCAAGGCAATGCACAAGTAAGGGGATGTTCTTTTGGGCTAAGGAGTGGCAGATAGAGTTTAATCTCGATAAATGTACGGTGCAAACCAGGGCAGCACTTATATACTTAAGGTCCACGGGAGTGTTGACAAAGAAAGAGACCTTGGAGTGCAGTTTTTTGTTGCTTGAAAGAGAGACAGGGTAGTGAAGAATGCATTTGACGCGCTTGTTTTTATTGATCAGTACACTGAACATAAGAGTTGGGATGTCTTGTTGCAGTTGCACAGCACTTTAGTTAGACCACTTTTGGAATTCTGCTTCAATTCTGGTCTTCCTCCTATCAGATGTCGTGAAACTTGAAAGGATTCAGTAAAGATTTAAAAGGATGTTGCTCAGGTTGGAGGGTTTGAGCTATCAGGAGAGGCTGAATAGGCTGGGGCTATTTTCTTTGGAATTTCAGAGGCTGAGGAGTGGCCTTATAGAGGTTTATAAAATAATGAGGGGCATGGATAAGGTAAATAGACAAGGTCTTTTCCCTGGGGTGGGGTGTCCAGAACTAGAGGGCCTAGGTTTAAGTTGAGAGGGGAAAGATTTAAACAGGATCTAAGGGGAAACTTTTTCAGGCAAAGGGTGGTATGTGTATAGAACTAGCTGCCAGAGGAACTGGTGGAGACTGGTACAATTGCATCATTTAAAAGGCATCTGGATAGGTATATGAATAGGAAGAGTTTGGGGGGATATGGGCCTGGCAGATGGGACTAGATTGGATTGGGATATCTGATTGGCATGGACGAGTTGGACTGAAGGGTCTGTTTTCGTACTGTACATCCCTATGACTCTATGATAGTCATACAGTCATAGAGATGTACAGGACAGAAACAGACCCTTCGGTCCAACTTGTCCATGCCAAGCAGATATCCTAACCTAATCTAATCCTGTTTGCCATACGTTGAGTCAAGGAGCTAGCTAGTACATTGGTGCTTTCAGACAGCAATAGGTTCCACGGATTTCAAAGGGTGAACTGGAAGTTTTCTCATGAATCGAGAGACCTTTTTGAGACAGGAATCATTCAGCCAGATAAGAGATTTTTCTGAAGGGCTATGCAGTCTCATTAGTAATCAAGCAACACTAACTGCATTAACAGTGAGTTACTGCACTTGATCAGTGAACGTTGCTAGATGGAGGAGTTGAAAAGAATGCAGATTATAAAGCAGAAATTAATGAGTTTAAGTGGCCAATGAATTATTCACAATGTTCCCGATAGCAGGTAATACATGTTGGGGGCACTCCACGGCACTTTAAAAAAAATGGCATGTGGGCTCTAACTGCAGCAGCACTTCCTTCATTGCTGACAGATGCATTTTTAACCAGAGAAACAATTGGAGTGGTAGAGGAACCATACAGGAAAGAACTGCAACCACATCAGAGTGAGATGAATCTAGTACTGAGTTTGAACAGACTCCATTTTCAGCTATTCCAAGGGTCACAAATTGATGGGTTGGATGTAACTGCTCTTTAAAGTAGATAAAGTCTGCTTAGAATCCCCTACAATGTGGAAGCAGGGCATTCAGCCCATCAAGCCCACACTGACCCTCTGAAGAGCATTTCACCCAGACCCACCCTAACCCTGTATTTCTCATGGCTAATCCATCTAGGCTGCATATCACTGGACATTATGGGCAATGTAGCATTAGCAAATATTAGGACTGTGAGACGAAACTGGGAGCACCCGGAGGAAACCCACGCAGACAAAGAGAGGATGTGGAAATTGCACACAGTCACCTGAGGCTGGAATCAAACCTGGGTCCTTGGTGCTGTGGGGCAGCAGTGCTAACCGTTGAGCCACTGTGTCACCCCTTAACCATTTTTAAAATCCCTCCTCCCTTTAAACTGTAAGCAAAAAGCTGACTCCAATATCTCTGATTATTAGAAAATATGGAATATTTTGAGTGACAGGCAGTTGGCATATCATCTGTGCAGTTTCAATAGGAATCTTTGTTAATGTTTATTCCTGGGCTAATTTTATGCCTTTAGGAATGATTGGCTAGGTTTCAAAAGCTAAAGTTGTTTCTGTACAACGTTCTGAATTCACAATTTGATCAACTGCTTAAAGAAGTTATTAAAAAGCTTGTGGGAATGACCAGAATTTTTATTTTACATAAGGTACTAACCATTTAAGGACATTTAAACACTTTGATCCTTTCGTTAGCCAGAGTTTTTTTCTTCACTATCAAGCACGTTTAATGAGAACTGTATAAGATTTTTTGGAAGTTTTGTTTTAGATCTCCACGTAATTCCTTAAATATATCTAAAATGAATACTTGGTGGTATGGCATTGTGTTAGCATGGATTATATAAGGAGGCATGGGGAATTGTGGTTAGGGTATGTTTGTGGGAGTGTGAGAGTTGACGATTAGAGGACATAAAATCTTCTAAATCAACTGGAATCAGTTTCCAGAGGTATGTCTTCTAATAAACCAACCTGAGCATTCATTAGCACGGTATCCTCTTCCACTTGTTCCTGAGTTGGTGTGTCCAAATTAATTTCTCGTAACAGTTTCAGGGAGTTTCTCTTTACTAAGGCAGGCATAACTAGGCTTATCATCAAGATCTAGCTCTATTTGTCTGTTCTTTAATTCATCAAAACTATTCCCATTAAACTGCTTGCAGATGACAATGAAGAATATTTATTTAAGTAATTGTAACTTTCTTCCATTTGTTTTTCTTTGGAGTCCTCAACCAAAGAAAGATACAATTTGTTTCCATTTGGAATGATATGAGCCCGAGGGATGATGGTTATCAACATGGAGGAAGTAAAGTTACAGGATGAAGCAAAGTGGCAGAAGGGTTGTTTAAATAGAGGAAACAATTCTCACAGCCTTTGAGAATAGTTTGACACAGTTTATACAGAACTGTCACCTTCAGAAAGTATAACTAGCGAAAATCTTGGTGATTCCAAAACAAGTTGCATGGAAGATTTATCCTTTGGGAAAACACATTATAAATAGGACAGGATTGTGTTAGAATCATAGAATTTTACAGTACAAAAGGAGATCATTTGGTGGTGTGAAACAGTTGCTGCTTGCATCCCTTTAATATCTTTCTCCTCTCTGTTTAATAATATGCCCCATAGTTTTGAACTTGCCCACCCCAGTGAAAAGACCTTCAGGATTCACCTTATCTATGCTCCTCATGATTTTATAAACCTCTATAAGGTCACCCCTCAAAGTCATACGCTCCAGTGAGAAAAGTCCCAGCCTATCCAGCCTCTCCTTATAATTCAAACTCTCCAGTCCAAGGAACATTCTGGTAAATCATTTCTGAACCCTCTCCAATTTAATAGGTATCTTCTTTTCGTAGTTTTTTTTTCCTTATGGACACCATTGCAGACAGCAGGTCTATAACTTGGCACAACAGCCACAGGATCACTCAAAGAGACGGAAAGGAGTGACAAATGTTGGAAAAGCAAATGAAGTACCAGAGGAGTAAAGAGCTTTTCTCCTCATCTCACTCATGCCGTGCCTGCCATGAGTACCCAATGACTCTGTATAGATCGAAAAAGGAAATAAATCTATTCTTCAATGCCACAAAATACTTTCAGCAGATAATATAGGCCAGTTAGCTCATTTGGCTGGTTTAAAATGCAGAATGTTACCGATTGCAACAGGTTCAATTCCTGCACCAATTGTGGTTATGATGAAATTCTTGCCTTCCCTTGGCTGAGGTCCGGTGACCCTCAGGTTAAACTCACCAGCCATCATCTCTCTCAACAGTGCGACTATGGTAATATTACCCATTATTATATATAATCAAGTAACATGAGTGTGAATTAGAATATCAGAAAAATGTTGAAAGTCATCAGCAGATCACTCAATATCTGTGGAGAGAACAGGTTACCTTTCCTTTCTTGAACAGCAATCTAGGTTTGTTCAATATATCATTCTAGTTGTATGACACTGTGATCTTTTACTATAAATTCTGTGTCTTATGATCCTGCCCCACTAGTTACCTGATAAAGGAGCAGTGCTCCGAAAGCTAGTGCTTCCAAATAAACCTGCTGGACTATAACCTGGTGCTATGTGATTTTTATCTTTGTACACCCGAGTCCAAAACCGGCATTTCCACATAATTTCTTGAAAAGAATAAGGTTAAAGATAGCTCTCGTTAAACAAACAACATGAGGAGGCTAGAAAATCAGTGGTCGAAGGGTGGCCCAATGGAGGACTTTAAAATTACTAAAGGTTTTGATAAGGTTGACTTAGGGAAAACGTTTTCACTACAGGAGAGACAAAACCCAGGAGCCATGACTATAAGATAGTCAGCAGTAATTTCATAATAAAATTCAGGACAGGAATCTTCACCAGAGAATGGTGAGAGTGAGAAACTCGCTGTCACGAGGAGTGGTTGATGTGGTACTACAGATGCATTTAAAGGGCAAGCTGGATAAAGACATGAGGGACAAGGGAACGAAAAGGATTTGCTTTTAGAGCAAGATGAAAAAAGCTGGGAAGAGACGTGGCAATGTGGGCGCAGAACTCCTTACAACAGCAAGGCATCTTGGGAATGTGACCACAGTTTTACATTCTTTCAGTAAGAGGTCAATAAAAAATATTGCGAAAAGGAAAGAGCAAATCAATAATATTATGTGGTGGTTTGACAGTAAAAGAATAATTTTTTGGACGTTGTGTTGCTTTGTCAGCTAGATTAGATTAGATTACTTACAGTGTGGAAACAGGCCCTTCGGCCCAACAAGTCCACACCGACCCGCCGAAGCGCAACCCACCCATACCCCTACATTTACCCCTTACCTAACACTACGGGCAATTTAGCATGGCCAATTCACCTGACCCTGCACATCTTTGGACTGTGGGAGGAAACCGGAGCACCCGGAGGAAACCCACGCAGACACGGGGAGAACGTGCAAACTCCACACAGTCAGTCGCCTGAGGCGGGAATTGAACCCGGGTCTCTGGTGTTGTGAGGCAGCAGTGCTAACCACTGTGCCACCGTGCCGCCCGACTTATCAAACATTCTGTGAAAATTCATTTTTATATTATTTATGAAGTAGAAACTCAAAGCTCTTATCCTTGAGATTTCCTTTTGTTCCTGCTGATAAAATCATTATGAATATTAAAACTGTACAAAGCCAAACCAGTGATATTTGAAAAAAAATTGATTTGTAGGTAAATTCATTCTTGAGCTGCTGGTGTGATGCTGTTAACTGTGTACTGTTGTAAAGAAAGAACAAAAGAACAAGAAAACTTACAGCCCAGGAACTTACAGCCCATTCGGCCCTCCAAGCCTGAACCAATCCTAATCCACTGTCTAAACCTGTCACCCAATTCCTAAGCATCTGTATCCCTCTGCTCCCCACCTACTCGTGCATCTGTCCAGACGCATCTTAAATGAATCTACCCTACCTGTCTCTATTACCTCTGCTGGCAACGTGTTCCAGGCACCCAACACCCTCTGTGTAAAGGACTTGGCGCATGTATCCCCCTTAAACTATTCACCTCTCACCTTGAAAGTGTGACCTCTCATTATTGAATCCTTCACCCTGGGACAAAGCTTATCTCTATCTCCCCTGTTTATATCCTTCATGTTTTTGTAGACCTCAATCAGGTCCCCTTCAATTTCCTTTTGTCTAATGAAACAATCCTAACCTAATCAACCTCTCTTCATAGCTAGCACCTTCCATACCAGGCAACATCCTCGTAAACCTTCTCTGCACGCTCTCCAAAGCGTCCACATTCTTTTGGCAATATGGCGACCAGAACTGTTCACAGTATTCTAAATGTGGCCGAACCAATGTCTTGCACAATTTAAAATGACCTGCTAGCTCTTATACTCAATACCCCATCTGATGAAGGCAAGCATACCATATGTCTTCTTGACCACCCTTCAGGGTACAATGGACCTGAACTCCCAGATCTCTCTGCTCATCAACTTTTCCCAAGGCTCTTCCATTCATTGTATAATTTGCTCTAGAATTAGACTTCCCAAGATGCATCACCTCACATTTGTCTGGATTGGATTCCATCTGCCACCTTTCCGCCCAACTCTCCAGTCTATCTATATCCTCCTGTATTCTTTGACAGTCCCCTATGCTTTCTGCTACTCCACCAATCTTCATGTCATCTGCAAACTTGCTGATTATACCAACAGTGCCCTCTTCCAGCTAATTTGTTGTACAATGGAAAGCTGTTGACATTTCCTATTCCTTCATGGAATGTTGATATTGCTGATAAGGACAACATTTATTTTTCTATCTCTCATTGCCCGTGCAAACTGGTGAACCGCTTTCTTGAACCCCCTTATGTCCACAGGGTGTGGACAGACTTACACTGGTAGCAAGTTTTGAGAAGATTTGTAGCTCAGGTTGAGGTTCTTGATGCAAGTTTGCTCACTGAGCTGGAAGGTCCATTTTCAGACGTTTGTCACCATACTAAGTAATATCATCAGTGAGCCTCTGGATGAAGTACTGGTGGCATGGTCCACTTTCTATTTATGTGTTTGGGTTTCTTTGGGTTGTTGATGTCATTTCCTGTGGTGACATCATTTCCTATGGTGATGCCGTTTCCTGTTATTTTTCTCAGGGGATGATAAATGGGATCCAAGTCAATGTGTTTGTTGATAGAGTTCTGGTTGGAATGCCATGCTTCTAGGAATTCTCATGCATGTCCCTGTTTGGCTTGTCCTAGGAATATCCTAAACATCTGAAAATGAACCTTCCAGCTCAGTGAGCAAACCTACATCCAGAACTTACACTGGTGTTGGGCAGGGAGTTCCAGGACTATGACTCAGATCACTTCAATTGAATCCCACACAATTTATCCTTCATTTAAAAAAAAGCCCAAAGTATCTGCATTAAAATAGCACTGATAGTAACCTAGCACTCACTAATCAACACCAGACATGTTCTTACTAAAAATTAATGTTCAGAGAGAATTTATCTTGTATTGAGCTTACCAATGTTTTTTTTCTTCATTTGAATCTCTGAGTAAAATACAATTCAATGGGCTCAGAAGGCTTCAGTGTGTTTGTGTTCGCCTCAAGACAAATGTACTGAGTGGGCGATCCTGCTCTGCTCCTTCCCACACCTCCCACTGTCAGAGGTGCCAGCGGCTGAACTGACTTGTCTCACTTTGTGTCATGTTGGAAAGTGGCTAAGAGTGCAGGAAATAGAGAAGCCTTTGGACGGAGAAAAGACTAATGCAGGACAATATTATTAGGCAAGCCAGGGTAGCAAGACAAGGAAATATTGATGGAGCATTGCGGACGGCAAATTTAGAAAGTGTTTATCTGCAAAAACAATCGATTATCAGCTGAAATGGGAATAGTTAAGAATCTTGAACATTTTGGTTTCTGCTTGAACCTTCTGCAGAGCCATGGATAGATTCATTGCTACCATTCCTTCTTACTAGCTTCAGTTTAAACTACTCATACCATGAGGGCAAGTGGGCACTTAGGAAAGCAAGTACAAAGTTAGCATTCTTTTCACAAGGGCTAAAATACAAGAGCAGAGTTGTACTACTGAGGCTGTGTAAGGCTCTGGTCAGACCACACTTGGAATATTGTGAGCAGATTGGGCCCCATATCTGAGAAAGGATGGGCTGGCTTTGAAGGCGGTCCAGATTAAGTTCACAAGAATTAACCCAGGAATGTTATATGAGGAGCAGTTGAAGTTTCTGGGTCTCTGGTACAAAGCCTGTTCCTGTTGCACAGAAGGGAAGGAGGGAAAGGAGGAGAGTGTTCATCATTGGTGACTCAATAGTTACAGGCTCAGATAGAAGGTTTGTTGGGAATGACCAAGTCTCACGGTTGGTGTGTTGCCTCCCAGGTGCCAGGGTCCGTGATGTCTCGGATCATATCTTTGGGGTCATGAAGAGAGAGGGTGACCAGCCTCAGGTCGTTGGCCATGTAGGTACCAACGACACAGGTAGAAAGAGGATTAAGGATGTAAGGCAGGATTTCAGGGTGCTCGGGTGGAAGCTAAGAGCTAGAACAAACAGAGTTGCTATCTCTGGTTTGTTACCCATGCCACATGATAGCGAAGCAAGGAATAGGGAGAGGTATCAGCTGAACACGTGGCTGCAAGGATGGTGCAGGAGGGAGGGTTTCACTACTTCATAATTGGGGCTCATTCTGGGGAATGTGGGACTTGTACAAACAGGATGGTCTTCACTTGAACCAGCGGGGTACTAATATCCTGGGTGGGAAATTTGCTGGTGCTATTCAGGTGGGTTTAAATTAGCTCAGCAGGGTAATGGGAACCGGAAGTGTATTTGCAGTGCACAGGAGGATGAGAGTAGGAAGGACAGGGACAGGATTTCAGGGTCACAGGAGTGTAATGGCAGACTGCAAAGTGGTTTGAAATGTGTTTACTTCAACACCAGAAGTATCCGAAATAAGGTAGGTGAGTTTGCAGCATGGATAGTTACCTGGGACTTTGATGTAGTGGCCATTTCGGAGACATGGATAGAACAGGTTGAGGAATGGATGTTGCAGGTTCCAGAGTTTAGGTCTTTCATTAAGAACAGGCAAGGTGTAAAATAGGGGGAGGTGTGATTTTGTTAGTCAAGGATAGTATAACGGTGGCTGAGAGAAGTTTTGATGAGGACTCATCTACTGAGGTAGTATGGGCTGAGGTTAGAAACAGGAGAGGAGACGTCACACTGCTTGGAGTTTTTTAATAGGCCTCTGCAGAGTTCCAGGGAGGTGGAAGAGAAGATTAGCAAAATTATTCTGGGTAGGAGTGAAAGGAACAGGGTGGTCATAATGGGAGACTTTAACTTCCCCAACATTGACTGGAAATGCTATAAATTCAGTACGTTGGAGGGATCCTGGAAATGCTATAAATTCAGTACGTTGGAGGGATCAGTTTTTGTCCAGTGTGTACAGGAGGGTTTCCTGACACAGTATGTCGAAGGGCCGACAAGAAGGGAGGCCCCACTGGATCTGGTGCTTGGTAATGAACTAGGTCAGGTGTTTGATTTAGTTGTAGGTGAGCACTTTGGAAAGAGTGACCATAATTCAGTTACATTTAGTTCAGCGATGGAAAGGGATAGGTACATGCCACAGGTCAAGAGTTATCGATGGGACAAGGGCAATTATAATGCGATTAGGCAAGAATTAGGATGCATAGAATGGGGTAGCAAAATGCAGGGGATACAGACAATGGAAATGTGGAGCTGGTCTAAGGAACTGATATTCCGTGTCCTTGATAGGTATGTCCCTGTCAGGCAGGGAGGAAGTGATAAAGTAAGGGAACCGTGGTTTACAACAGAAATGGCATCTCTTGTTATGAAGAAGAAGGAGGCTTATGTGTTGATGAGGTAAGATGGTTCAGATGAGGCGATGGAGAGTTACAGATTAGCTCGGAAGGATTTAAAGAGAGTTAAGAAGAGCAAAGAGAGGACATGAGAAGTCTTCAGCAAAAAGAATAAAGGAGAATCCTAAAGCTTTCTATAGGTATGTGAGGAATAAAATGATGATTAGGGTAGGAGTAGAGCCAGTCAAAGACAGAAGTGGGAAGTTGAGTGTGGACCCTGTGGAGATCGGAGAGGTGCTAAATGAACATTTCTCATTAGGTAATTATAGACCAGTGAGCCTTACGTCTGTTGTAGGAAAGGTTTTAGAGATAAGATTTATAAACATTTAGCAAGTAACAATTTGATTTCAGATAGTCAACATGGTTTCATCAAGGGCAGGTCATGTCTCACAAACCTCATTGAGTTTTTTGAGAAGGTGACCAAGCATGTAGATGAGGGTAGGGCAGTTGACGTGGTATACATGGACTTCAGTAAAGCCTTTGATAAGGTTCCACATGGTAGTCTGTTGGAGAAAATGCAGAGGCATGGGATTGAGGGTGATTTAGCAGTTTGGATTAGAAACGGACTTTCTGAAAGAAGGCAGCGAGTGGTGGTTGACGGAAAATATTCAGCCTGGAGTCCGGTTACTAGTGGTGTGCCACAAGGATCTGTTTTGTGACCACTGCTGTTTGTCATTTTTATAAATGACTTAGACGCAGGCATATTTGGATGGATTAGTAAATTTGCAGACGACACTAAAGTCGGTGGAGTAGTGGGCAGTTTGGAAGAATGTTACAGGTTGCAGGAGGACTTGGATAAACAGCAGAATTGGGCTGAGAGGTGGCAAATGGAATTCAATGCAGCTAAATGTGAAGTGATGCACTGTGGGAAGAATAACAGGAAGGCAGAGTACTGGGTCAATGGAAAGATTCTTGGTAGTGTGGATGTGCAGAGGGATCTTGGAGTTCATGTACATAGATCCCTGAAAGTTGCCACCCAGATGGATAGTGCTGTTAAGAAGGCATATGGTGTGTTACGTTTCATTCGTAGAGGGATTGAGTTCCGGAGCCACCATGTCTTGCTGCAACTATACAAAATGCTGGTGCGGCCACACTTGGAATATTGTGTACAGTTCTGGTCCCCATATTTCGGAAGGATGTGGAAGCATTGGAAAAGGTGCAGAGGAGATTTACCAGGATGTTGCCTGGTCTGGAGGGAAAGTCTTATGAGGAAAGGCTGAGAGACTTGAACCTGTTCTCATTGGAGTGAAGAAGGCTAAGAGGGGATTTGATAGAGACATACAAGATGATCAGAGGATTAGATAGGGTAGACAGTGAAAGTCTTTTTCCTAGGATGATGACATCAGCGTGTACAAGGGGGCATAGCTACAAATTGAGGGGTGATAGATTTAAGACAGATGTCAGAGGCAGGTTCTTTATGCAGAGAGTGGTAAGGGCGTGGAATGCCTTACCTGCCAATGTAGTTAACTCAGCCACATTAGGGGGATTTAAACAATACTTGAATAAGTACATGGATGATTTTGGGATAGTGTAGGGGGACGAGCTGAAAATAGTTCACAGGTCGGCGCAACATCAAGGGCCGAAGGGCCTGTTCTGCGTTGTATTGTTCTATGTTCTATGTACTCAATGAAGTTTAGAAGGATGATTGGATTTGATTTGATTTATTATTGCTTTGTGTGTAGTATAGGCAGATCATCCTACATGAAGTGCATCAGAATAATTGAACAGAGCAGAGAGTACAATGTTACGGCTGCAGAGAAAGTGCACAGAGAATGAGATCAACATTAAATTTAAAATTTGAGAGGTTCATCCAGAAGTCTAACAACAGCAGGAAAGAAGCTGTTCTCAAATCTGTTGGTATGCGTATTTAAAATTTTACATCTTCTGCCCAATGGAAGAGGTTGAAAGAGTTTGTAACCGGGGTGGGCGGGATCTTTGATGATGTTGGCTGCCTTCCCGAGGCAGTGAGAAGTGTAGATGGAGTCAATGGATGGAAGGTTGGCTTGTGTTATGGACTGGGCTGTGTTCACAACTCTGTGTCGTTTCCCTGGCAGAATAGTTGCCAAACCATGCTGTGATACTGATCAGGACACATTGTTGATGATCATCGCTCCCACAAACTTGATGTTCTCGACCATCTCCACCTCAGCACCATGGATGCAGACACGGGTGTGCCCTCCACTGTACTTCCTGAAGTCAATGACGAGATCTTTCATTTTGTTGACATTTGATAGATTGTTGGCTTTACACCATGTCACTAAGCACTCTATCTCTTTCCTGTGTTCTGTCTCTTTGTTGTTTGAGACTCCCCCCCTACAACTGTGGTGTCATCAGCAAACTTGTAAATGGAGTAACTAGATTTCACCAGGTTGTCTAGGTTCACTAGAAGACAGAGATAAGGAGGAACATCTTCTGTCAGAGAGGAGTGAATGTGTAGAATTTGTTACTCCAGAGGACAATCGAAGCTGGGTGATCAAATGTACTCAAGGCTGAAACAGACAGATTTTTAACCAGGAAGTGGATCGAGGGTTATAAGGAATAGGCAGGAAAGTGGCGTTGGCATCTGACATGATTTCATCAAATGGCAGAGCAAACTCAATGGGCTGAATGACCTACTCCTGCTCCGACATATTGTGGTCTTTGGGTTATTACATATTAATGAGTAGCTCCTTATATCTGACATAACATGATTCTGAAAAAGAGTCGTAATGGAATTGAAACAGTATGTTTTGTTTCTCTGCTTCCCCAGTTTCTACCAGCCCTCCTGATGTTCTCCAGCACTTTCTGTTTATATTTTTAAAAATTATCCAGCACCCTGCTTTTATTTGAAGTACATTATTGTCTCTTGTGGGATTAGTAACAATAAGTGAACATTATTACTTAAACTACCTGCTGTTAACTCAAAACACAAGTGCTCCATGAACAATATACCTGATCATAGAGTCTTAGAGATGTACAGCACATAAACAGACCCTGAGTCTAACTTGTCCATGCTGATTAGATATCCTAAATTAGTCCCATTTGCTAGCACTTGGTCCATATCCCTCCAAACCCTTCCTATTCATGTACTCATCCAGATGACTTTTAAATGTTGTCATTATACCAGCCTCCATCACTTCCTCTGGCAGCTGATTCCATACATGCACAGCCCTCTGCATGAAAAAGGTTGCCCCTTAGATCCATTTTCAATCTTTCCCCTCTCACTTTAAACCTGAGCCCTCTATTTCTGGACTCCCCCACTCCAGGGAAAAGATCTTATTTATCTGTCCACTACACCTCCAAATGTTGGTGTCATCTGCAAACTTACTAACTATATCTGAATGCATTCAGACCTTGTACGCCTTTCCATACACACACCCTGAGTAACTCACCTCCTGACTCTCCAAAGCCTGTCTACCAACTACAAGGCACCAGTCAGGAGTGGGATGGGAAACACCCCAGTTGCCTGGACTCCAACAACTCAAGAAGCTTGACACCATCCAGGACAAAGCAGCCCACTCAATTGTCACTACATCCACAAATATCCCCTTTCATGTGCAGAGCGTATCTTTTGACACCAGTTAACTCTTTCAGGTGCTAACTGCCCTTACTGACAATGATACAGGCCACTGGTAACCATGTAGGAGAGACTCATATTGTGCTAGGAAGACGGACTGGGCCAGTGAGATTAAATGCACCCAGGGAACTATAGGGCCCAGCTGGTGATTTTGTCTAACTTCATACGTCTTCAGGTTTGATTCACATAAGACTTTGTTTCTTTTTTTTTGCATATTTACCTTTTAAAATGAAGGAACAGATACTTCATTTCAACTCCATGCAAGAAAGCCTCTATTGAAAATGCTGCTGGGGCAGGCACTTTCAATATCTAATCTTTTTATGTAATTTCATTGCCTGGAAATACATTCCATTGCCACAGAATCCTGCTCTTAGTGCAGAGATCAGCTCTAAGTATGTGTTTAAACTCCAAGGGTAGGAGTACCACTTCCATTATTTGCTGACCTGCAATTTTCCATCCATTATAATGAAAGGTTAGAAAAGTAGAGCACTGGGGATTGAATGCTTCTCCTGCCATTTGTCATGATGCTTAGCTGGCAACAAACTAGGAAAGAGCACATAGCATGGACGCCCCCCCGTTTGCTTTCAGCAGTCACCTTAGCACACAGCATGCGGCCATCAATCATTTCCTCGTCTGAAGAAGCAATCAGAGCATCTCCTGATTTCATACACACATCCGATATCCCAGTTAGGACCACCCGGACCCGTATGCTGGGAAATTTCAATCTTAGATTTTCCAGATTGGAAGGGATTCCTAAAACCTCAATCGTGGACAGAAATGAAGGAAGGGAAAGAACTTGCATTAATATAGCAGCTTTCCAGACCTGACGTTTGCTGTGGTCTCCAGCCCAGTCCTCCACACTCACACGCTTTATACATGAGTTTCACCACGACTTTGAAGCTCATGTATTAACACAGACCAAGTTCTGTTCCCCTATCACTTCAGTGACCTACAGCTAGGAGCATAGGAACAAGATTAGGCCATTCATCCCCTCAAGTCTGTTCCACTATTCAATGAGATCATGGCTAATCTGTGATCTAATCCCAAATACTTGCCTTAGGCCCATATCACTTAATACCTTTGCTTAACACCACATTCCGCAAACATCCACTCCCTCCATCTGTAGCAGCAATGTGTACTATCTACAAGATGTACTGCACAAATTCACCATAGATCTTTAGACAGTACCTTCCAAACACATGAGCATTTCCATCTAGAAGGCAGCAGATACATGGGAACATCATCACCTGCAAACTCCCCTCCAAGCCTCTCTCTATTCTGACTTGGAAATCTATTGCTATTCCTTTACTGTCACTAGATCAAAATCCTGGAACTCCCACCCAAATGGCCTTGTGGGTCAACTCACAGCAGATGGACTGCAGGGGTTCAAGAAGGCAGCTCAGCCCACCTTCTCAAGGGCCACTAAATACTGGCCCAGCCAACAATGTCCATGTCCTACGAGTGACTAAAAGTCAAAATTATCTTCCTCAGATGTAGAAGTAGCAACAGATCCTGCATCCATTGCTGTTTGCGTAAGACAGAATATTCAAGATAGTGGTGGAATAGCAGGCCTGTGTGTGGTCTCTTGAGCATGGGGCTCATCCTCTTCTGTTTGCTTTCCTACATTTTTCTTCTTTTTACTTTAGCCCATATTCTTTCCTTTACTTTAATCTTTTTTATTTGTTTTACTTTTCTTTAAAACTTTTTCTGCGGGTTAATTGGCGACATTGGCACAACAGCAAGAGCCGGTTGTGGTGAAGGAGGCAGCCTCCTGGCAGTTAGAGGAGGTGGCGGCGAATGTGGATCCTCCTGGCAATTGGAGACAGGAGCAGCAGCAAGGATGTCCTCCTGGCATTTGGAGTCAGCAGCGGCAGCCAAGCTACTTCAGCGATTGGAGGAAGCAGCGAACTTTTCAAGATGTCGGTGTTGGCAAGGCAACATTTTGGAGGAGGGCTGCTGGAACAGGACTCTTGGTGAGGCAGCAGTGGCAGCCTGGTTTGTCAATGGGGCCTGACTGCAGTAGGCCCAGAACAGGGACTCCTGTGGTTAGCAAGGTGGCAGCAGTAGCCTGGTTTCTCAATGGAGCCTGACTGCAGTATGCTCAGAGCAGGGACTCCTGCAGTAAGCAAGGCAGCAGCAGTGGCCTGATTTGGCAATGGAGCCTGACTGCAGTAGGCCAAGAGCAGGGACTCCTGCTAATGATGAGGTGCCAGCAGCAGCAGTGTGGTATGCCCAAAGCAGGGGACTCCTGGTTGCAGTCACTGAAGCCAGATGCCAACCCGAGGACACCTCCTCCTATCACCCCCTCGACCATGACCACACCCCCCATCACCAAACCATCATCTCCCAGACTATACAGAACCTCATCACCTCTGGAGATCACCCACCCACAGCTTCCAACCTCATAGTCCGGGAACCCCACACTGCCCGGTTCTACCTCCTTCCCAAGATCCACAAGCCTGACCACCCTGGCCGACCCATTGTCTCAGCATGCTCCTGCCCCACTGAACTTATCTCTACCTACCTCGACACTGTCCTATCTCCCCTAGTCCAGGAACTCCCCACATATGTTCGAGACAACACCCATGCCCTCCACCTTCTCCAAGACGTCTGTTTCCCCGGCCCCCAACGCCTCATCTTCACCATGGATATCCAATCCCTCTACACCTCCATCCACCATGAACAGGCCCTCCAAGCCCTCTGTTTCTTCCTCTCCCGACGTCCCCAACAGTACCCTTCCACCGACACTCTCATTCATTTGGCTGAACTGGTCCTCACCCTTAACAATTTTTCCTCCGAATCCTCCCACTTCCTCCAGACCAAAAGGGTAGCCATGGGCACATGTATGGGCCCCAGCTATGCCTGTCTCTTTGTTGGCTACGTAGAACAGT
>NC_057714.1:104282549-104291973 GCF_004010195.1 Chiloscyllium plagiosum | reverse complement strand
TCTATGCTACTTTCTCCCCACCCCCACCCTCCTCTCATTTATCTCTCCACCCTTCAGGCACTCTGCCTCTTTCTTGATGAAGGACTTTTGCCCGAAACATTGATCTCCCTGCTCCTCGGATGCAGCCTGAACTGCTGTGCTTTTCCAGCACCAATCTAATCCAGAATCTGGTTTCCAGCATCTGCAGTCATTGTTTTTACCTGGTTTCAGTCACGCCAGATCCAGAATGGGGTGTCCTCCTGATTATCAGTGAGGCAATGACAGCAGCTCCTGGCTGTGATAGGCCAGGAGCCAGGGCCTGCTGCTCGCAGGGCGAGTGTGGGCTCAGCATGGGTCCTGATATTGGCAGCAAGTGGGCCTAGTGATGAAGAGATGGTGCCTGAAGAGTAGTAACTCCCAGATTGGTGGGTCTGGCGTGGGCAGTGATGATGCTTTGGAGGAAAGATGGAGGCACAGATGAGCCGGCTCTGAATTCATCATGGAGGCAGAGGAATGAAGATCGACTCTCTTTCAGCTCTATCTTTTCATGTTCTTAAACAACACAAACGGTACTGGGTTGTGGGGACAGTTGAAGGCTTTCACTGTATGTTACTATATTCTTCGCTGTAAAATACAAGTGATAATAAATTATTCAATTCGGCTCAAGAGCCCCAAACATCTCCCTTGCTTTGTGTGTAGGAGTGCTTCCTAAAATCACTCCTGGTCTGAATTCTCAGACTATGCTCCCTAGTTCTAGAATGTCTAGACAGCAGAAATAATTTATCTTTATCCAATCTATCTTTTCTTGCCTTGAAGTCTTCAATCAGGTCACCCATTGAATTTCTAAATTCCAGAGAAAACTGGCCAAATCTGTATAATCTCTCCTCATAATTTAGCCCCTGAAGTCTAGGCCTCGTTCTTGTGTATCTATGTTGTGCTCCCTTCAAAGCCAATATATCCTTCCTAAGGCCTGGTGTCTTGGTCTGCTCCCAGTACTCTCAGTGGGGTTTCACCAGCGTTTTGTATAGCTGTGACGTAATCTCTGCATCCTTGCACTCTAGTTCTCTAGATATAAAGGTGAGCACTCCATTAATTTCTTAATTATTTTCTGCACTTGTTCATGACATTTTAAAAATCTCTGTACCTGAATCCCAAATCTCTTTGGATATCTATTGTGTTTAACTTTGTACCATCTCGAAAGTACCCTCATCTATAGTTGACCTACATTGTCTCTGCAAAAAAGTCTTAATTTTAAAATTCTCCTCAAGTCATTTGACCTACCGTATATACTCGTGTAAAAGTCGATTTCATGTAAAAGCCGACCCCTTATTTTTGGCCAAAAATCTTGTATTTTCCGTGTTTCTCATCTAGACGTCGACCCTAATATATCGCATTATAAACCTCTTACAAAGGAAACTGTATGTTCGCATTAACCCACTTGAACAAAGTCACATTCATTCATTCATTCATACAGGTAACTCTACTCATCACTCTTTGTTTACTGTATTGCATCTCTATTCATTCATTCATTCATTCATAACTCTATTTAGTCCACTTGGTTTACTACAGCACATTTTGATTCATCGTTTATTCAGACTGGTACTAAGTCTATCGGTACTTATCACATTGTGTTCATTATACATCCAAAAGTTAGTATCGTTCAAAGTTAATCATTTTAATTGTGCCATTATATCTGAATAAAAATGAGACATATTAGCTACATAAATCTTTAATTCTTTGACATATTTGTTAATGTCGCTGAGGTTCATTACATACGAGAGTAAATGGGTGGGAAATGGAAGAATCTAGTGCGATACTTCATGATGGTTATACATTCAGAATTGAAAAATTTTTTCATTTTAAGTGTGCCATTATACAAGGTCATGATGATGGTGAACAGTGTGATTTTGCAGAACTTCAATGAATCTTTGACATGTTAAATTTTCCTACCACTATGTATAAATAAAATTTCGTACCAGTGATGCATTTTTGTTTCTCTTGCTTTTGGTCGGTAATTATCTTTACCTTAATTCACTGAATTTTTCTTCTTTACCCGGAATTGGTTATGGGATCAAATTGACTTCTGCTAATAATACGGTATTTCGAACTGCAGCATGAATTTCAGCCCCTCAAAACTGGTACCCATGTAATAGTCAACTTTATACATTGAAGCTTTAAAAATAGTCTAAAAAATTCGACTTTTACATGAGTACCTTACGTCGCTCGATGTCACATTTTGTTTTGTAATGCTCTTGTGATGTGCCTTTGGACATTTTCTTGCATTTAAAGGCACTCCATAAATAAAAGTCATTGTTGCTTTGAGATTCAGGACATCTCAAAGTGTGTTACAGCCAATGAAGTATTTTGATGGTGGAGTCGCTGTTGTAATGTAGTAATGTACCAGATTATTTGCACCAAACCAGCTCCCACAGACAGCAATGATCGGAAAATCTGAATGAGGTTGGGGTTGAATGTTAAATTTTAGGTGGGACGCAGGGGCAGATCTGATTTTCTTCAATGTAAATGCTGCAGAATTGCATTCACCTGAAACGGACAGAGAAGGCGTCAGTTTAACTTCACGAGTGAAAGATAGCACAGCCTCACTACGACGCTGGAATGTGTCATTCTGCGTTTATGTGGACCTGCATTGCCAGATCTTGTCCTCAGAGTCGAGCACATGAACACGTGCAGCTTGTAGCAGCTTCACGTGTGCCTTTGAGATGAAGGAGTAAGAAATACATTGCTGGCCAGCCATCTCTCTCCAGGCTACTTCCCTGCCATGGATTTCCAGAACAAGATGAGATGGACCAAAGGGTCTCACTGTACTGCATGATTCAGTGATTCCAAACGCAGAAAATGCTGTAAATACTCAGCAAGCCAAGAAGCACGGTTGGAGACAGAAACCAAGCTGAGGTCTCAGATCTGCGTCCTGCTCAGGAGTCTTGTCCCTGGCCGCACCTTCTCAGATACAAACAACCTTATTTGGAGTTCAATGTACTATAGTGTCATAGAGCATGAGAAAGGCCCATTGTGTCCTCACGCCTTTCAGCAGTGAATTCCATATACCTACAATACTCTGGGTGGAAATACCTTTCTTAAATCCCTTCCAACCTCATGCTGCTTATCTTAAATCTGTATCTCTGAGTTATTGACCCCTTTATTAAGTGAGACGTTTCTCCCTACCTATGCTTTCCTAAGCCCCTTAGAACTTTGGGCACCTCAGTCAGATCCTGCCTTAGACCTTCTCTGTTCTCAGGAATACAACCCTAGCCTATCGTGTCTCTCTTCATTTCTGAATTGCTTCAGCTCAAACAACCGCCTGGTGAATCTCTTCCATTCTCTGTGCAGTGCAATCACATCCTTCCTATAGTGTGATGACTGGAACTGCACACAGTACTCCAACTGGGGCCCTAACTAACATTATGTACAGCTCCATAGTAACCTTGTTGCTTTTATATTTGTTATGGACCAGGCCAGACCCCCTCAAACCATTTTGAGAAGGTAGCCTAGACGCTAACGTTGCTCGTTGTTTTAAGCAGGTGTAACGTGGATATTCCAGGACGGATGCAGCTGGTCAAACCACTGAGTTTTAAATAAAACATAATGTATTTACAAGATTACCGAATGAAACACAGACAAAAGAAAACACGATACAGAATAACTTAACCTATCCGAAAACCCAACAGATCATCCCATTTAATGATGCTGTTTCCAATACTTGCAACAATCCTCATAAACACCCCTTGGCATAAAAGGTAAAATCAATCACAAGTTCTTAGAGGAGAGATGTCAGAGAGAGAGAGGACCAGCCTGGACCTTGCAGACTATGATGACTCTTTTCCCCTCTCAGGCTGAGTCTGCAGGTGGCTGTACAAACTGATGCAGCTACCACAGGCTCTGTTGGGGCAGAGGGTGGTCAGGGGAAGGGGTGGGTGGGTGCAGTTGTGGCAACGCCCCCCCTCTTGCTGTTTGTGCCTAGCTTTTGCTTTATCCCGACGGCAAGTCTCCAGGTGCTCGATGTCTTCCCGGATGCTCCTCCTCCACTTTGGACGGTCTTGGGCCAGTTATTTCCAGGTGTCTGTTGGGAAAGCTGCACTTCACCAATGAGGCCTTGAGGGTATCCCTGAAGCACTTCATCTGTCTCGCCTGCCGTTTTGGAGCTGGGAGTAGAGCACTTGCTTGGGGAGTCTCGTGTCGGTCATGTGGACAACGTATCCAGCTCATTGCAACCAATCAAGGTGGTGGTGGGGGTCAGTGCCTCGGTGCTGGGGATGTTAGCCTACTTGAAGAGGCTGGTGTTGGTGTGTCTTTCTTCCCAATGGGTTCGCAGGATCTTACGCAGGCAGCATTGGTAATACTGCTCCAGCTCCTTGAGGTCTCTGCTGTAGACAGTCCACATCTTAGAGCCACATAAGAGGACAGGAACCACCACAGCTCTGCAAACCGTGATCTTGCTGTCGGATTTGATTTTGCTGTTCTGGAACGCCCTTATCTGTAGGTGGCTAAAGGCCTCGCAAAGACCCAGAAAAATAGCTTTGTGCAAACAACTCCTCTCTTCAGTATCTCTGCAGATACAGTGAAGCCTCTCTTAATCCAAAGTAGCCATCATTCTTGTGGAGACACAAGGAGCTGTAGATCTTGAAAATCTGAAACAGTCCAGTGAACTCACTCTACAGATGCTGCCAGACCTGCTGAGCTCCTCCAGCACCTCCTGTTTCAGTGTCCATCATTCTTTGAGGGTTTAATACAGGTGAAATGCTCTCCGGCAAGATTGAAACCAGCCAGTGACTAAACATAAATAAAAATTCCTCGCAGCCTGTGTCATGGCAAACGCAACAGCTGTAGCTGTCACAAGACATTCACAATTACCTGAGACTTATCAGCAAGTGCATCGTGAGCGAATTATATCAAGGTAGAGCTGCTTGATGTGATTGAAATGTTTCTGATGGTCTAACAACATGTGAAGCAGCAGTGCAATGAATGAACTGTCACTCGTGAATAGAGATTACTGTTGTTTGGCAAATGGTAGTTCATTTAGATAAATGTAGTGTTACACGTATTAGCTGGAGCATTGCCAAATATACTTGTACTCTACAGGGTCAAGAGCTCAAGCATATTTGCAAAGGAAAAGCATCTTGGTATTGCAGTATAATATTCCCTTAAGATTTACCGTGAGTGTTATTAACTGATAAACGAAGTAAGTAGGGGATTATGATGCATTGCCAGAATGATTCAATATAAACAAAAAATCTTTAAAATGCTACAAATAGGTACAGAAAATAATCAAGAAAGTTAATGGGGTGCTAGAGGAGTAGAGTACAAGAATGCAGAAGTTATTCTGCAGCTATACTAAAGCTTCTTAGATTCTACTTGCAGTCCTGAGAGCAAACTGGGCACTACACCTCAGGAAGAATATATTGGCCTTGGACAACGTAGGTTTATAAGAATGATACCTGGACTTCAGGGGTTATATTATGAGACAGATGATACAAATCAGACAGTTTTCTCCGGAATTTAAAATATTAAGCGGTGATCTAATTGAAGTCTTCAAGATATTAGCAGGAAAAGACTTGGCAGATAAAGATGGTCTATTTCCACTGTTTGGGGATTCCTAAACAAGGGGGCATAATCTGAGAATTAGGGCCTGACTGTTGAGGAGAGATGTTATGGACCCCCTCTGCATACAAGGGTGGTAGATGTCTCTTTTACTCTTGGTAGAACCCTCTTCCACAAATAGCAGTGAACGTAGGATATGTTGCTATTTCTGAATCCGAGATAGATAACCTTTTGTGAAGCAAAGACATTAAGGGATATTTGTCAAAGGTAGATGTATGAAATTATGCCACAGATCAGCCATGATCTCATTGAATGGTGAAACTCGAGGGACTGAATAGCCTTTTCCTATATCTATGTATCATTCCAATGAAAAGCACGTTTTCCTCTGATTCTCATTAACTCCACTTTTGTTGGTTCATTGCTGCCACATTTGGTCAATTGCTGCGTCGATCAAACATAGTCGAGAGTGTGATGCTGAAAAAACACAGCAGGTCAGGCAGCATCCAAGGAGCAGGAGAATCAACATTTCGGGCATAAACCCTTCATCAAATGTAGTCACTCACCTCACTGCTTCAAGTTAATCTCTTTGTCCATGTTTGGACCAAAGCTATAATGAACTAAACATTGACTGGCCTCACTAGGATACAAAGTGAGAACCAAGTGATCAGTTTATTACTGACTAGGTAGCTGCTTGATAGCACTGTCGATGACACCTTCCATCAGCTTGATGCTCACAAGAAGTCTGATGGGATCTAGCCAGGTTAGATTTTTCCGTTTTTGAACTGACACACCTGAGGAATGCCCTGCAGGTAGATTTCCAATTTTATAGCTGTATTGAAACGGATTGGTTGGAGTGTAACTTGTTGTGGAGCACACGTCTACAGTACTATTGCAGGAATGTTGCCAGGATCCTTAGTCTTTGTGCTATCCAGTGCCTTGAGCTATTTCTTGATACAATGTTTAAAAGGCATCTGGCTGAGTATATAAATAGCAAGGCTACAGAGGGATATGGGCCAAATGCTGGCAGATGGGACTAGGTTAGGTTAGGATATCTGATCAACATGGATGAGTTGGTCCAAAGGGTCTGTTTCTGTGCTGCACATCTCTATGATTCTCTAAATGCAGTATGGGGATTACTTGATGGATTAGTTTTCATCTGTTATCTGTCTATTTCATATGTTTATCTGTTTTGGAAAAAATAGTCAACAATGATGGAAGTAAGCTGTAACAAAAGATGCAAGTTCTACATATTTTGTAGGGGAGATGATGAGATTCATTCATAGAGTCATAAGGTCACAGAGACGTACAGCACGGAAACTGAGCCTTTGGTCCGACTCGTCCATGCTGACCAGCTATCTTAAATTAATCAAGTCCCATTTGCCAGTATTTGGCCCATATCCCTCTAAACCCTTCCTATTCAGATACCCATCCAAATGCCTTTTACATGTTGTAATTGTACCAGTCTCCACTACTTCATTCCATACACACACCTCCCTCTGCATGAAAAGGTTGTCCATTAGATCCCTTTTAAATCTTTCCCTTCTCATCCTAAACCTATGCCCTCTAGTTCTGGTTTCCTCCACCATTCAAGGCAAATCATGCTGTAGTTCTCTTTCAAGACTCAACACCTTTAAGTATTGCCCTCAGTACTAGGTATGACACACAGGACTTGCAAATCTTTAGTCAAACTGCCTCTTGAGAGGATCCCATGCCTTTGATTTGACATGTCCTTCATTGGAAAGCATGAAAGTGGTGACCAGGTATCACTAACGCTGCCCAGACTACAAGATTCACATCAACTGGGATCTCCTTGAATAGCAAAATAGCCTTCTCCTCTTCCTTATGTTTCACTTTGTGCCAGCTCTAAGCAGGGTTTAGACATGACATAATTAAAGGCTTTGCAGGTGAGTATGGAATGATCATGTGAATGACTGAATCTTTCTAAAATTCACAACAACTTTGCAAATCCCTTACTGGACTTCTTATCCTGAAGTTGGAAACAAAGTCCCTAACAAAAAACACCATTGTCCTTGAGGCCAGTCCTTTGCTGTAAATAAAACATGTTTCCGACTCGTTCATGTACTTACAGTCCCTATCACACCAAGCTACCAGTCTCAACTGGGCATTCTACCAACATGCAGCGAAAGGAAGAATGTGGCTATGTGAATTGTTTTTGTGCACCTGTCTTCTCACTAGCACTGGTGGGTGGAAATAAAGAAATAAATGCATAAATAGATTTGAGAAGTGCAATATTGTGATGGAAAAATTACAATTCTAGTGAAAACTTTGAATGTTTGTTCTCTTTTGGGTAATGAATTCATTGAATGAAACAGCCAAAATAGATGAAAACTGTAGGATCTCAGGACTTAATTATCCCCCATGCTGTGTTTATTTGTGAATGAGCTAAAATGCTAAGTAATTGAACAGAAAGGCAAATATAATGAACTTATAATTAATTAATAGATCTCAATTTGGTCATGACATGCTTTGAAATTGACTGTCAGGCAGTCTGTCAGACTGTCCTGAAGAAGGCCTTATGCCTGAAACATCGATTCTCCTGTTCCTTTGATGCTGCCTGACCTGCTGCGCTTTTCCAGCAACACATTTTTAAGCTCTGATCTCCAGCATCTGCAGTCCTCACTTTCTCCCTGTCAGGCAGAAAACAGATTTCCTCAATCTTTAAAGCAAATTCCAGCAATTCATGGCTAATTGTGATTTTGAATTTACGTGTTTAAAAAAAAATGGCAGAATTCAAAGCAGCATACAATCTGACAGTCACCAAGCAGAACAGATGCTTGTTCGTAAATTCTGGAATTGCCAGTTGGCTTGATAGAAAATATTGAGATGTACCTACAGCAGCTGCCTCTACATCTGGTTTAAGCATGAACAACTGTTGCTTTCTCTACTACATGTTCATCTTTAGCAACATCATTTGAAAATGTAAAAAACACTTGTCTGTTTGCTGACAGCTCTCAATTCCACATCACCATCATCTCTCTCTTCCAATTCCTCCACTGTTTTTACATTATCTGACTGCTTGGGTGAATAGAAACATCCTCCAAGTAAATAATAGGAAGATTGAATTCTTTCCCTAACAGCATTGTGGGTCAACCCACAGGAAGTGGACAGCAGTTGTTCAAGAAGGCAGCTCACCACCACCTTCTCAAGGGCAACTAGGGACGGGAAATAAATGCGGACCCATCCAGTGATGCCCACATCCCACAAATGAATGAAAACAACACCTTCCCTTCTGGGTGCTGGCAGGTGGGACTAGATCGGGTTAGAATATCTGGTTGGCATGGTCAGGTTGGACCGAAGGGTCTGTTTCAATGCTGTACATCTCTATGACTCACCAGGTCTTAAACCAGTTCAGCCTCTCACCAAGAATCAAGCAGGTGTCCAGGGATTTTGGTGGTGTGCAACGTTTCTTATATAGAGCGATTGGGATTGTCCCACAGCAAGTGTGATTTTCAGCAACATGGAAGTGTCATACCTCATTGGCAGAATTGTGGAGGTGTAAACCATGACTCATCAGATCTTCCATGAGGGATGTGACCAGATTGATTTCATTTTCCCCCATCTGCATCTGCTTCACTGGTGTTAGGTATCCCTTGTCATGGCTATATTGAGATCTCCCTGTCAGTCCTCAATCATGGTTTTGTGAGGAAGTGCTTGATGTCTTGAAATGGTTAAAGGTGGATAAATCCCCAAGACCCAATTAGGTGTACCCGAGAACTCTGTGAGAAGCTAGAGAAGTGATTGCTGGGCCTCTTGCTGAGATATTTGTATCATCGATAGTCACAGGTGAGGTGCTGGAAGACTGGAGGTTGGCAAACGTGGTGCCACTGTTTAAGAAGGGCGGTAAAGACAAGCCAGGGAACTATAGACC
>NC_057714.1:104260642-104282145 GCF_004010195.1 Chiloscyllium plagiosum | reverse complement strand
GGAAAGCAAATCTTAGCAGGACTTATACACTTAATGGTAAGGTCCTAGGGAGTGTTGCTGAACAAAGAGACCTTGGAGTGCAGGTTCATAGCTCCTTGAAAGTGGAGTTGCAGGTAGATAGGATAGTGAAGAAGGCGCTTGGTATGCTTGTATTGTGGCTGTACAGGACATTGGTTAGGCCACTGTTGGAATATTGCATGCAATTCTGGTCTCCTTCCTATCGGAAAGATGTTGTGAAACTCCAAAGTGTTCAGAAAAGATTTACAAGGATGTTGCCAGGGTTGGAGGATTTGAGCTATAGGGAGAGGCTGAACAGGCTGGGGCTGTTTTCCCTGGAGCGCCGGAGGCTGAGGGATGACCTTATAGATGTTTACAAAATTATGAGGGGCATGGATAGGATATTAGAGGGCATAGGTTTATGTTGAGAGGGGAAAGATATAAAGAGACCTAAGGGGCAACATTTTCACGCAGAGGGTGGTACCTGTATGGAATGAGCTGCCAGAGGAAGTGGTGGAGGCTGGTACAATTGCAACATTTAAGAGGCATTTGGATGGGTATATGAATAGGAAGAGTTTGGAGGGATATGGGCCGGGTGCTGGCAGGTGGGACTAGATTGGATTGGGATATCTGGTCGGCATGGACGGGTTGGACCGAAGGGTCTGTTTCCGTGCTGTACATCTCTATGACTCTGTAACCTGGGTCAGCTGGCAGTTCACAATTCACTTAGTTCTCCAGCGGAAGTCAGAAAGCTGAGAATAACTGTGGTGTTGGCGTTATATCTTGTGAAGAATTATCCGTACTCTTTGGGAAGCAAGTCTGATGACCGATCAGCACATAAAGGGTTGGCAGAGGGCATTTGGGGATCCATGCTCTGTGCACTCAAAGTGTACCACCCTTTACAGGACCCTATGATAGTTCATGTAGTAGGGAATTGAGCTGTTCTCCTTTGAGTCAAGAATGCGGTGCTGGAAAAGCACAGCAGGTCAGGCAGCATCCAAGAAGCAGAGGAGTCGATGTTTCGGGCATAAGCCCTGGCACATTCCTAATGAAGGGCTTTTGCCCAAAACGTCATCTCTCCTGCTCCTCCGATGCTGTCTGACCCACAGTGCTTTTCGAGCACCACATTCTCAACTCTAATCTCCAGCATCTGCAGTCCTCACTTTCGCATGTTCTCCTTTGAGCCTGCATGATCACTGTTCTTGAAGTCTCATTGCAGTTGACTCCATTGGGCTTTGCTGGAGCATCACCTATCACAGAGCTCCCACTTACTGTGACATTGGGAACTGCACCTTCACTGTTGGGGACAAGGGTAGATGTGCAAGCAGATTGCCAAATTCAGTCATAAAGATGTTTTCTTCATATCCGAGTGTGTTCCTAGATGTCCTTAAACTTACCAGTGCAGCGGACAGCAGCCTTACTGGAAGTGATATCTATAACCTCATTTCAAAGATGGACATTGGTGAGTTGGAGGAGACCCAGAGGAGGCAACTTGTTTCTTGACTCCTACTAAGTATGGGAGCACTTTCAGTAAAAAGTGATGACTTAATCTGGTGTGACACAAGATTGTGACTGAAGGAAAGATTTCTTACCATCAGAACTCTCACCATCAGAACTCTCCTCAGTGTCTCTGGGAAGAAGTCTTGGGCTCCCTGCAGAAATCTTAGGAGTAAGGTGCCATCTGAGACAAGTCTGTATGCCTTGCCTATTGTCCTTGTGAGAATGAAAGATGAATGACTGAGGGTCCGTGTCTATTATCGAGATGGAGAAAGCTTGACAAGTTCTCGAAAATATAAAATACCACCCAATTTTTCCCATGAGTTTATGCAGGTACCCATTGCTGAACAAGACATTTAAAAGTTAACATTATGAACAGGCACTTGGGGGGAACTTTACAATTACTGAGACCCAGAGATCACTCCCTTTGAGGTTCTGCTTTTTAATTTAGCACAAAACTTCTCATAGTTTCTCTGGAAGAACCCTTTCCTTGTTCTACCTATGTCCTTGGTACAGTTGTGGATTGCGATCTCTGGATTTCCCTTCCTACTACAAATTCTTCCACAGATATCCTGAACCTTGGCACTGGGCAGAAAAACCAGCTATCTAGACTTGTGCTGTCTGCTGTAGAGACTGCTGCACTGTCTCCATTTACACTGCACTCCCCCCACCCACCCCCATGACACTCCCTCTGTTTGAATGGCTTCTTGGTGCCATGGACAGTTAGCTCATCCACCCTGTAGCTCTCACTGTCATCCAGGCAAGCTGAGCAAGCCCTATCAATTTCAAAGCTGATGTTCTTACATGTCTCCTCTCTGGGTTTCTTTGCCTGCCTTACTCACAGTCACATACTACTGTTCCTGATGACTGAGTACATTGGAAGAGCTTGTGTCCTACAGTGTGTGACCACCTCCGAGAATGAAGCATCCGGGTAATATTATCCCTCCTGATGCCCAATGGAAGAGGGTGGAAGAGAGTAAACCCGGGTGGGAGGGCTTTTTGATTATATTAGTTGGTTTCCCACAGGAAGTATAGACAGAGCCACTGGGTGGAAGTTTCTGTGATAGACTGGACTACAATCACAACTCTCTCTATATTTTTTGTGGTCTTGGGCAGAGCAGTTGCCATACAAACCTGTGATGCATCCCGATAGGATGCTTTTCATAGAGCATCTATAAAAATTGGTAACAGAATATGTGTGTGTGGTGTGTGTGTGTGTACGTGTGTGCGTGTGTGTTTCGAACGAGAGTTTTATAAGATTTTATAACCTTTATAGAGCTTACACCCTTATAAAATTACATGTTGATGGTTCATAATTGTTTTTCTGTTTCGCTAGAACCTTTTTTTTGTGATAAATAGTAATACTGATCAAGTACAAAAACCTGATAACTGCTTTCTTTTAACCTGAGTTGAAAAAACAAGTACCTTGGACGTGCACATTCATGAAGTCTTTAACTTTTGTGATGACTCAGGGAGCAGTAGGGTTTGAATTCCTGTGTGCTGCCCCGGTGAGTCATAACACTTTATACTACTTACAGCCTCCATCAACGATATCTTTCCCTGCCCTACTGTGTGGGTAGTGCAAAATGATGTCCCCTCCAAATCTCCCTCATTCACTCCACGATCACCCCCAACACATTGTTTCCATGATACCTTGCTGTGCAATTACCATGGGTAAAGCACAAATCCTCTCTCACTGTTCAAGTCCTTACACGTTCCTACCAAGTAAAACAAGAGATTTTCTGAACTTCAGCTTTCTTTAATGTAGTTACTGCTCACAATGTGGAGTCCTCTTTATTTTCTCCATTTTGTTATGAGTAATCTAAATATGTGTAGGTTAGGGTGAATTAGCCATGTGAAATTACCCATAGTGTTCAGGAGTGTGTAGGTTAGGGGTAAATGTAGAGTAATGGGGAATGAGTTTGGGTGGGATACGCTTTGGAGGGTCAGTGTGGACTTGTAGGGTCGAAGGGCCTGTTTCCACACTGTAGGGATTCAGTGAATAATTACGCAGGGACCCTATGTACATTTAAACATAATTCCATCTCAGTGTCTTAGCATAAGTTAGACCATAGCCAGGGTATTGCAAATAACTTCTGGGACATCACATCTTAGGAAGAATATTTGGTCTTGGATTGAGTGCAGTGTAGGTTTACTAAAGTACTGCCTGGGCTCCAAGGGTTACACAAAGGGGAGTGATTATAGACATCCATAAAGTTTGTAGGTTAAGGGTGATTAGATCAAAGTTTTCAAGACATTTAGGGGAACAGGGAGGATTATTACCATCTAGTTTACCGTCTAAAACTGGGGAACACATTCTAAGATTTAGGGTTTAAGGGTCATAAAATCTTCGAAAAAGGCCTTTTACCCTTTTACATCCATGCTGGTCAAGAACAACCATCTCATTATTCAAATCCCATTTTCAATGCTCGGCCTATATCCTCGTATGGCTTTGCATCTTAAGTGCACAACCCAAGAACTTCTTCATTGTTATGAGGATTTCTGCCTGTACTGCCCTGACCAGCAGTGAGTTGCAGATTCACACCACCCTCTGTTCATTGCATCCCCTCTAAACCTCATAATTCCTACCGTAAATCTATGCCCCTGGTCAGTGACACCTCCATTAAGGGTTACATTTTTTTTGTCTACCGTACCTTATAATTTTGTCCCTTATAATTTTATCCATCTCAATCATATCCCCTCTCAACCTCTGCTCTAAGGAACCCCATCTGTCCAACCTCTCTTTAGGCCTGAAACTCTCCAACCACATCCCTTCTACAATGTGGATTTCAAAACTGCTCACAATACTCTAACTCATTGTCACAGGAAGCAGTGGAGGCTAAGTCATTGAGTATTTAAGACAGAAATAGATACATTCTTGATTACGAGTTATGGGTAGAAGGCAGGAGAATGGGGTTGGGAAACATATCAGCCATGATCAAATGGTAGAGCAAACTCAATAGGCCCCAAGGCCTCATTCTGCTCCCATGTGTTATGGTCTTACCATAGCTGTGGCCCAAGTAATGCTTTACACTGGTCCAACATGGGGCAACGATGGTCTAGTGGTATTAATGCTGGACAGCTAATTCAGAGATTCAAGTAATGTTCTGGGGACATGGATTCAAATCCTGCCATGGCAGATAGTGGAATTTGAATTCAATAAAAATCTGGGATTAAAAATGTAATGATTACCATCAAACCATTATCAATTGTCAGAAAAAAAACCCTAGTTTGGCCTAGTCCAGCAATGTGGTTGACTCATAACTGCCCTCTGAGCTGGTGTAATGAATGCTGGCCTAACCAGCAGTGTCGTCATCCAGTGAATCAATAAAAAAAAGTATAACCTCCTGCTTTCAAACTCAATGATGTTGCCAGGTTTGGAGGGTTTGAACTATAGGGAGAGGCTGAATAGTCTGGGACTGTATTCACCTGGAGCATCGGAGGCTGAGGGGTGACCTTATAGAGGTTTATAAAATCATGAGGGGCATGAATAGGATGAATATGCAAGGTCTTTTCCCCAGCATGGGGGAGTCCGAATCTAGAGGGCATAGGTTTAAGGTGAGAGGGGAAAGATTTAAAGGGGACCCAAGGGCAATTTTATCATGCAGAGGGTGGTGTACATATGGAATGAGCTGCCAGAGGCAGTGGTGGAGGCTGGTACAATTACAACAATTAAAAGGCATCTGGATGGGTATATGAATAGGAAGGGTTTGGAGGAATATGGGCCAAATGCTGTCAAATGGGGCTGTATCATTTTAGGATGTCTGGTTGGCATGGACAAGTTAGACTGCAGGGTTTGTTTCCATGATGTATAACTCTATGACTCTATGACTGTAATAAAGGCAAGTAATCCATTTACCTCTATAACTATAACTATAACTCCAAAACTATAACTATAACTATTTCATCAACCTGTCCTTAAAATATAAGGAGGAGAATCTTTCAAGATAGGAGTTAGGAGGCATCTCTTTACAAAATGGATGCTAGAAATTTCGACTACTCTTCCCCAAATGTCAATGGATACTAGATCAATTCTTACACAGGGAGAGATTTTGTTATGCATATATATTAAGGGAAGTGGAGCCAATGACACGCATATGGAATTAAATACAAATCAGCAACAATGTCATTGATTTGATTTTGATTTGATTTATTGTTGTAATATGTACCTAAGTACAGTGAAAAGTTTTATTTTGCATGCAGTACAAGCAGATCATAATACACAAAGACATACAGATCATAGGGTGATTGAACAGAGGCATACAAGGTTACAGCGACAAAGGAGGTTTACAAACCAAGATCAACATTAGATTTGAGAGGTCTATTCAGCAGTTTAAGAACAGCGGGGAAGAAGCTGTTCTTGAACCTGTTGGTATGTGTGTTTGAACTTTTGTATCTCTTTCCTGACGGAACAGGTCAGAAGAGATTATAACCGAGGTGGGAGAGGTCTTTGATAAGATGGCTGCCTTTTCATGGCAACCAGAAATGTAGTTGGAGCCAATGGATGGCAGAACAGACTTGATCACTTGATGGTGTCCTCCTGTTCCAGACAATCCCTATAATCACATTCAAAAAGACTACTACTGAGCAGGACGATGGGATGCCAGCAAGTCTGTAAACAAAACACAAGGTAATCATCAAGTCACTTATGATATAAATTGTCCTAACAGTTACCCTGTGATCACTGCCAGGTCTCTGATATCTCCAGAGATTTCAGGAAACTTCGATCTGGGGATAATTCATAGCTTCTTTTTCCCACCTAAGCATTAGGAAAGGAAAGGGAAAAGCACACAGTCATGATATGGCAGGTGTTGTACTTTTTACAATTAAGGACAGTTCTACAATAGTACCTCATTAGAGAGAAGCAGAGATGTACAATTCAGCCTCTTAAATTCCAATTTCACCATGGCTAATTTGCACCTTGACTCCATTTATTTGTATTTACTTCATATCCTTGAAATCCTTACCTAAAAGAAAGTTACATCACTTCACAGGAAGAAAAATTACTAGATGTATCTGTTACAGCTCTCCAATATCATCTCTTTCATGTGGCAGTTCCTGGGAAATTCATAAGATCATCCTCCTGGCAGTTCCTGGTTCATGCCTGCCTGGAGAGCAAGAGGCTTTGGATTTTTCAGCATTTTTGTTGAACATGCATTAATTAACCCTCTGCTCCAAGATTATTCACAGATTTATTATGCATTACTTTTGAAAATACGAGTGAATTTATTGCTCATTTACCATATGCCATTCAGGTTTTTAATTTTACATGTGCCCATATTTGGACACAGACTTAAACAAATTCTTTAAAACTGCTCGAGGTTTCAAGTAAAACACTTCGTACCAGGGGATCCAATTAACTTAAAGAATGCTGCACATTCTGAGTTTTGCAATATATTGTGCCACAAAGCCCATTGCACATTAATGAGGATTTGCTGACAGTCTTCATCCATTCAAGTCATGTCTTATGAAACATGTTTTATTGTAAAAGGATGTGTTTTTCCATGCCACTGCATTAATAATGGTGAGCTTCTTCTGATAAATGATTCTTTCTATGTAAATATTGCATCTGCACCATTCACAATTATTCAACAACAGCAATGTGATTAAAATCCACAAACTTAGTTATGGCTACTGTCCTGCTGACAATGTTGGAAGATTTAATACCCTACAGTGTAGATGAGAGCATCTCTTTCTATATTGCAGTTGCTCCTGTTCAGTTAATAGATTATAGAACCAAAGAATGTGTAGGTTTCTTGCAGGTGCTCCAGTTTCACCTCACAGACCAAACATGTGCAGGTTAGGTGGACTGGCCATGCTAAATCGTCATAGTGTTCAGGGATGTGCAGGCTAGGTGGGGTTAGCCATGGAAAATGCAGAGTTACAGGGAGAGGATAGGATAGAATAATGTGGTGGGTCTGAGTGGGATGTTCTTCGGAGGGGTTGTAAGGCCCCGATGGACCAAATGGCCTGCTTCCACACTACAAGGATTCTATTCTATTCTATAATGGATACGTCACAGAAGTCCATTCAAGTCTTTGTGACATTTCCAACTTTTTAAAAATTTGTTTGCAGGATGTTGGTGTTGTTGACTAGGCAGCATTTAATGCTCATCCCTAATTGTCCTCAAAAGACTTTAGTCAAGTGCTCCGGTCCTTAGGTTGCTGAGGAGTCACCCACAGTGCTGTAAGGGAGTGAGATCTAGGATTTAATCCAGAGACAGTGAAGAAATGATGATACATTTCCAACTCAGTACAGTGCCTGGCTTGGAAGGGAACTTTCTCCATTATCTGCTGCCCTTGCCCTTCTAAATTACAAAGATTGCAGGTCTGGAAAACACTATTTAATGAGATTCTGTGAATTTCTCCAGATTGTAGATGGTATACACCAGTTTCACTGGGTGTTGGTGGTAGTGGGAGTGAATATTGAAGGTGGTGGATGAGGTGTCAATCAAGCAGGTTGCTTTGCTCTGGATGATGTCAAGCTTCTTAGGGTTGATATGATGCAGAGCTGGGCAGAGGAGTGGCAGATGGAGTTCAACCCTGCCAAGTGTGAGGTTGTCCATTTTGGAAAGACAAATAAGAATGTGGAATACAGGGTTAACGGTAGGGTTCTTAGTGAGGTGGAGGAACAGAGGGATCTTGGGGTCTATGTTCATAGATCTTTGAAAGTTGCCACTCAGGTGGATAGAGCTTGTAAGAAATCAGAGGAATAGATAGAGTAGACAGTCAGAAACGTTTTCCCCGGGTGCAACAGAGTTTTACAAGGGGACATAAATTTAAGGTGAAGGGTGGAAGGTATAGGGGAGATGTCAGGGGTGGGTTCTTTACCCAGAGAGTGGTGGGGGCATGGTATGCGCTGCCTGTGGGAGTGGTAGAGTGAGAATCTTTGGTGACCTTTAAGCGGCAATTGGATAGGTACATGGATGGGTGCTTAAGCTAGGACAAATGTTCGGCACAACATCGTGGGCCGAAGGGCCTGTTCTGTGCTGTATTGTTCTATGTTCTATGTTCTATGTTATCCAGGAAGGTTGGGGAGTATTCTATCGCATTCCTGACTTATGCCTGTAATTTGTGGACAGACTTTGAAAAGTCAGGAGATGAGTTACTCACTGCAGGATTCCTAGCCTGTCATCTGCTTGTGCAGCCACAGTATTTATATGTCAAAAATTGCAGCACTGGAGAAGCACAGCAGGTCGGACAGCATTCGAGAAGCAGGAGAGTTGATGTTTCGAGCACAAGTCCTTCATCAGGAAATGCAGAATTACAGGGAGGGGATTGAGTAGGATCATGTGATGAAGGACTTATGCCTGAAACACCAACTCTCCTGCTCCTCAGATGCTGTCTGACCTGTTGTGCTTTTCCAGCGCCACACTTTTTGACTCTGACTCTCCAGCATCTGCAGTCCTCACTTTCTCCACAATATTTATATGGCTAGTTCAATTTCTGGTTAAAAATAACTCTCTGAATGTTGATTTTGGACACTTCAATGATGCTAAGCTTATTCTCTACTCATTCACAGGATGTAGGCATGGCTGGTCCACATGTATTGTCAATCCTTAATTGGCCAGAGGGTAGTGAAGAGTCAACCACATTTCAGTAAGTCTGACCAAATAAAGATGTCAGATTTTCTTAATGTCTCTAAGAAGTGCCCCTAAAGGACAGTAATGAACCAGATCAATTCCTGAAAATCAACAATATGTCATTGTCACCCCTTAATTCCAGATTTTTGTTATTGAATTCAAATTCCACAGTCTGCCATGGAGGGATTCAAACCCAGAACATGATCTGGGTCTCTGGATTAATAACAGACAGTTGCCCGAGGCTGGAATCAAACCTGGGACCCAGGTGCTGTGAGGCAGCAGTGCTAACCACTGAGCCACGCTTGTAAAATTGTAAAATGGGGAAAGCATTGCAGGGTCCTTTTTAAAAGATGAGGTTGGGTGCATTAGTCGGGGGGTAAATGCAGGATAGTAAGGGAGGGGAATGGGTCTTGGTGGGTTATTCTATGGAGAGTCAGTGTGGACTTGTTGAGCTGAAGGACCTGTTTCCACACTGTAGGGATTCTATGATTCTGTGCTTAGTGATTTAAAATGGATGTCTGTGAGCAGCAACTCGAAAGTTTGTAAGTACACAGAGAGCCCAAACTGAAACACTTGTATCGAAAGGCTGTACAGTTAGCAGGCCAGGCAGCAGTTTTTAACAAGTCAACAAGCTTTTGAGTTTGAGCCAGGCACTTAGATACCAAAAACCTATTAAATTTAAATCTGATTGTTTTGACAACATAGAACCAATCCTATTGTAAGAAATATTGTCATGTCATCACGGATATAAAAGAAGGGGCAGTTGAGCAAAGACCCCAGAACTAGCTGCCATCCGCCAGAGCTAACGGCACTTAGCTCTCAAGAGAGAATTGCTGGCTCTTTCAGCCTCCTCGCTGTCTTAGAGAAAGGACCATCTAAATAACAATGGTACCAATGGCACAACTGCTAAATATACCTGACAGAAGAATTGATGAAGAAAGCATAGAACATTCTGGAAGATACGTGACCTAGCTATAATGTTGAGAGACTAAGTTCTTTTTAGTACATATATGAGTGGGACTTGTATTTGTTGGAACAGCATACCATTAGGATGTTGCTTTATTTGGGAATAGTTGGTTGGTAGAAGGGATTTATTTGGTTTGTGTAAGAAACAGAACTCACAAATCAATCAGCCGGAGACAAAGCCTTGGAAACAAAAACAATTTATTACAGTCTCGCAAGAACTGGACGCTTCTGTAATCAAACAGAAATGCGCGCGAAAATAACACAGTAAAGAATTCTTATTCAGTTTACAAGTTGCGGAATCACGCCTCCCTTTTCCCATCCTATCATAAGTCAATTACCTCACTTGTTAGTTATTTTCTTATCTGGCCATCCTGCTTTCCTTGTCTGCATTCTTTGTTCCTTGTTTGTTACAGCTTGTTCTTTATTCCAGTTTCTCTTATCACACTATAAGCTTTATTGTGAAATGAAAATTATTTCCTAGCTTAAAACTATTTTCTTTAAAAGACCCTCTATATTCATGAAAGTCTTAGCCTTAAGTATGCTACAAGAATTCCGCGACAGTTTGTATAATGTTCCCCTTCCCCTCCCCCCCCCACACTACACCCCCTCACCCATCTGCAAAAATAACATTTCTAATCTCCCACAATTCCCCCTTTTTCTTTTTCTCTAACTGTTGTTTTTGCACTTATTACGTCTCCTTTAAGTCATTTTCTTCTGTTCTGCCCTCTTACGCCTTTTGGCGATGAGGTTCACAATCTTACATTTTACATTTGTGTTGTTCGTCCCTCGAACTCTAAAAGCATTCTTTACTTTCTCTTTGTTGCATATCACCTGATTGTAAAAGCATCTGATGATTTATTTGGGTCCCCTCCCCAAGGGATGTCATCAGTCGGCTCATTACCCATTTTAGGACATTGAACCCTATCACCAGACCCATTAATATCAATAATCCATAGATAGCTAGATTGACTAACCACCTTCCCCAACCAGTCAATCCCCAATTCCCCCATAGGTACCACCCTTCTCTGCCAGAATATAATCCAGAACCATCCTGCTCTGAAGGGTCGTTAGCCTAGAGGCAATAATTTCAGTCGTTATGGCTGCTACCTGGGATTGGGTTTCGGCCAACGCATCAGCAGTATTGTTGGCCAACTCTTCCAGGGAAGCCGCCAACTTTTGTATTTCTACTCCTGCTCGAGCGGTCCCATACATAGGTACCAAAGTCCAGAGGAGGCGATCTCCTTCGGTTACTTTCCGGGTTACTCGCCTTCCTCCCTGTTTATTCCAAGGTATTTTTGGAGCTCTCTTTAACATCCTCAAGTGGGGAATTATATAGGCAAGGTAGCAGCAGTCACTCCAGCCTTTCTGGCTTTGAGGTAGTGTCTGAATTGGATGGTCCCAGCACCCATTCATGTTACATCCGCCACTCCAAACGTACTTCTCGTCGGGGATAAATGGGTAGGCCTTTAAGCCACCCACCCAATATGTCCCATTCAATACTTGGGGAATGGTCATGGCAGTGGCTTGGCTGGTGTAGATACAAGATGATCTCCCTAATCAGAAGGTTGCGGTATCATTCTGATTACAGAAACAAGTGGTATTTACTGCTCCTTTCGGGAGGGGGTGGGTGGGGAGCTCTAAGGCCATCGATAGCACCCAGAGTTTTTGGGGCTGGTCGAGGGAACCATCCCGCAAAATTATAATTGCCCCTTTCAAATCTCCAAGTTGTATCATTTGAGCCCGAGTCAAATTGTTGTACATCGTACACTTCTTCTTTGGTAAGTGGTATTACCGTGAGAGGAATTCTGGATTCCCCATTGTGTGGGATCTCAGCACATACCCAACAGTCGGTATGCCCCTTTAGTTTAACATAATTCTGACATAAAGTGGTAAAATGATTTTTCCCACTCCCCCTTGGCAGCTAGCGCCAATATTATCGTGACAACATAAAGCTGACCATTCATTTCAGCTCACAACCCTATCTGTCTATTCCCAAATCCTTTAAATACCAGGGAGGAGTGAGTCCATGCAACACTTACAATTGTTTTGGGATACAGTTTTTTTTAACCAACACTTAACAGTCTCTTATCGCAGTCGATTCTTTTTGCTCAGCTTGACTTTCAGAGGGTTGTCTGTAGGATGAGCTTGCCACTCTGCCGGAGGTGAAGGAGCGTCCACCGGGCCCTTAACAAGAGTGTGATGACTCCACCCTTTTTCAGCAGTTCGGACAGCTGTTTCAGTAGTCAGGAGGGTTAGGAATGGTCCCTCCCAGCTTGGGTGCAGTTTAGTATCTTTCCAGGTCTTTATCAGGACCCAATCATCCGGTCGTATCCGATGTACTGCGAACTCAAGTGGAGGTGTCTGGGTCAACAGACCCTTCTTCCTAAGGACAGACAAAGAAGAGCCAAGCGCCACAATATAGTTCTTTAAAAACTTATCATTGAAACTCTACAGTTGGTAATTCCCCTCTTCCACCCAAGAAAGGTAATCCAAACATCATCTCATAAGGAGAGAGGCCCATATCACGTTTGGGTGCAGTCCTAATGCGTAGCAACGCGATAGGCAAACATTTTGTCCATGGTAATCGAGTCTCTAGGACTAGCTTAGGCAATTGCTTCTTTAAGGTTTGATTCATTAGTTCCACCTGTCCAGAGGAAGGCGGGTGCCAAGGAGTGTGGAATTCCCAAGAGATTTCTAATCCCGCCATTACTTCTTGTAGGATCTTAGAGGTAAAATGGCTACCTTGGTCCGAATCTATACTTTCCACCACTCCATATCAAGGAATTATATGTTCTAAAAGAGTTTTCACTACTCCCTTCGAGGTAGCTGAGGACATTGGAAATGCCTCCACCCACCCAGTTAGGTGATCCATTAAGACTAATAAGTACTTTTGTTTCCCTACTGGGGGTAATTCTGTGTAATCTACCTGTATTCTTTGAAAAGGTCTTATCCCAGGGTTTCTTCCACCTCTTGGCCTCCCTCTCGTTACTTTCTTATTAATCTTTTGGCAAGTCGGGCATCCTGTGCATACCTGCTTGGCTAATGTGTATATCCCTTTACATCCGTACTTCCTTAACACTATGTCACACATAGCTTGAGAGCCCCAATGACTGCCTTGGTGCAAGGTGGTTAGGATGTTTCTCATGACTGGTTTGCTTAATAACTCCCTTCCATCCGGGAGGTTCCATCTTCCTTGGGTTGTCTTAGCCATCGTTACAGTTACTGCACTATCCTCCACCCCAATTTTTAAGCCCAGCAATATAATCAAATCCCTACCTAATAGATTACTTCCAATGTCAGGAATATACAGTAATTGTCCTATCACTTCCTCATCAGTTCTTCTAATTAGGGTTGGCTGAAAAATAGGCACCAAGAATTCTTCGCCTTTTACTCTGGAAACCTTAAGATACTCCTTAGTCAATTTAACGCCGGTAGGTCTAAAATTTAGAGATGACCGTGCCGCTCCCATGTCCACCAAAAATACTGCCTCCTCCCCTTCAGGTCCCACCTTTAAATTTATCAAGGGTTCCCGGAAGGAGGAAGGAACCCCTGACTCCCCTAATCTTCATCTAAGGTCATTAGGGAAACGGCTTCCCTTTCTCGTGCTAATTCCGGGCATTCTCGTTTAAAATGCCCCATTTTCCTGCAATGGTAACACCCTGCCTGTTGCCTCCTTTCTCGGGTATCTGACCCTAGTATTTCGTGTCCTCCCCTACCCTTCCTGTTATCCCCTGATCCCATTCTCCTTTTTGTTATTTCTTCTACTGCCGCCACCATCATTTTGGCTTTCTGCTTCTCGTCTTCCCTTTTCAAACAAAGTTTTGTGATCGAGGTGCCGCCTCTTTAATTCCTAACATTACCATTTCTCATAGATCCTGCATTGACTCCCTATCTCTTCTGTCATTATTCTCCCAGTGAGGGTCAACATTTGTGAATTTCTGTTCTGCTGGGGCCCCTTCTTCCCCAACTGGGTGCTTCTTTTCCCATTCCTATGAAGCTGCTCTCCTAATCATACCTCGTTCTTCCCCTAAAAATAACATTCCTAAAATTGCCCAGGTATATAAATTAGGCCCTAGGAATTGATCTAATTGTTCGGCTAGTCCAACTGGATCCTCTATTAAACTTTTCATTTCCTTTTCAAAGACCCTAACTTCACTGCTAGTTAAGGGAGTGTTTACATATCCGATTGTACCTTCCCCAATCGGAACCTCTCGTAAGGGACATAATTTTACATTTTCCATTATCTCTGCCTCCCCCCCTTTACGTGTGGTGGCTCGAGTGATTCTGAGCCCCCTAGATTCTGCATCTTTTAGTTCAGAGTCCATTCCCTTTTCTGTGTCTGGACTTGGTTCTACTTCGGGAGCTGTAGGCTCCTTCCGGGGAGTAATATATGGAGGCGGCAAACCCATTAAGGGATCCCATTGTGGCTTCCCTTTTCATTTTTTTCTGTTCTTTCCCTGATTCCTCCGTATTCATGGGACATAATTTTACTCCCGTGCTCCCTATCCAACAAGTCGCATATTCTGACTCTTCTTGACTATACGGTTCTTTTCGATTGACATATATATTAAGATCTTGACACAGCCAATCCTCATCGGACCCATATTTGCACCAAAAAATACCAGGCGCCTTAATACTTTCTCTAGTCCAAACAAAACAACAATAGTTTATCATTTTAGCCTTATCTTTCTCCCGCGTCCCGGAGTTGTGTTCCCAATTACCCAACATTTTCCCCAAAGGACTGTCAGGCGGAATATATTCCCCTTTAACGTTATTTACAGATCGATCGTTACCCAAACAACTCCCCGTGCCTCCCATTGTTGCTAATTTAATTAATCTTAACAAGGTCCAGTGTCACCTTCTTCCACACCCCCTTCAGGGTCCTGACTAGACACCTTACTCGCCTGATTAATCTGACCAATTATATGCTTTTTGAGACTTCAACCATTCTCTATAAATCACTTTTATGTAAGGATAAAAGAGATTAGTTAGAAACTGATAGTAAGGCAGTCATGACCTGTAAAAAGAACAGAAGTTAACATTTTATTTCATAATCTGTAAAATCCTTAACCTTAAAAGGAATCATGTTAAAATTTCCATAGTAGAAATCAGATTCAAAACAGTCCCGGATCTCAAGCTCCAGGGAACAAAGCACAAACACTGAATTACCAACAAACAAATGTGCATTCAAACCGAATCACAAAGGGTTAAACTTTCTACTAGCTGTACAGCTCTTTTCTCTCTCTCTCTCTCTCACACTCACACTCTCTCACCCTGTCTGACAGACACTTTGAGCTTCCCGCAACGACTCCTCTAGCTTTTGAATATTTTTCTGGACGTCTGGCCATAAGTTAGTTATAAAGTGCACCCTCAGTAGCCCTTCAGCTACTAGCCCTTCTGACACGGGCTGTTTTCCATGGACATATGCTTAATTTTATATATCGCCAATTCCCCGTACTTTTGTATGCCCGACCACCAAGGCAATACTTAAAGGTCTCTTTTCTTACCTTGGTCTGTGCACAGAGTTACCTGGTCATTTTGGTGCGCCGGTCCCGCGGCAATTCCTGCAGCAAATACCGCTGCCTCCCAGTTGCCCGGATATATAATTTAAGACCTTTCCCCACCCGGGTCTTGTGTGCAAGAGTTGCCCGACCTGCCGCGCCTGCCCACCTAGTTTCCAGGATCTCCTAGTCCGGATCATACTCGCCCAAACCGCAAACGACAAGCAAGGGAGTCGGAGATCACCGAAATCAGTGAGGTGCACCTCCCCCGTCGTCCCAAGAGTGTCGAGCGGTCGGAGTTTTGGATCCCGGACGAGCCCCCAATTGTGAGAAACAGAACTCACAAATCAATCAGTCAGAGACAAAGCCTTGGAAACAAGAACAATTTATTACAGTCTCACAAGAACTGGAAGCTTCTGTAATCAAATGGAAATGCGCACGAAAATGACACATTAAAGCATTCTTATTCAGTTTACAAGTTGCAGAATCACGCCTCCCTTTTCCCATCCTATCATAAGCCAATTATCTCACTTGTTAGTTAATTTCTTATCTGGCCATCCTGCTGTCCTTGTCTGCATTCTTTGTTCCTTGTTTGTTACAGCTTGTTCTTTATTCCAGTTTCTCTTATCACACTATAAGCTTCATTGTGAAGTGAAAGTTATTTCCTAGCTTAAAACTATTTTCTTTAAAAGACCCTCTATATTCATTAAAGTCTTAGCCTTAAGTATGCTACATGCTACAAGAATTCCGCGACAGTTTGTATAATGTTCCCCTTCCCTTCCCCCCACCTACAAAAACATTTCTAATCTCCCACAGTTTGCTAGTATCTAGTTATTTTTTTCACTGTTAGAGTTAGATAAATAATTTGTTACTTGTTGATTTTAAAGTGAGTGTCAGGGATTTTTTTTAAGATTACTTACAGTGTGGAAACAGGCACTTCGGCCCAACAAGTCCACACCGACGCGCAACCCACCCATACCCCTACACCTCACACTACGGGCAATTTAGCACGGCCAATTCACCTGACCTGCACATCTTTGAACTGTGGGAGGAAACCAGAGAAAGTCCACGCAGACACAGGGAGAATGTGCAAACTCCACGCAGTCAGTCACCTGAGGTGGGCATTGAACCTGGGTCTCTGGCGCTGTGAGGCAGCAGTGCTAACCACTGTGCCATCATGCACCCACTGCCCCTGTGCTACCCAGTTTATTTTATTTAACCAAAAGAAGTTGCTAAAAAGCAGATAATACCATTTTTCATACTTCTTTTACAGATTATTGGGTGAGGTGCACCTCTTTGGAGTTTTGATATTAGTTCTCGGGGGTGTCAGTCTCTGCTTTATAACAATACCACTAGGCTGTCACATAAGAAATAAGCACTAGGAGCAGGGGTGGCCATCTGGCCCTTTGAGCCTGTTCCTTCATTTGATAAATTCATGGCTAATCTTTTCATGGCCTCAGCTCCACTTACCCGCCTTCTCACCATATCCCTTAATTCCTTTACTGGTCAAAACATTATCTATCTTAGCTTTAAAAACACTTACTGAGGAAGTCTCAACTACTTCACTGGGCAGGGAATTCCATAGATTCACAACCCTCTGGTGTTCCTTCCCAATTCAGTCCTAAATCTGCTCCCCCTAATTTTGAGGCGATGTCCTTTTGTCTTAGTATCACCCACTGGTGGAAACATCTTCTTTACTTATAGCTTATCTATTCCTTTCATAATTTTATATGTTTCCATAAGATCACCCCTCATTCTTCCAGTCTACTGGGAATATAATCTCAGTCTACTCAGTGTCTCCTCATAAACCAACCCCCTCAACTCCGGAATCAACCTAGCGAACTTATTCTGCTCCCCCTCCAGTGCCAGTACACCCTTTCTCAAGTAAGGAGATCAAAATTGCATACAGTGCTCCAGGTGTGGTCTCGCCAACACCCTATACAGCTGCAGCGTAACCTCCTTGCTTTTAAACTCAATCCCGTTAGCAATAAAGGACAAAATTCCATTTACGTTCCTAATTACCTGTTGTACCTGCAGACCAACCTTCTGTGATTCATGCATAAGGACACCCGTATCCCTCTGTACTGCAGCGTACTGTAATTTCTTACCGTTGAAGTGATTGTTCTTTTTACTATTATAGCTATCAAAATGGATGGCTTCACATTTATTAACATTGTAATCCATCTGTCAGACCTTTGCCCAGTCACTTAAACTATTTAAGTCCCTCTGCAGAGTTCACAGTCCTCTGCACGCTTTGATCATCTTAGTGTCATCCACAAACTTTGACATACTACATGCGGCCCCAACTCTAAGTTATCTATGTAAATTGAGAATAATTGCAGTCCCAACACTGATCCCTGAGGCACACCACTAGTCACTGATGTCAACCTGAACAGCACTCATTTATTCCCACTGTTTGCTTCCTGTTGGTTAACAACTCCTCTGTCCATGCTCATCCATTGCCTGTAATGCCTTACATCTTTATCTTATGTGTCAACCTTTTGTGCAGCACCTTATTGAATGCCTTTTGGAAATCTAGATAGACCACATCTCTTGAGTCCCTGTTGTTAACCATGTTCATTCTCTTCATAGAATTCCAAAAGATTAGTTAAGCACGATCTTCCCTTCATGAACCCATGCTGTGTCTGCCCAAAGGGACAATTTCTCTCTAGGTGCCTTGCTATTTATTCCTTGATAATAAACTTAAGCTTTTTCCCTCACTACAGAAGTTAAGTTAACTGGTCTATAATTTCCCCATGTTTTGTCTATCTCCCTTTTTAAACAATAGCATTACATTTGCTATTTTCCAATCAGCTGGAACTGCCCCAGAGTCCAGTTAATTTTGGAAAATTACCACATGTGCATTAACTATTTCTCCTGCCATCTCTTTAAGTATCCTGCGATGCATTCCGTCCGGGCCAGGAAACATGTCTACCCTTAACTCCAACAGCTTGCCCATTATACCTCTGCCATGATAATGATTGCTTCCAGGTCCTCACCTACCTTTGTTTTTTTGTCAATTACTGCCATGCTATTCGTCCCCTCCACTGTGATGACAAACATTAAATACTTGTTCAATACTTCGGCCATTTCCTCATATCCCATTACTAAATCCCCTTTTGTATCCTCTAAAGGACCAATGTTTACTTCAGCCACTCTTTTTTGTTTTGTACATTTATAGAAGCTTTTTCTATCTGTCTTTATATTCTGAGCTAGATTTTTCTCATAATCTATCTTACTTTTCTTCATAGTTCTTTTTGTAGCTTTCTGTTGACCTTTAAAGCTTTCCCAAACTTCTAGTTTCCCACTGATCTTGGCCATTTTGTATGCCTTCTCTTTCAAATTGATAGCCTCCCTTATTTCCTTAGACACCCATGGCAGATTACCCCTTTTCCTTCCTTTTCACTGGTACAGCTGCACAATCCTTTATCCGAAATGCTCGGGACCTGCTGGTTTTTGGAATTCAGAATTTTTCGAATTTTAGAATAAGTGACAGTTTGATGATGAAATTTTTAAAAATCTAACCTAACAGCGACTCACTGAGTAAAACAGGCCCTGAAACAGAATTGAAGCCTGCCAGTGCTGGGCCATGCATGCCCATGTCACAACTGAGTGACATGCATCAAGTGGGTGTGGACTTCAGTTAACTCTTTGTCGCCAAACAACCTTGTTAATGAGAAAAAAAAACTTCACAAAAATACCTTTGGATTTCAGAGCTTTTCGGATTTCAGGGTTTTGGATAAAGGGTTGTCTACCTGTATATACTTTTGCTGAGTATTTTGAAAAAATTGCTCTGAAAGTTCTCCATTATGTTTGCCAATTGCCTCAGCATAAAATCTTCAACCAGGCCATCCCATTGAATATCAGGGGCAATGGGTTGGATTCTCTATTGTTGGGAGATGGGAGATGGTCATGGCCTGCCATTTGGACAATGTTAAACCATGTGTGTGTTGTTTCTGGCCTGCTGAACATTTTACCAGGGGGGAATAAGATTACATACATAATAGAAGGAGTCCTTTATACCACAGCCCCCAGTGAAGAACCACATGAGTATTGTATGATCCTGAATGTGTGACCATGCACGGGATTCTATCGAAGTTCAGTCTCCATCTGCCATTTGACCTCCTTTAGTTGAATGGATGGATTTCATTCACAGTCCTCTCAATTTTCTGTCTGGCTTTCTCCATGCCAGAAAAAAAGTGATTTAAGGTATGGGATAGAGACATGTCTGTATGGATCTGTCAGGGAGTGGAAGAATCGTTCCATGCTGGAATTCTCAAAATATTGAGGGGATTTGGAATTGTGCATTAGCCTGGTTAAAATTTATCGCCATAGCTTCATGTGGAATATTTGCATGGTTTTGGTCACCTTATATTTACAGGGAACTGTATGATTGGAGGGATTTCAGAACAGACTTGCATGGTAGATTTACAAACTTGGGTTGACATTAGAAAAAGTTGCACCTATTTAACATATATCATTAAAAAAAAACTGTAAAAATGGGGGAAAGTGTGGGGGATATTATATGTGATTTTAAAATATGAAGAACCATTAATAATATAAAAGCAAACAGGCCTATTAAGTTTGAACCATGAGGAACAAACCCGTAAGTTGCAAAAGAGACTCACTGCAGGACAATATTTCTATTCCATGCAGAGGTGTTGCTGTGAGAAACAATTTTAAAATTGTGTAAGTTAGATTGTTAATATGTAGAATATAATTGGGGATAAGCATTGTCTTGTGAAAAGCTCAATTTCAACAGGATGCATGGTTCTAAAACAGGATTATTACACTGGTACTAATTCTTCACCATGTTTGAGATTGGTGAGTTTATCACAAAAACTCAAACAATACTAAACATTGCGGAGGTTTGCTTAGTTTTCCCTTGGCTGGTTAAATGAAAATTGTGGAAGATTCCAGCCTCAGTTTAATTAACTAACTGTAATTAAATACAAAGAACTGCGGATGCTGAAAATCTGAACTCGTTAAGCTCCTCTCATTATCTCAAGTGGTTCAGAGCTCAGGCACCCAGACAAAGGAAGAAAATACAGCAGAGGTCAGAAATTTTGAAATTAAATCAAAAGAAGCAGGAAATGCTCAAAGGATTGGCAGCAGCTGTGACAAAAGAAACATATAAATACAGAAAATAGGAGGAGCAGTAGGCCATTCAGCCCAACAAGTTTGCTCTCCTATTCAACATGACCACGGCCAATCCTCTAGCTCAAGACCATACACATAATCTCACTGCACACCCCTTTAACTTCTAGAAATCTATTTTTTTCCTTCACTATATTCAGTAGCTTGATGTTCACAACTTTCTGTGTTCAAGAATTCCACAGGTTAATCATCTCCTCACCTCAGTCCTAAATGGTGTAATCCTGAGACTGTGACTCACTGATCTGGATCCTGAACCCCTCCCCAGTCAGGATAAACATTGTCTGTGCATGCAATCTGTCCAGCCCTGTCAGAATTTTATGTTTCCATGAAATCTCAGTGAATACAGACTCAATCGACCCAATTGATCCTCATATAACAAACCTGCCATCCTTGGAATGAGTGTGGTGAACCACTGTTGCACAACCTCAATGGCAGATGTATCTTTTCTTGGAAAAGGAGATCAAATTGTGAGAAACAAAGCTCACATACTTCAATAATTGCAGTCCAAGACAAAATCTGAATCAGTAGTGTCCTTTATTTTACATTTGCAAGAGGGTGTGATGTCCAGAGACATACACACCCATAATTCAATTAACACACAACATTTATATAATTTGGTTTCTTTTGTTTTACATTGCTCCTCCCCTGTTTACATCTTCCACTTCCCTAAGACCGGCACCCATTACTCCTGTTTATCTCTTGCCTTATCCGGCCTTGTCTGTGACAAAATGCTTAATTCTGGCCTCACAAGTCCGTTTGACCTCATCCCGCTGTAGGTCATTGTTAGGCATATTCTTTCTTCA
>NC_057714.1:104255439-104258603 GCF_004010195.1 Chiloscyllium plagiosum | reverse complement strand
AATTGTTTGTGCCATGTGGTTTTCCTTATTGTTAGGTATATTGGGTTACACTTTTTATCGGGACAATCGTGAGCTGGTCGGAAGGGGGCCCGGTGTACTGTGACAAGGCCATTATACCAAGTACCATTCCCGAGGCCATCCCCATAGGACTTAAGATGTATCTGTGAGCTGCGGTACTGTCTCTGATTATCTACATCCCCACAATTTACTAAACTGCATGCATCAGCGTCTATTACTTGTGGATTATCAGACTCAGGAACTGTTAATAATACATATGAAAATGATATTTGGCAAAATCCCAATACTAAGAGGGCTAGCTTCATAACTGTAAGCGTTCCCAGTATTCTAAACATCATGCTGAAGCACAAAAAGACTTAATATACAATCTTACAGAAATAATACCGCGCTCGCGTCGACACTGTATAGTCAGTTACTCAAAGTCTCTTTAGTCTGAGTTTCAGCGGGTCTTGCGTTGATTCGGCTGTCCAGACTTCTTCCTCAACTGGAGGGTCCACTGGCCCTTTGATCCGAGTGTAATGAGTCCAGCCTTTTTCCGCCCACCTTATTGCCGTTTCGGTAGTCAAAAGAGCCTGGTACGGCCCTTCCCAGTCCGGCTGCAATTTAGTCTCTATCCATGATTTTACTAAGTTCCAATCGCCCGGCTGGATGGGATGAACGATGAATTCAAGGGGTGGAGTCTATGCCAATAAACCCTGTTTCCTGAGGAAAGACAAAGAGGAGGACAAGCCCAGTATATACTTCTTTAAAAACAAATCTTTAGTTTCGGGAATTGGCAATTCTCCATTCGTTCCCAAGTAAGGTAATCCAAATAAGATTTCATAGGGGAATAGTCCCAAGTCTTTCCTTGGGGCTGTTCGTACTCGCAAGAGAGCTATAAGTAAACATTTGGTCCAAGGGAGTCTGGTTTCTATTATCAATTTAGACAGCTGTCGTTTGAGTGTTTGGTTCATTCTCTCAACCCTTCCCGATGATGGCGGATGCCATGGAGTATGGAACTCCCAGGAAATTCCCAACCCTTTCATTACCCCCTGTAACACTTTAGAGGTAAAATGGTCGGAATCTATACAGTTCACGAGCCCATATCGGGGAATTATGTGCTCCAATATTGTTTTAGACACCCCACTCGCAGTGGCAGTAGCTAGGGGTATGCCTCAACCCAACCAGATAGATGATCTACTATGACCAACATATATTTTAGTCTTCCTACTCTGGGTAGTTCAGTATAATCTACTTGTATACTCTGGAAAGGTCTCAATCCCGGGTCTCTTCCTCCCGGGGTCTGTTTTCTCAAGACTTTCTTATTTACCTTTCTGCATACATCCCTCACATATTTGTTTAGCAATTGTATATATTCCTTTACATCCATATTCCCTAAGAACTAAATCACACATTGCTTGTACTCCCCAGTGGCTGCCTTGGTGTAGGACAGCCATAATTTCTTGCATCATCATTTTGTTTAACATTTCTCTTCCATCTGGTAACCTCCAATGCGCGTCTGCTGTTTTTGAAGCCCCTAAATCTCTCAATTCTTTTTCTTCGCTTTCAGTAAATATAGGAGCTTCCCTAGGACCTGGGACAGTAGGTATTAGGGAATGAATCACAACTTCTTGTGGGTTCAGGGCGGCTTCCTTAGCCACTTCATCGGCTAATCTATTCCTCCTAACTTCTGGTTCATTTCCTTTCTGATGACCATTTACATGCACTACTGCTATTTCTCGGGGGAGTAATAGGGATTCCAAGACCCGTTTAATCAACTCCCCATGTGCTAATTCCTTCCCCCGGCTATTGATCAGTCCTCTTTCCTGTCATATCTTTCCGAAAGTGTGCACAACACCAAATGCATATTTAGAGTCAGTGTATACTGTTCCCTCTTTATTTTCTAATGTCCTAAGGGCTCTCTCCAATGCATAGAGTTCGCAGGTCTGAGCTGACCACCCATTTGGCAACCTTCCTGCCTCCACCACACTACCTTTTGTCCCATCTACGACTGCATACCCATTATGTCTTTTCCCTTCAGTTACCCGGGATGATCCGTCTATAAAAGGTCTATCCCCTGCATGACGTGGAACATCTCTCAGGTCCATGCGGACCTTAGTTTGGTATTCTATAATGTCAAGGATTCTGAGGAGAGTCTCCTTCCCCTTTCCAAAGAAAGGCAGCTGGATTTAAACAATTGTCCATGACCAACACTAAATCATCCTTTTCTATTAATATCGCCTCATATTTCAGAATCCGTGAGTCTGTCAACCATCGCCCAGCTTTTTGGTTTAGGATCGTTCTCACTTGGTGTGGGGTGCTTACTATTAGGGCTCCCCCAAATGTAAGCTTTCTGCTTTCCTCCACCAACAGTGCAGTGGCAGCCACAGCCTGCACACACTCAGGCCACTCCCGGGATACTGGATCCAATAGCTTCGAAAGATATGCTACTGGCTGTCTCATTCCTCCCCACCTCTGGGTCAATACTCCCAAAGCTGCTCCCTTATCTACAGTAGCAAAGAGGTGGAAAGGTAAGAGAAAGGTAAGGCTCACACGGGGGCATGGATCAGATTTCTTTTGAGTTTCTCAACTAGTTCTTTTTCCTCATCATCCCAACTTAGACATTTTGGTTCCCCCTCTAATTGTTTGAGATATAATTTCTTAGTCTTCTGAACATAGGAATCAATCCACAATCTGCAATATCCTGTTAGACCCAAAAATTTGCGTAACTCCCGTTTAGTGCTGGGCAGTGGCATCCCCACTATTCCCTCTATCCGTTCCGGGCTTATCTTTCGCTTTCCCTCACTAACTAAATGTCCCAAGTATTTCACTTCTTGCTCCACATATTGTAGTTTGTTTTTAGATACTCGCAGTCCTTGCTGGCCCAGGAAATTCAATAATTTGTTAGTAGCTTCTACTACTCTTTCTCTTCTTTTTCCTGTTACTAAGAGGTCGTCTACATACTGCAACAGGGTAGTCCCCTTGGGGCTGCTAAATTTCTCCAATATTTGTTCTAACATCGGTCCAAATAAATTCAAGGATTCCGTAAATCCCTGGGGGAGCACAGTCTACCGGTATTGCTGTTTCCGTCCTGTCTTAGGGTCTTCCCATTCAAAGGCGAACAAATTCCTACTTTCCTCAGCCAAGGGACAAGCCCAAAAGGCATC
>NC_057714.1:104234456-104253913 GCF_004010195.1 Chiloscyllium plagiosum | reverse complement strand
ACTGTAGCTACCATCATTTTCGCCTTCTGTTTTTGTCTCTCATCCTCCCTCTTTACAAATACTTTCTGTGCCTCTCTCAACAATTCATCTAATGGTTTTTCGCTCCATCCTTCTATCTTCTGTATCTTTCTCTGTATGTCTGGCCATGCTTTTGTCACAAAATGTACTTTCAAAAGACCCTGTGCCACTGGGTCCTCAGGGTTCATTCCAGAGTATTTCCGCATTGAGTCCCTTAATCTTTGCAAGAAAGTTGAGGGAGTCTCATCTTTCTCCTGTCTAGCTTCAAAGACTTTAGTTAAATTCTGTGACTTTGGAACTGCCTCTCTTATTCCTTTTAGAATCAGGTCTTTCAATTCCCTCATTTCTTCTCTATGCTCCGGGTTTTGGTTTTCCCACTGGGGGTCTTTGAGGGGAAACTTCACCTCTCCCTGTCCAGCATCCCCATCTCCAATCGGGTGTTCCCTGTCCCATATTTTAATGGCTGCTCCTCGTATAAATCCCCTTTCTTCCCCAGTAAATAGTATATTCAAAATAGACATTAACTCAGCCCAGGTATACAGACTGGGCCCCAAAAATTGATCAATTTGTTCAGACAACCCCACTGGATCCTCAACCAGGATGTTCATTTCCTTTTTAAATGTTCTGACCTCCCCACTGATGAGGGGGGCACTTACAAACCCAATCTCTTTGTCCCCTATTGGTACCTCCCGAAGGGGATAAGTCGTTATGTTCTTCCCTTTTTTTTTTGTTTTCCCCCCTTAGGCTTTGATTTAGATTCTCCGGAGGCCTCCTCGACATCTACTGTAGCTTCCCTTTCTTTTGCTGAGGATTGAGGGTCAGGAACAACAACATCCCCGTCCACCGCCCCTTAGTCCTCCTCTTGTGAATCATTCCCTGTCCCTGTCTGTCTGTCTCTCCTCCTCCCCCATGTTCACCTAACCTGATTGTATGGTATGGGGGGGGGTGGGCAAACAGCCAAGAGGATCCCAGGGACTAGGTAGGGCAGAGGGGGAATCCTTTGTCTTTACTACCATCATTCCCAAACTGCCCTTCCAACAGGATGCATAGTCCGCCTCCTCTTGACGAAAAGGTTGTTTTTTATTCACATGCAAATCTAAATACTGACAGACCCAATCCTCGTCCGAACCATACTTTGGCCAGAAGACAGCCTGACGAAGGATTGGTTCTTTGGTCCATACTAAACAACAATATTTAATCATTTTTTTTTTATCTTTTGCCCTTGTACAAGTATTGCTTGTCCATTCCCGCAACATCCTCCCCAACGGACTTTCAGGAGGAATGTTACCAGGGACTTTTTCTTCTTCCTTTACTCTGTGACAGCTACTCTGCCTACCCCCCATTTCCCAGGGCCCTCGCTAGTCCCTCAGCGAGTAAATACCCCTTTTCCCGGCCACCAAGGCAATACTTAAAAGTCAGGTTTCTTACCTTGATCTGTGCACAGTGTTGCCTGGCCCCTTTTCGCCGTATTGTCTATCGAGCTCCTATCACTGTCTGATTCAGATGTCTCTCTTGTGGGATCCGTACCAGTCGCCCAAGGGAGCGGACCAAACCGGGACATGAGACTGCTCCTCAATGGGGAATGGGACGTGTCTTCCCAGTGTCCAAGGCCAGCCACTCCCCCCGGCGATGGAAGAACATCCCGGACAGCCCCCAATTGTGAGAAACAAAGCTCACACACTTCAATAATTGCAGTCTGAGACAAAATCTGAATCAGTAGTGTCCTTTATTTTACACTTGCAAGAGGGTGTGATGTCCAGAGACATACACACCCATAATTCAATTAACACACAACATTTATATAATTTGGTTTCTTTTGTTTTACATTGCTCCTCCCCTGTTTACATCTTCCACTTCCCTAAGACCGGCACCCATTACTCCTGTTTATCTCTTGCCTTATCCAGCCTTGTCTATGACAAAATGCTTAATTCTGGCCTCACAAGGCCGTTTGACCTCATCCCGCTGTAGGTCATTGTTAGGCATATTCTTTCTTCATCATTATCTACCCCCTCCATCTGTGCCTTTCCCTGATCCTTATGACCCTTTTAATTGGGGTTTGTTCCTGTGGCTCTGTAAAAGTGGGAAACAGATGTTTATACCTACTGTTTGTACAGGCATATCTAGCTTAACTTTATCCCCTCACAGCATCTTATCTATTCACCCGTAATATCTACCATTGTTTTGCTGTCACGTTTCATTCTGGCATACAATTTTAGCTAATACAAAAACAATTATGTATTTCCTCCACATAGTTTCCATTCTTGTTGACTCAGCTCTTGGCTAAAACAATTACACACTGGTGTGAGTTCCTGTAAATGGAATTGCAGAAGTAACACTATTTTTCCCAGATCCCACAATATTTCCATACAACACTCCAGACGTAGCTCAAAATAGCTTCAGTAAGGCTTTGTTGTTCCTGTACTCCTGCAATTAAGGCCATTCGACCATTTGCCTTTCGAACTGCTTGCCGTACCTGCATTCGTACTTTTAGTGACTGGGATTGAAGGACATTTTGCAGTCTACCTCCATTCACACAATACTCCGCCATTTTGAATTTCTTACTCAAATGAACAACTTTTCAATTATCTCACATTATACAGTGTCTTTCATGCATTTGTCCACTTACTGAACTTGTCCAACTCTGTGGCTCAGTGGTTAGTGCTGATGCCTAATAGTGTCAAGGATCTTTGGGTGACTGCTTGTGTGAAGTTTGCATGTTTTCCCTATACTGCATGGGTTTCCTCTGGGTGCTTTGGTTTCCTCCCACAATGCAAAGATGAGCAGGTTGGGTGGATTGGCCATGTTAAATTTTCCATAGCTTCTGGGGATATGCAGGCTAGGTGGATTAGCCATTGGAAGTACAGGATTACAGGGTTTGGGTTGGATGCTGTTTGGAGGGTTGGTGCGGACTTGATGGGCTGTGTCCACACTGTAGGGATTCTATGAAATCACCTTGAAGTCTCCATTTTCCCTCAACACTGAGTTCAGTGTGTCATCAACAAACATGGAAAAAACAATATGTGATTCTCGCGTCCAAATCACTGCTGCATTTTGTGAATAGAGTTAACATTTCAGGTTTTCACTCTAAAAGGTCATTGACCAAAAATGTTAACCCAAGTTTAATCAGAACTGAGTTGGCTGATCTCAGCTAAGTGGCAGTACAGCGATTGAAAAAGCAAGTACAAGCTGGGATTGTGGACAAGAGAAATGATCATTCCTGAATCTTACTGTGTGAGCAATTGTGTGATTTCAGGGAAGAGACAGAATTTAATCCCCGAATCATCACTTTCAGATTGTCACTTTGGAGACTAGCCTGAAACAGATATGATTGTTCTCCAAGAAAGAGCTACTCGCTCCCAAAATTAGAGAGGGATTCAGTTGAATTCTATTGATGCTACTTCACATTGCAGCATATCGGTGAGCAAAGAGACCCTGGCCACAGGTACATAGTTTCTCGGAGGTGGAGTTGTGGATAGACAGTGAAGAAGGCATTTGGTACATTTGCCTTTATTGGTCAGAGCATTGAGTATAGGAGCTGGGATGTCATGTTACGCAGCTGTACAGGACAGTGATGAGGTCACTTTTGGAATACTTCGTTCAGTTCTGGTCTCCCTGCTATAGGAAAGATGTTGTGAAACTTGAAAAGGCACAGAAAAGATTTTAAAGATGTTGCCAGGTTTGGAGGGTTTGAGCTATATGGAGAGGCTGGAGCTATTTCCGCTGGAACATCGGAGGTTGAGAAACGACCGTATAGAGGCTTATGAAATCATGAGGGAAATGGTAGGGTCAATAGCCAAGGTCTTTTTCCCAGCATAGGGGAGTCCAAAACTAGAAAGTATAGGTTTAAGGTGAGAAGGGAAAGATATATAAGAGACCTAAGGGACAACTTTTTCATGCAGAGGGTGGTGCGTGTGTGGGATGAGCTGCCAGAGGAAGTGGTGGAGGCTGGTACAATTGCAACACTTAAAAGGCATCTAGGTGGGTATATGAATAGGAAGGGTTTAGATAGATATGGGCCAAATACTGGCAAATGTGACTGGATTAATTTAAGATATTTGTTTGACATGGGCAGGTTGGACCAAAGAATCTGTTTCCATGCTGTATAGCTCTTAGACTTTATAAAACTGAACTATTCACAGTTGCTAATTACACGAGATATGAATTTCTAATTTAAAATGAATGAAAATGGTTGGTTGGTTTTATTCTGAATCAGGCAGAAATATTAGGAAAAGTCTATGGATTTCTTTTCAGTTGAGAACTCAGTGAAGGAGCTGGAAAGAAATTGTAGTTGGGCAGGTCCCACAGAAAATATTGATCAGATTCCTGTCCGATAAATTACAGGTCCCAATGCGGTTAGAGAGGTGTCAGCGCATTGATTAAAATTAAATGTGTTTTTCAAGTAAATCTTCGAGGCGATACTGGTAGCACGAGGATATAGATGATGACAACATCTTAATAAATAAGTCATACTTCCCAAACCCCAGTCAGCTCTGCTCAAGGTGAACAATTACCTTGCTTCCTGTACAAGATATTTTTGGGAAACACAGAGTGAATATGTTTGGTGAAGGATACATGCAACCAAATTGGTTAAATAAATGATTCATGATTTACAACAATTTATTGCTTGATGATTGTTCTCCGATTGCCATAGTAACAGGAATGAGAGCTATTTTGCCGTTCTCCTTTTTGACATAGTTCTGCAATAGGATGATAAGCAAAACAAACTGATCTCGGAAAATGTGGATTGTCTCCAGCAACAACGCTGGTATTCTCTCAATAATGAGGATGGTTGACAAGATCTGACCTGTCCACAAAAAAAAGAACAAAACCAATCCAGCCAATTATGGCTCCAACAGTCCACTCTCAATTACCAAAAGAAACCTGGTGGAATGGGGTTCATTGACAATGCTATCAAGTTGTATATGCTCAGCAATAATCTACTCACCAGTGCTCAGTTCAGGCTTTGCCAGAGTCATTCAGATCGTGACCTCTTTGAAGCTTTGCTCCAAACATGGAACAAAAGAGTTGGGCTGAGCACGGAAAGCAACAGTGACTGCCTCTCATAGTAGCATTTGTCCAACTGTGGGAGCAAGGAGCCCCAGTAAAATGGAGATGTGATGTAAGGTGGGTGATCTGTGTACATTTAGTAATACAGAGGAACCTCGATTATCCGGCATTCGATTATCCGAATATCAGATTATCTGGCAAGATCGCAATGTCCCGATGCTCGGCTAAACAATATTATCCAGAATTCGATTATCCGGAATTTGATTAACTGAGTGAAACACTCCCCAACTGCGGCCTTCGGACAATTGAGGTTCCTCTGTATTCCTCTGTCAGATGATCCAGACACCAGTGGTGGAAAGTTGTTGGAGGGAATCCTGAAGGACAGAATGTACATGTATTTGGAAAGGCAAGGACTGATTAGGGATAGTCAACATGGTTTTGTTCGTGGGAAATCATGTCTCACAAACTTGATTGAGTTTCTGAAGAAGTAACAAAGAGGATTGATGAGGGCAGAGTGGTAGATGTCATCTGTATCGACTTCAGTAAGGCATTCAACAAGGTTCCCCATGGGAGACTGGTTAGCAAGGTTAGATCTCATGGAATACAGAGAGAACTAGCCATTTGGATACAGAACTGTCTCAAAGGTAGAATATAGAGGGTGGTGGAGGAGGGCTGTTTTTCAGACTGGAGGCCTGTGACCAGTGGAGTGCCGCAAGGATTGGTGCTGTGTCCACTACTTTTTGTCATTTATATAAATGATTTGGATGTGAGCATAAGAGGTACAGTTAGTAAGCTTGCAGCTGACACCAAAATTGGAGGTGTACTGGACAGCCAAGAAGGTTACCTCAGATTACAACAGGATCTTGATCAGATGGGCCAATGGGCTGCGAAGTGGCAGATGGAGTTTAATTTAGCTAAATGCAAGGTGCTGCATTTTGGGAAAACACTACTTTTTGTCATTTTTATAAATGATTTGGATGTGAGCATAAGAGGTACAGTTAGTAAGCTTGCAGCTGACACCAAAATTGGAGGTGTACTGGACAGCCAAGAAGGTTACCTCAGATTACAACAGGATCTTGATCAGATGGGCCAATGGGCTGAAAAGTGACAAATGGAGTTTAATTTAGATAAATGCGAGGTGCTGCATTTTGGGAAAGGAAATCTTAGCAGGACTTATACTCTTAATGGTAAGGTTCTAGGGAGTGTTGCTGACCAAAAAGACCTTGGAGTGCAGGTTCATAGCTCCTTGAAAGTGTAGTCACAGGTAGATAGGATAGTGAAGAAGGCATTTCGCATGCTTTCCTTTATTGATCAGAGTATTGAGTACAGGAGTTGGGAGGTCATGTTGCAGCTGTACAGGTCATTGGTTAGGCCACTGTTGGAATATTGCATGCAATTCTGGTCTCCTTCCTATCGGAAGGATGTTATGAAACTTGAAAGGATTCAGAAAAGATTTACAATGAAGTTGTCAGGTATGGAGGATTTGAGCTATAGGGAGAGGTTGAATCGGCTGGGGATGTTTTCCTGGAATGTCGGTGGCTGAAGGATGACCCTACAGAGGTTTATAAAATCCTGAGGAGTATGGATAGGGTAAATTTTCAAGGTCTTTTCTCTAGGGTAGGTGAGTCCAGAACTAGAGGGCATAGGTTTAGGGTGAGAGAGAAAAGATATAAAAGGGACCTAAGGGACAACTTTTTCACACACAGGGTGGTACATTTGTGGAATGAGCTGCCAGAGGAAGTGATGGAGGCTGGTACAGTTGCAACATTTAAAAGGCATCTGGATGGGTATACAAACAGGAATCATTTGGAGGGATATGGGCCAGGTGCTGGCAGGTGGGACTCGATTGGGTTGGGATATCTGGTTGGCAGTCTGACCAAAGGATCTGTTTCTGTGTTGTACATCTCTATGACTTTATGACTATTTATTTTAGCCGTTGGCCTTTTAACTAGTGGCATGTGGGCTTGGTATCTATGAAGGAGTTTAATGATTAACGTGTAACGATGGTAATTCATTTTAAAACATAACAGAAGAGAGAGACTTTCTGGAGAATAATGGGGTTTTGTTCACATTGGAAGAGTTTTAATTGAGTGTAACAACATAGATAATGTAATGCCTTAGATTTCACTTTGAAGGTTCCCAATGGGATTACTTGTTGGGATGAGGATACCATACCTTCAAGAAAGACCTTTTGGCTGTCAATTAGCAGAGGTTGTGACTAAAGCTGGATGTGCTCCTGAAGAGAGGAGACAGTAGAGGGAGTGATTGGTGAAGGTGGTGGATGACATGCTCATCAAGCAGGCTGCTGTGTCTTGGGTAGTCAGAAGCATGATCAGGAATTGATGGAAAAGCTCAGCAAGTAAGGCAGCCTCTGTGGAGAGAAAGTCAAGAGTGTGGTGCTGGAAAAGCTCAGCAGTTCTGGCAGCCTCTGTGGAGAGAAAGTCAAGAGTGTGGTGCTGGAAAGCACAGCAGGTCAGGCAGCATCTGAGCAGTGGGAGAGCCAACGTTTCGGGAAAAAGCCCTTCATCTGTGAAGAGAAAGCAAAGCTAACATTTCTGATCTTCTTTAGAACTGAAGATGGGTCACTGGACTTGAAACATTAACTCTGCTTTCTCTTCACAGGTGCTGCCAGACCTGCTGTGCTTTTATAGCAATTTCTGTTTTTGTTTCTGATTTTCAGCATCTGCAGTTCTTTGATTTTTTTTGTCTTGGATGGTATGGATCTTTTTGAATGTTAATGGAGCTGCACCTATGCAGACAGGTGGGGAGTATTCCATAACATTCCTGATTTGAGCCTTGTGAAAAGCTTTGACGAGTCAGGAGGAGAGTTACTCAAGGCAGGATTCCAAGCCTCTGACTTGTTCTTGTAGCCATTGTATTTATACGAGTAGTCCAAGTCAGTTTCTGGTCAATGGTAACTTCCAAGATATTGATCATGGGAAATTCAGTGATGGAGATGACATTAAATGTCAAAGTGCGAAGATTAGATGCTTCCATGTCTTAGATGGCCATAGCCTGACATTCTAATGGCAAGGGAGTTGATGGCCTAGTGGTATTATCATGAGACTATTAATCCAGAAACAAAGTTAATGTTCTGAGGACCTGGGTTTGAATTCCACCACGGTAGATAGTGGAAATTTGAATTCAAGAACCAATGTCTGAACTTAAGAATCTACTGATAACCGTGAAGCTATTGTTGATTGTCAGGAAAAACCCATCTGGCTGACTAATGTCCTTCAGGGAAGGAAATCTGACATCTTTACCTGGACTGGCCTATATGGGACTCCAGATTCACAGCAACATGACTGACTCCCAAATGCCCTCTGAAATTGACCACTTGGTTCGAGGGCCACTGGGCGGGCAATAAAAATGTCGACCAGCCAGCGATACCCATATTCCACAAGTGAATAAAAGAATGTTACTTGCCTCTTATCACCCCCCGAGCCTGAATATTGTCCCGGACTTGCTGCATTTGGAAATCGACAGCTTCAGTGTCTAAGTGGGTGTGAGTGTTGCTAAACATTGTACATTCAACTGCTATCATTTCCACTTCTGTCCTTATGATGGACCATTCGATATAATTATGAATAAAACTTTATTTCAATGCTATATTCCCATTTTCTCCCTTTACCTTTAAAATGGTGGGACTAGGATATTAGGAACTCTTGCAGACTGAGATGACTGACCTCCAACAACCACAACCATCTTCTTTTATGCCAGACATACTATTCAAAGGATAAGAAACATAGCAAGCAAATGTGCACACAGCAAACTCTCACAGACAGGAATGAAATGAATAACCAGATCATCTTTTTTTTATTCATGTCAGGATTTGAATCTGGGTTCCTGGGACATTATCTGGGTCACTAAATAAATAGGTCAGCAATAATGCCATAAGCCCATCACCTCCCCATCTGTTTTTGCGATGTTCACCGTTGGATATATAGTGGCCAAAGTACTACAGAACTTCTCTGCTCATCTTTGATAAGTGTCATATCCATGTGAGAGAGCAGCATGACCTTGGTTTGAAATCTCATTCAAAATCTCGCATCTCTGGCAGCTGATTAATGACATTTAGTTGAGACCTGGCAATGAAATGTTGCTGGATCTCTGACAGATGTGACTTACATGGGTTTGCTGCTGATCCCCATGACCAACCTGACTGAACTTTCAGTCGACACGAGACTCTTTCTCATAATTAACAGAGCTGGGATGAGTGAACATAGTGAGAAGAATCAAAGTAAGAGTTTGAGGACAGATTCTGTTGGTATTTACGATCATCCCTGATGCTGTTTGTTATTCCCGTTTGTAGTGACATGTTTCTTTCTCTTTTCAAGAAACCTTAGACCTTTCCATTTGCTGTTTGAGTGATTGTTTGGTTTTCTCTTTGTCCTGCTTGAGTTCTCTCAACAGACCGCCACTGCTGGCATTTATTTCTGCAAGAACTTTCTCCTGCATGATTTGCAATCCCTTGTTGTGTGTGCTGTGCTTGTCCACCTATTTTTGCAGGTCTGTCATTTCCTCCGGCATTAATCGAGCTCAAGCCAATGCTTCTGCAGCTGTACCTGCTGAGACTGATCTGTCTGAAATGTGAGTTGCTCTGGGCCTTCGAGCAAAGTTGCTATCTTTTCACTGGATTGATGACACACACTTTGTAGTTCATCCTATATCCTTTCTAGCTTTTTTGGCTCTTTGTAAGATGCGTGGAGATATCACTGAAAGAGCTTATTATCCTTGATATGGTATTCTGAAGTTTGGTTTTAATTTGAATGCGTTGTTCAGCTCTTCCGTCTTAAAGTTTAATTTTTCTCTGCATGGCAGAGAGCTCAGATTTTAGCTGTACTAATTCTGAAATAAGTGGGGTGTTCTGTTTTCTCATTCTCAGTTCTGCAGGTTTTTCTGGAGTAATTCACTTCAGTTCCTGATGTGTTTCTGTTCCCATGAATTGAATCCAGTGCAAACTCAGGGCATGTCAGCATATCAGCATTGACATGGCCAGATGTGTGACAATATGGTTGCATTGAGGCTCTTGAATCTGTTTTAAAGTAGCAATATTGGTGCTGTACAGCTTTGAAAGTCCTTTTAAGCTGGTTTCAATACCTTTAAACATTGACAGCATTCTTAAAATAACTGTTAAACTAATTTTAACCTGGGATAAAATGCTGGATTCATGCCTTTCCCATTTTCAAAAGGCAACCATGCCCTGTTATAGAGTCACAGAGTCATAGAGATATACAGCACGCAAACAGACCTTTTGGTCCAACACGTTCATGCCAACCAGACATCCTAACCTAATCTAGTCCCATTTGCCAGCACCCGACTCATATCCCTCTAAACCCTTCCTAATCATATACCCATGCAGATGCCTTTTAAACGCTGCAATCATACCAGCCTCCACCACTTCCTCTGGCAACTCATTCCATACACGCACTACTTCTGTGTGATAGCGTTGCCCCTTAGGTCCCTGTTAAATCTTTCCCCTCTCACCCTAAACTTATGCCTTCTAGTTCTGGACTCCCCCAGCCCAAGGAAAAGACTCTTAGCCTTTGACCTGCTCTCGTAATCACAATATTTAGATTGCTCGTTCAGTTCAGTTTCTGGTCAATGGTAACCCCAGGATATTGAGGGTCAGGATTTAGTATGATAACACCATTGAACTTCAAGGGGACAGTGATGAGATTGTCTCTTAATGGTGATGGTCATTGCCTGGCATCTGTGCAGTATGAATGTAACTTGCCACATGTCAATCCAAGCCTTTAATCTTGTTGCATTGGAACATGTCTTGCTTCAGTATCTGCTGAGTTGTGAATGGTGCTGAACACTGTGGAATCATTGGTGAATACTCCCACGTTTGAACTTATGTTGGAGAAAAGGCCATTGGTGAAGCAGCCGAAGATGGTTTAATGTGTGCGTGTGCCTCGTATGCTTGAGTGTGTGTGGATGTGTGTTTGTGTATGGCTGTGTCTGATTGGGTGTGTGCAGATGTGTGTCTGAGTGTGTACATATGTGTGTGTGTCTCAGTGTGTATGCGGGTGTGTGTGATTGTATCTGTGTGGATGTGTGTCTGAGTGTGTGTATGCGTAAGTGTGTGTATGTGGCTGTGTTTGTGTGTGTTTTGTGTATGTGAGAAAGACTGTGTCTGAGTGTGTGTGAGTGTGGATGGGTGTGGGTGTGTGACACTGTGTGTTTGAGTGGGTATGGGTGTGTGAGAGTGTGTGTGTCTGTGTGTGTCTCTGATTGTGTGTGTGAAGGAATGATTCTGAGTGTGTGTGTGTGCACATGTGTATTTTTACGTTGTTCCTTCAAATTTGTAAATGATCCAATTTAAAAATAACCAGCACAAAATTATGTTCTTAACATAATGATTACCTTGTTTCAAAACCAGCTGGAAGGTTATGAAGTAGAAGTAATAGAATTACTAATCAAATACATTTCTGGATGAAATGTGGATAATGGTAATAGATACTTAGAAGGATTAAATTCAATGCAGACTTTCAGAAGATTGCTGCAGGTCTATCATTTGTAATTGAAGTGCTGATTGAATAGTTGAAATTGGAAGGTTGTGTTCAGCAGCTGTGATGACTGCTACAGTGGAATAGTTGGATTTAGTCTTTGTCAAGGAAGGAGTAAAGGTGCCTTTTTTAAAACTGGTTCTGCTAACACAACAATTGAAAACTGCCTGGAATCCTTTGTAACAGTTCAGCTGGTCATTCGCTGGCTGAGTGTGAGATTAAATCCCCCAGTCCCGCCATCTAGTTGGGGAGTGATTCTTGCCTGAGAGAGCTGACAGCCAACCAAATGGATGTGTAATCTCAGTAACATCACGTTCAAGTGGTGGCTGCAGCTGGGTATACAGCAGTCCTGCAACAACAAGAGCTCATAGAGGCCAAAGTGAATGCTAACCTGAGGATCAGGGGAGCAAAGTGGCTTAGGGATTGGCACTATTGCCTCATAGAGCCAGGGATCCAGGTTCAATGCCAGCCTCGGATGACCATCCGTGAGGAGTTTGCATGCTTTCCCTGTATTTATATGGGTTTCCTCTGAGTGCTCTGATTTCCTCCCTCAGTCCATGTGAGTTGGGTGGATTGGCCATGTTGAATTGCAGGCTCGCTGGATTAACAATAGCTAATTTTGGGGTTACAGGGTGGGTTGCTCTTTGGGAGGGTCAGTTGGGATTGAATGTCCTCCATCTGCGCTGTCGGGATTCTATTGGCAGGTCTTGACTAGGCGTCTGCAGATCGGGGTGTATGGGGAAGTGCAAAGGGCAAGTTTAACAGGACATGTATACTGTGAGAAATAACCTTGGGAATTGTCTGTAATGGGCACAGGGCTGCCCCAAAGGAAATAATCAGTTACACTGCCAGCTATCTGCTTAGTGTGGATAAGACCCTGTCCTGTGTCATTCAGCAGTGGGGAGGGATATTGACTGCGTGGTAGTCCAAATGCATTCAAGGGTGGGTGAGCCACCTGATGCCCCCACTCCCCTTTGCAAAATGGGGTGATCACTGCAATTTATTTCCCTGCCAAGCTTTCAAACACATTGGTGGGCACAGCTTGAATGCTTTTTACACAACGGGCTGTGTGCTAGTGAACTGGATGAGTGAGTCTGTGTCAATATTTTGAATAATTTGGGCAAGTGGTTGAAAAAGAGGGAACTCAGAACATACGGGAACACAGAGGCATATAGGATTAGGATTCAGTTATCTATGGAGGGAAGTCCGTTTTATTTGTGTGCTTTTGATGTAATTCAGTAGTTGCCCTTTCTCGCTGTGCTTACTGATTGGCATTGTTTACAACACCATGGTTTTAAAACACTCATCATTGTTTTCAGGAAAATTGGCGTGCGGAGTATTAGGTCCACCATGATCCTAATGACTGGCACAGCAGGCTCAAGGGGACGAATGGCCTACTCCTGTTCTTGTTTCCTATGGAGTCATAATCCTCCAAGACATATTGTAAGGACCATGTCATTTTATTTTTTATAAATAGCGCGGACTGAAATGAGAAAAAAATGATTTAGAAACCAATGATTGAAAAGATTGCTGCATGTTTTGAAAAGCAAGCAATCTGACACCCGTTGCTAGTCATCATGCACATAACTGGACAAGCAGTAATCAAAACCTGGGTTGCAGACAATTCGGAGCCCAGAGGTGTACAGGTAAAGCGTGATAGCAACAAAAGAGTTGAGTTGTATCAGGAAATGTATCACAGAAAAAGAGAGAGCCTATAAAGTGGCCAAGAGTATGGGGAAATCAGCAGATTGGGAAGACTTCAAAACCAAACAGAGGATAACAAAGGAAGAAATAAGGAAGGAGAGGATCAAATATGAAGGTAAGCTAGCCAGTAATGTCAGAAATGATAGTAAAAGTTTCTTTAGATACATAAGAAACAAATGAGAGGCAAAAGTAGAGATTGGGATGCTCCAAATTGATGCAGGAAAGCTAGTGATGGGAGTTAAGGAAATAGTTGAAGAACTTGATAAACACTTTGTGTCAGTCTTCACAATGGAAGACATGAGTAATATCCCAACAATTAAGGACAGTCAAGGGGCAAAATTGAGTAAAGTGGCCATTACAAAGGAGAAAGTACTTGAAAAGCTCAAAGGTCAAAAAAAATTGATAAACCTTTGGCCCCAATGGACTGCATCCTCGAGTTCTGAGGGAGGTGGATGAAGAAATAGCGGAGGTGTTGATTGTAATCTTTCAAAAATTATTGGAGTCAGGGAAAGTCCCAGATGATTGGAAAATTGCTGTTGTAATGCCCTTGTTCAAGAAAGGTTCAAGACAGAAGATGGAAAATTATAGGCCGATTAGCTTAATCTCGGTTGTCGGTAAAATTCTAGAATCCATCGTTAAGGATGAGATTTCTAAATTCTTGGAAGTGCAGGGTTGAATTAGAACAAGTCAGCATGGATTTAGTAAGGGGAGGTCATGCCTGACAAACCTGTTAGAATTCTTTGAAGAGGTAACAAGTAGGTTAGACCAGGAAAACCCAGTGGATGTTATCTATCTAGACTTCCAAAAGGCCTTTGATAAGGTGCCTCACAAGAGGCTGCTGAGTAAGGTGAGGTCCCATGTGTTCGAGGTGAGCTACTGCATGGATTGAGGATTGGCTGTCTGACAGAAGGCAGAGAGTTGGGATAAAAAGTTCTTTTTCAGAATGGCAGCTGGTGATAAATGGTGTCCCGCAGGGTTCAGTGTTTGGGCTGCAGCTGTTCACTTTATATACGAATGATCTGGAATGAGAGACTGGGGCATTCTGGCGAAGTTCACTGATGATACGAAGTTTGGCGGACAGCAAGTAGTTCTGAGGAGATGGGGAGGCTGCAGAAAGATTTAGACAGTTTAGGAGAGTGGTCCAGGAAATGGCTGATGAAATTCAATGTGAGTAAATGCGAGGTCTTGCACTTTGTGAAAAAGAACACAGGCATGGACTATTTTCTAAATGGTGATAAAATTCATAAAGCCAAAGTACAAAGGGATCTGGGAATGCTAGTCCAGGATTCTCTAAAGGTTGACTTGCAGGTTGAGTCCGTGGTTTAGAAAGCAAATGTAATGTTGTCATTTATCTCAAGAGGGTTGGAATGTAAAAGCAATGATGTGTTACTTAGACTTTATAAAGCTCTGGTAAGGTCCCATTTAGAATACTATGTCCAGTTTTGGGGCCCACACCTCAAGAAGGACATACTGGCACTGGAGCATGTCCAGCGGAGATTCACACAGATAATCCCTGGAATGGTAAGTCTAACATACAATGAATGGCTGAGGATCCTGGGACTGTATTCGTTAGAGTTTAGATGGTTATGGGGAGATCTAATAGAAACTTACAAGATAATGCATGGCTTAGAAAGGGTGGATGCTGGGAATTTTTTTCCGTCAGGCGGGGTTACTAGGACACGTGGGCACAGCCTTAGAATTAGAGGGGGTCAATTTAGAATGGAAATAAGGATGCATATCTTCAGCCAGAGAGTGGTGGGTCTGTGGAACTCATTGCCATGGAGTGCAGTGGAGGCTGGGACTTTAAATGTCTTCAAGGCAGAGATTGGTAAATTCTTAATCTCACAAGGAATTAAAGGATACGGGGAGAGTGTGGGTAAGTGGTGTTGAAATGCCCATCAGCCATGATTGAATGGTGGACTGCACTTGATGGGTCGAATGGCCTTACTTCCACTCCTATTTCATATGGTCTTGTGGTCTTATGATTGGTCTATGGAGTAGTGACTAGTTATCACTAACAAAGGCTGCTTTGCTTGCCAAAAACTGTGCAACTTTGTTCTCAGGTATCTGAACAGCTGGAAGCTGGAAACATGTTTATGGAGAGAGAGAGAGGAGTGCTCAATTTGTCCCCAGCTCAGAAGTTGTATTTCTGTTCTCTGCAGTAAAAACTCACTGTAAACCTGAAGAGAGTTAGTTTATAATTCCTGCCGCAGTTATTGTTAGCTGTGACATTTAGCTGATAGGTCAGAGGCATTTTCTGAATGGATTGGTCACCTTGTGTCTCTTCCCAACCAATGGAAGTATCTGGAGAATGACGATTGAAGCAATATGATACCCAACAAAGAGTCATAAAGATCATCACGACAACAGAGAACAAAACTACTGAACTGTTTTTCCAATCTTTTCCCTTTGTCCACAATGTATTAAAATCCACTAAGTTTCTCTGCGTCCAAGGGGAAGTTTATAAGGGAATTAGAGTTTTAATTCATCGTAGTAAACGCCTCAGTTTATAACTTTACCTGTAGCTATGGTCCAATTAATAAGTCGTGATTCCTGTTCAATACAGAAACCCAGCCTGTGTTTTCTATCTACGTCTGAAAGTCAGGTAAACTGGGCTACTTTACATACATAGCATTATAGAAACCCTACAGTGTGGAAGCCGGCCAGTTGGCCCATCGTGTCTACCCTCCAAAGAGCATCCCACCCTGACGTGTGCCTTTAACCCTGCATTTGCCATGGCCAATCCACCTAACCTACACACCTTTGGACTGTGGGAGGAAGTCAGCTGGAGCAAACCCAGGCACGGGGAGAATGTGCAAACTCTACACAGCTCGAAGGTGGAATCAAACTGTGTCCCTGGTGCTGTAAGGCAGCAGTGCTAACCACTGAGCCACTGTGCTGCCCTTTACTTAGTAAACTCTTTAACTTTTGTGATGACCCCAGGAATTGTGAAGTTCTACTTCCAGTGCACTACCCTAGTGAGTTGTAACAATATGCAGGGCGAAAGTGAGGACTGCAGATGCTGGAGATCAATCTAGATTAGAGTGATGCTGGAAAAGCACAGCAGGTCAGGCAGCATCCGAGGAGCAGCATCAGGAATGTAACAATATGCATTTAATTCATTCTGATCTCTCAAGCATATTCGATTTTAACCATTTCATTCTTGGTGGCCATGCCTCAGTTACCTGGGCCCAGACCCCTAAGCTGTGAAATTGCCTCCCTTCATCTCTCCACATTCTTATTGTCTTCCTTTAAGATATTCCTTAAAATGTGCCTTTATGGCGAAACTTATAGTCACCTCACCTAATATTCTCTTGGTATCAAATGTCTGGTTTATAACACTCACATGAAGCTCCTTGGACATTTTATGATGGTAAAGATGATATAAAGTGCAAAGACTTATTATAAGTTGTCATCAATTTCCAGTAGACAGAAATAACAAACATCTAGAAAGGCTCATCAAAATTGCAAAAGTTCCTCATTTTGCTGACACCTTGAAATGCTACAAAACATAGAATTTGTTGGAGGAATATTTGTTTCTTTTTTTCTATTTTTCTCTCTTTCTCCCAAGAATGATTAAATCCGGTCTGTCATCTATTTGTTTTAACCTTTCCAAATTTGGGCTTGAGCACCCCTTGTGAAAATATCACGGTCAGAGAGAAATCTTACTCAGCACCATGTACAGTGAGAAATGAAAGGTAGACATTGACATTACTAAAGTAGGACCAGGAAATTTGTGTCTGTCAGTTGAGGGGTGGCCTTTTGGAGATTCATAAAACCATGAGGAGCAGAGATAAGGTGAATAATAAAAGGTATTTTCTCTAGGGTAAGGGAGTTTTTTTTAAGGTGAGAGGAGATAGATTTAAAGGGGATCTGAGGGACAAGTTTTTCACACAGAGGGTGGTTCACATGTGAAATGTCCTGCCAGAGGAAGTTATAGATGCAGGTACAGTTACAACATTTAAAAGACATTTGGACAGGTGCGTACAAGCAAATGGCACTGGTTTAGTTTGGGAAACTTGGTCAGCGTTGATGAGTTGGACCAATGGGTCAGTTTCCATGGTGTATGACTCTATGTCTCAATAAGTATTGGAGCCATGTTACACCCAAGTGTGTTGTTGGGTGACTGGTGAAGTGGAGTTGCTGCTGCTAGAGATGGTGAATGACAGGTCAAAGGCAAATGAAAATGATGAATTCTCCTGAGAAATGCAGAATAACACGATTATTACAGAGCAGGAGGCAATCATGTCTTAACCCATTCTATTATGTAGTGCCAGCCCCCTGCCTTTTCCCATATCTCTGAGCATCATCACTATAGAAATAACCATCCAATGACTTTGTGAGTGCTTTGATTGAACCTGCCTCCACTACCATTCCAGGCAGTGCATTCTATACCTTAACTACTCACTGTGTGAGCAAGTTTATGTCACATTACACTTGCTTTATTTGTACATCACTTTAAATAGAAGATAGAACATCGCACATGGAACACAGGAACAGACCCTTCGGTCCACAATGCTGTGCTGAACAAAATGCCTAAAATTAAAGTAATCCCCCCTGCCTGGTCTTGGTCCATACCCCTCCATTCCTTGCATATTCATGTGCTTATCTAAAAGCCCTTTAAACACCCCTGTTGTATCTGCCTCCACCACCACACCTGGCAGCACATTCCAGACTCCCATCACTCTCTGTATAAAAAACTTGCCCCTCACATTCACTTTGAATGTTCTCCCTCTTACCTTAAAAGTGTACCCCTTAGTATTAGCTGCTTCAACCCTGGGGAAAAGATTCTGATCGTCAATCTGCATTTCATAATTTTATAGGAGTTCTATCCAATCTCCCCTCAGTCTCCGCTGCTCCAGAGAAAACAACCTGCATTTTTCTAGCCTTGCCTTATAGCTCATATCCCCCCAATCCAGACAGCACCCTGGTTAATCTCTTCTGCACTTCTTCCTGTAATGTGGCCACAGAATTGAACATAAATCTTGTTTCTTTTACAAGTGGAAGCAGCTTCATCTTCTCTATTGTGACTAGTTCCTTCAAGATTATGAAAACCTCAATCAGATCACCTCTCAGCCTTCTTCTCTCCACAGAGAATAGACCCAAACACTTCAGTCCACAACCGGAGTTTCTCATTCCTTGAATCATTCTGATCTGCTTTGTTTTATCTTTCAAAACGTGTTCTCCCTCGGACAGCTAGTTTCTCCCAGCTCATGGACACCCTTCTTCAGGAATCTTAATGAAACTAGAAAGGATTGTCAAACAAATATCCAAATAGTTTCACTGAAATTCCTTTCTCATTTCTGTCTCTGGATCAGCTTTTGATGTGATGACGTTTCATTGTTTACAAAATTTAAGAGCCAGAGGAAAAATAAATCACATCAAAGAAAAGGGTCAAGGAAGAAAGGACTTTGATGTATTCTGGAAAAAGACATGCTTTGGATACTTTCTTGTCTCAGTGATCTTTCACATGGTAAAGAGGCAAGCAAAGTGATTTATTTATCAGTGGCACCAGCAACTCGTGTTTGATTTGTTCGTGGAATGCATTAATTTTCTTTAATTTACGTCAATGAATCATGAGATTTAAAAACAGATTGACCATATTGTGGCTGGAATTAAACTAATTTAGCAGAGCAGAGAATTGCGAATGTAAAATCTTGTTTCCTTAAATCTTATGTTTGAGCAAGCATGTCCCAGGGCAGTGCATTAGCATATACTTGTGTGGTAATCGTATGGAACGAAAGATTCAGAGCACATCAGTCAGCTGTCTGTGTAGTTCTGCAAGAAACAGTTGACATATTTCAATCCATACACAAATCATGGCAATGCAAGAGAATTGCATAGCATTTATTTAGGGCGGCTCAGTGGTTAGCACTGCTGCTTCACAGCACCAGGGTCCCAGGTTCGATCCAGCCTTGGGCAACTATCTGTGTGGAGTTTGCACATTCTCCCCGTGTCTGCGTGGGTTTCCTCCGGGTGGTCCGGTTTTCTCCCACAGTCCAAAGATGTGTGGGTCAGGTGAAATAGCCATGCTAAATTGCCCATAGGTTAGTGTGGTGCTGGAAAAGCACAGCAGTTCAGGCAGCATCTGAGTAACAGGAAAATCGACGTTTCGGGCAAAAGCCCTTCATCAGGAATACAGGCAGAGAGCCTGAAGGGTGGAGAGATAAGTGAGAGGAGGGTGGGGGTGGGGAGAAAGTAGCATAGAGTCCAATA
>NC_057714.1:104226850-104234119 GCF_004010195.1 Chiloscyllium plagiosum | reverse complement strand
ATGGGGACAGTGCTGAGCTGGAAGTTTGGAACTAGGGTGAGGTGGGGGAAGGGGAAATGAGGAAACTGTTGAAGTCTGTTCCCTCTGTGACTACCTGGTCAGGTCCACCGCCCTGTGGCCCAACATTTCAACTCCCCCTCCCACTCTGCCGAGGACATGGAGGTCCTGGGCCTCCTTCACCGCCACTCCCTCACCACCAGACGCCTGGAAGAAGAACGCCTCATCTTCCTCCTCGGAACACTTCAACCCAGGGCATCAATGTGGACCTCAACTGTTTCCTCTTTTTCCCCTTTCCCCACCTCACCCCAGTTCCAGACTTCCAGCTCAGCACTGTCCCCATGACTTGTCCTACCTGCCTATCTTCTTTTCCACCTATCCTATCCTAACCTATCACCTTCATCCCCTCCCCCACTCACCTATTGTACTCTATGCTACTTTCTCCCCACCCCCACCCTCCTCTCACTTATCTCTCCACCCTTCAGGCTCTCTGCCTGTATTCCTGATGAAGGGCTTTTGCCTGAAACATCGATTTTCCTGCTACTCAGATGCTGCCTGAACTGCTGTGCTATTCCAGCACCACTCTAATCTAGACTCTGGCTTCCAGCATCTGCAGTCATTGTTTTTACATAGTGTTAGGTGCATTAGTCAGAAGGAAGTGGGTCTGGGTGGGTTACTCTTCGGAGGGTCGGTGTGGAGTTGATGGGCTGAAGGGCCTGTTTCCACACTGTAGGGAATCTAATCTAATGTAATACACTGCCACAAATGCAGTGCAAGTGCCAACGGCTTCTTCCTCACTGTTATTAGGCTTCTAAACGGATCTCTCAAACTAAAAATGTATTGTTGATCTTGCTCTTTGTGCACCTTCTCTGCAGCCATAACATTGTATTCCTCACTCTGTTCCGTTACCCTCAAGCATATTGTATTGTATGCTCTGCTTGTACTGCACAAAATACAACTTTTCTCTGTATCAAGGTATGTGTGACAATAATAAATCAGATCAAATCAAATCTGTAACAAATATCGCGAGTGCTGGAGGAACTCAGCAGGTCTGGCAGCATCTATGGAGAGAGAAAAACAAAGTTAATGTTTTGAGTCCAGCATGACTCATCCTCAGAACTACAGAATGCGAAGGATTCGGAATTACATTGCATTAGTCACGTACTGAAGATGATTCGACAACACCCAATGTGCTGTATATGCCATGGTGGTGGTGTTGCTTCAGAGCGGACTAGTTTCTTGGACGATATCCATGTATGTCATATTTGGACCATGTTTATGTTCAGAATAAGGCAGCTGGCTGGATCAAAAACTCAGATTTTCATCCTACAAATTCACTGCTTCAAACGTCATTCAAAAATATGAATTAGTTCTTAATTTGAACGTTAAAAAAAGGCTTAAAACTCATGTTGAATAGCTTATGAAAGCTTTTGCAAATTCCCATGCGATTTGATCTCAAAATGATTTTTTTAAAAGTCAAGCAATCAAGCAGTGAGCCTCTGTGCTTTGAATGGAGTTGAATATGATTTTTATTCTTTCTCTATTTAGTCAGTACTCCAATATTTCCTTCCTGAATCTGTTAATTTAAGCTTGCATGATAATTTATCACAAAACACTTTACGAGCAGCTAACTAGTTTAGGAGCAGGATGGGTATCACACAGAGCAGCTAAGTAGTTTCATTTTAATCATTAAGGTACTCCATAAACAACACAAAAAAAACCAAGGGAAGTGCAGATGCTCAGAAACGAAAACAGAAATTGCGGGAAAAGCTCAACAGGTCTGGCAACATCTGTGGAGAGACAGTATAGTTAACGTTTCAGGTCCAGTGACCTTTCTTCAGAATACAAGGTCAACAGTTTCTGTTAGCAACCACTGATGGATAAATGTTGGTCAGGACACTCGGTACATTCTCTGGAATGCATGCTCACTGTCTGGAACTGGTGTCTACTGAGTGCAGTGGTGCTATTGTGGCAATATTACTGCACTAGTAATCCAGAGAAGCAGGCTACTGCTCTGCATGTCAGAATTCAAATCTGAATGTCGAAACTTGAATTCAAGTAACAAAATTCTGGAATATAAAGCTTCCATCAGTAATGGGAACCATGAATCCATTGTCCATAGTTGTGAGCACTCCTCTGGTTCACTAGTATCCTTTAGTTAAGGAAATCTGCCATCCTTTGTTGGTCTGGCCTACTTGTGGCTCTACACACCAACAGCAAAGTGGTTGACTCTCAACTGCCCACCAAAATGCCACTTTTTGAAAGGATGGGCAACAAATGCTGCACTTTATAGTGATGTCCACATTCCATCAGAATTCAATACATTCCAGGGGGTGAAAAGTTTACCTTGTGAAGAAACTTTGAACATGTTAAACCTATATTCATTGGCATTTTTAAGTAAGAGAGATGAAATGTGCATGATCCTGAGGTTAAAAATCACACAACACCAGGTTATAGTCCAACAGGTTTAATTGGAGCGACGCTCCTTCATCAGGTGATTATGCATCGCTCCGAAAGCTAGTGTGCTTCCAATTAAACCTGTTGGACTATAACCTGGTGTTGTGTGATTTTTAACTTTGTACACCCCAGTCCAACACCGGCATCTCCAAATCATGATCCTGAGGGGATTGGATAGGGTGAACACCAGGACGAGTTTCCTCTTGTGGAGGAAGATTAAAACTGGTTATGCAGTTAAGTAACAAGATGGAGATGACAAGAAATGCTTCTCTTTTTGAGGGTTGTTTGAGTGTGGAATTGTCTTCCAGAAGGTAGTTAGAGGCTGGAGTTTAAATTTATTCAAGACTGAGGTAGATGGAATTTCGATAGGCAAGGAAGTCAAGGGTTGTGGGGAGGGCAGACAGGAAGTGGAACTGAGACCATGACCAATTAACCCATCATCCTTTGGAATGATGGAACAGGCTTGAAGGACCGAATGGGCAAAAGTGAGGACTGCAGATGCTGGAAATCAGAGTCTAGATCAGAGTGGTGCTGGAAAAGCACAGCAGGTCAGGCAGCATCTGAGGAGCAGGAAAATCAACATTTTGGGCAAAAGCCCTTCATCAGGAATGAAGGGCCGAATGGCCTACCCCTGTGCATATGTTCCCCTGTAATTGTGAGATAACAATAGGAAATATTATCCTTTCTCACAGCAGTGTTTGATTTGTGATTTTATTTAGCTTATGTTGTGGCCTTAAGGATGTGAGTGATTCAAATAAGCCACTTATCTTTCCTAATAACTTAATGGGTTACTAAACCTCATATGTTTTAGGACTATTTTCAAGCAATTACATTTGCTGCTGGTTGTGAAGTACTTTGATAGAGAATTTGTAATTAGGAAGTTCCCTAAGAAAGAGGTTGAAAGCAGACAAAATGAGTAAATAAAACATAATTTGCATGTAGCAATAGCAGACAAATTGAGAAAAGGTCTTCTTTTCAACAAAACTAATTTGATTTAGATATGATTATTAAATGCGTGTTGAGCTTTATTTTATGGAAAAGTGCCATTCCAAACTCTACAATCAACATCCCAAACCAAAAGTTTCAGGAATTCCCTCCATAAACCTCTTTTCCCTTTAAGTTCCCTTTCATTCTTCAAAATGTTCCTTAAAACTTTCCTCTTTGACCAAGCTTTTGGATATCAGTCTTATTATGCCAATCCTTAGGAAGAATGGAGGTGTAGCTGGTGCAATGACTGGAAAGACAGATTTAAGGAGTTGGGTTAGAGTTCCAGGTGGGATGCGAGGTAGAACTTTTCTGTGCAGCCAGGAAAATGTCATGGAACCTGCTGCTACAGGGATGATGGAGATGACGAGAAGCAGCTATTACCTCGAGAAATTATGCTCGAGGTTAAATTAATTTGCAAGACGGCAGGGTAGAACTGGGAAAGGAGACTCATTGATTCCACTTGGTAGAGAAATTAGTCAAGTTAGATCACATGGGATTCAGGGAGAGCTGACCAATTGGATACAAAATTGGCTGAACAGCAGGAGACAGAGGATATTGAGGGAGGGTAGTTTTTTTGGACTGGAGGTCTATGACCAGCAGTGTTCCACAGGGATTGGTGCTGGATCCACTGTTGCTTGTCATTTATATAAATGATTTGGATGAGAATTTACAATGCATGATAAGTAACTTTGCTGATGAAGCGAAGTTGGTGGTGTAGTTGACAATGAAGAAGGTCATCTAACATTAGAAAGAGATCTTGATCAATTGAGCCAAAGGGTTGAGGAGTGGCAGATGGAGTTTAATTTGGATAAATGTGAGGTGTTGCATTTTGGTCAAACAAACAAGGGCAGGACTTACACAATTAATGATAGCACCCTGGGTAATGTTGTAGAACGGAGAGACTTAGGGGTTCAGGTACATAATTTGCATCATGGGTAGACAGGGTGGTAAAGAGGTATTTAGCATGCTTGCCTTCATTGCTCAGACCTTTGAGTACAGCATGTTAGGGTACTACAAGATATTGGTGAAGTCTCTTCTGGAAACACTGTGTGCAGTTCTCGTTGCCATGCTATAGAAGAGTATTACTAAACTGCAGAGGATTCAGAAAAGACCTACTGGGATGCTGCCAGGAATGGAGTGTTTGAGATACTAAAACAGACTGGAAAGATTGGGACTTTTATCACAGGAGCGCAGGAAGTTGAGGAGTGACTGTATTGAGATTTATAAAATCTCAGCCTCACAAATGAAGTGCATAACAGGGGTCTTTTTCTTAGAGTGTGTGTGTGTGTGGGGGGAGGGGGGGGGGGTTCAAACTAGGGGGCATACTTTTAAAGTGAGAGGAGAAAGATTTAAAAAGGACATGAGGGGCAACTTTTTTATACAGGGAGTGGTTCATGTGTGGAATGAAGTTCCAGGGAAGTGGTGGATGTGGTTATAGTTACAGTGTTTAAAAGACATTTGGATAAGTGCATGAATAGGAAAGGTTTGGAGGGATATGGGCCAAACACAGGGAGGCTAATTTAGTTTGGGAACTTGGTCGGTGATGACAAGTTTTACTGATAGGTCTGTATGCTGTATGCTGTATGAATCTGTGATTCTATTGAATTGAATTGAATTTATTGTCATGTGTACTGAGGCACAGTGAAGAGTTTTGTCCTGCGAGCAATACAGGCAGATCACAGAGTTAAGTAGCATAGATAAGTAAATTATAGGCAAACAGCGGCAAAAACCAAAACACAGGTACAGGCAAATGTTAAGAGTTTGTGAGTCCATTCAGTATTCTAACAACAGTAGGGTAGTAACTGTTATGAGACCGGCTGGTGTGTGTATTCAGACTTCTGTACCTTCTCCCCAATGGCAGAGGTTGTAGAAAAACAATGCCAGGTTGGGATGGATCTTTGAGAATGCTGGCGGCCTTTCCTTGACAGTGGGCCTGGTAGATTGGATCTTTGAGAATGCTGGCGGCCTTTCCTTGACAGTGGGCCTGGTAGATGATTCTATAGATGGGAGGTTGGCCTTTGTGATTGTCCGGGCTGAGTTCACCACTCTCTGTAACTGTCTCCGATCTTGAATGCTACAGTTGCCATACCAGATAGTGATGCATTCAGACAGAAGGCTCTCGATGGCGCACCTATAACAGTTGGCAAAGGTATTTGCTGTCGTGCCAAATTTCCTCAGCTGCCTGATGAAGAAGAGATGTTGTTGGGCCTTTGTAATCAGTGTGTCCACATGAGATTCCAAGAAAACCTGTTGTTGATTGCTCCACTCAGAGCCAGCCTGGACTTTATGGTTTGAATTATCTCCTTTTTGGGTTGTAATAATTATTTCTACCAAGCTTCTGGTAATCAGGTTCTAAGGCTGTCGTAAAATCTAGTGCTGAATAGTTCAGGCTGAATCCTTATTGAATCTCGGTGTGCCATCTGTTAGGATTAAATTTTGTAGTTTGATGCTTTTTATTATTGGACACAGGATCTCGGTTTTCTTTCTGTGAGGACATGGGAATAATAGTACATCAGATTTATGTGTTTTAAAGACCAAATAAAGCAAAGAGCTGTTTGTGGATGAAACACCCACATTCTGTCCTCAAAAATGACCCTGAGCTTCTAGTTGCCTACCACTTCAACAGCCCACCGCGTTCCTTGGCTTACACCTCACTCTCGGGTTTACTGCAGTGCTACAGTGAAGCTCAGCACAAACTAATAGAACAGCGCCTCATTTTGAACGTGGGGTCCCTGCAGCCTCCAGGACTCAGTATTGAGTAAAATAATTTTAAAGCCTGAACACTTTCTTCTATATCCTTCACTCACCCCCACCTCCCCCCCACCCCCCCACGTCCTGGGCCCTGTCACATCATGAGCTGCTTTCAGCAATGCCAATCCATTTTCACGTATGAACAGGTTTTCTTTCTCCCAGGCTTACCATTATCCATCCCTTTTGTCTGCCTAACTTTCATTCTCTCACTCTGGGGCCTGTCTCCACCTGTCATCTCACTCATTCCTCTCCATACCCCTACCTACCCTTGTCTTCAGCATTTATTCTATCCTTTCCTAACCACTACCAGTTCTGAAGGAGGGTTACTGGACCTGAAAAGTTAACATTGTTTCTCTGTTCACAGATGCTTCCAGACCTGCTAAGTTTCTCCAGCAATTTTTGTTTTTATTTCAGAGTTAGGTAGCGTCGGTCTCGCTGGACATCACCGTCTTAGATTGAGAAGGTGTAAGTGAATTTACACAATGAATCAGAACACTGAATTTGCACTGCACTGCCTACCTCACCAGTGCTGACTGTCTGAAAGAGCTATCCACCAGTAGAGTGAATGCCAGAAATCGGAAATAAAAAACAGAAAATGCCTGATAGGGTTAGTGGGACTGGCAGCATCTGTGGAGAGACAAACAGAGTTAATGTTTCAAATCTGGTGTGAGGGAGCTAATTAAGCTCAGTTGGCTGGGATGTAGAGTTATGCCAACAACATGGTTCAATTCCTGCTTTGGCTGATGTTACTATGAAGGATTTCTTTTCTTAATCTCTCCCCAAGCCTGAGGGTGTTGTGACCCACAGGCTGAACCATCACCAGTCACCTGTCTTTAATTGGCTACATAGGAACAGTCGATCTTCCGTAATTAACCGGCACCACTCCCCACCTCTACCTCCGCTACGTTGATGACTGCATTGGCGCCACTTCGTGCTCCCGCGAGGAGGTTGAGCAATTCATCAACTTCACCAACACATTCCACCCTGACCTTAAATTTAACTGGACCATCTCTGACACCTCCCTCCCCCTCCTGGACCTCTCCATCTCCATCAGTGACGACAGACTTGACACTGACA
>NC_057714.1:104208919-104226009 GCF_004010195.1 Chiloscyllium plagiosum | reverse complement strand
CCCTCCTCTAGCTTATCTCTCCACGCTTCAGGCTCTCTGCCTTTATTCCTGATGAAGGGCTTTTGCCTGAAACGTCGATTTTACTGCTCCTCGGGTACTGCCTGAACTGCAGTGCTCTTCCAGCACCACTAGTCCAGAATCTGGCTTCCAGCATCTGCAGTCATTGTTTTTACCTTTAATGAGAGAGCAGCCCTTTGATCTGGTAAGACGATGGCTCTTTCAAGTAATGCCATTGGGTAGTTGTGGACTACTGTAATGGGGGAAGTTGATAAGTCAGAAGTTGTAGTCCACACTGGTACCAATCACACATAGGTCGAATGGGTTTGCATTAAGATTTTAGGAGCTCTGCAGTAGATTAAGAAGCAGGACTTGATGGTCGTAGTCTCTGGACTACACCCAGTATCATGGGCTGGCAAGCACAAAAATCGGAGAAGAGAGCAAATGGATGCATGGCTCATAAATTAGTGCAGGAGGGAGGATTGTAACTTTATGAATTCACTGCAACCATTTCTGGGGAAGGTGGAAACACAACAAGTGGCAAGTCTACACCTGAACCAGAAAGGGAGCAATACCCTGGTGGGAGGGTTTGCTTGCTCCGCTGAGAGGAATTTAAGCTGGTACAGCAGGAGCAGGGCTCGCAGTGCATCAGTTCGACAGCAACCTAGCATAATTTAGAAAAGATACCAAGACAGAGCAAGTTCAGCCATGTGATATCTCAAGAGAGTCAGGCGAGGCTTGATGGCCTCGACCTTAATACCAGGAGTATAAGAGTTAAGAGAAATGAGGTAAGGGAATGGATTGGCTCGTGGAATTGCAATGTCATGACCATTACGGAAACACGGGTTGAGGGAGGAACAAGACTGGCAGCTTAAGATTTCAGGCATGTTCAGGCAGGAAAGGAGAGGGTGTAAAGGTGTACTGTTGCATTACTAATGAGGGAGTCAGCGACTGCAGTAAGGAGGGATGGTATCTTGAAAGAGCTGTCCAATGAGGCTTTGTGGGTAGAATGTAGGAATGAAAAGGCAATAGTCACATTGTTGGAAATGTATTATAGGATCTCAGTCTGATTGGGAGCAGCCACTTGAAGGCAAATTTATAACAGAACATCGGGGGTCATTCAAACGGTACTGGGAAGTGTATAGGCCCAACATATGCCCTTTATGGTGAAATGTTAGAACACATTTACGAGGCATTTGGATGGGTATATGAATAGGAAGGGTTTGGAGGGATATGGGCCGGGTGCTGGCAGGTGGGACTAGATTGGGTTGGGATATCTTGTCGGGCATGGACAGGTTGGACTGAAGGGTCTGTTTCCATGCTGTACATCTCTACGATTCTATGATTGAGCCCAGAGAGTCTTGGATGTCTGGGAATATTCAGGAGTGAATTGAAAAGGATAAGGGAGACATATAACAAGGTACAAAGTGAACAAAACAATGGAAACTTTAGAGGAATATTGAAGTGCAGGAGGATCTCAAGGAAACAATTAGGAGAGCAAAGAGGGTGCATGAGAAAATTCTGACAGGCAAGTTTAGGGAAAATCCCAAGATTTTCTACAAGGATATCAAAGGGATGAGAATAACCAGGAGAGAGCAGGCTTATTAGGGACCAAAGGGGCAATCTGTGTGTGAAACCACAGGACATGGGTAGAGTGTTAAGTGAATACCTCACATTTGCCCTGACAAAGGAAAAGGAGGATGCAGGTACAGAATTCAAGATGAACAGGGACACTCTTAAGTGTGTGGGAAGCGAGGATGTATTGGAGGTTTTGTTAGATTTAAAGGTGGGCAAATACACATGCCTGGGTCACTTGCATCCAGGTTGCTCTGGGAGTTGAGGGAGGATATTACAAGGCCCCCTACTCAAACTTTTTAATTGTCCCTGGCCACAGGGAAGGTTCCAGAGGACTGGTGGACAGTTGATATGGTTCCACTTTACAAGAAGGGTAGTAGAGATAGACCAGGGAACTATAAACCAGTGAGCCTAACATCAGTGGTAGAAGAACTATTGGAGAAAATAGTGCATATGAAAATTGATCTCCAATAAGAGAGGCAAGTTTTGATCAGGGATAGTCAGCAATGCTTTGTCAGAGGAAGGTCATGTGTAACAAATCTGGTGGAAGTTTTTAAGGAGGTGTCCAAGTCTGATTTAGCAGATTTCTTCTGTTACCATATTTAATTTAAAAAATTGAGTCGTTTGTACAAGGTGAAACAACCAACATTATCTTATTTATTATAGCCTGTTCTCACATACTTATTTTATCTGGGAGGAGGTGACAATCTGACAGTGCTTTTGCTGGAGTGTTAATCCTTTGACCCAGATAATGTTCTGGGGACTATGGTTCACATCCCACCATGGCAGATGGTGGAATTTGAATTCAATATTTAAAAATTGTGGAATTAAGAGTCTAATGATGACATGAATTCCATTTTTGATTGTTGGAACAACCCATTGGGTTCACTAATGTCATTTAGGGAAGAAAATGGTGGTTTTTACCTGGTCTGACCTATATGTCACTCTAGGCCCATAGCAATGTGGTTGACTCTTGACTGCCCCCTGGGCAATTAGAGATGGGCATTAAATGATGGAATAGCATTTATATACTAAAACGCAACAATATTTTATCCAACTACAAACTCAACAGACAGTATTCAATGTTATGCCTGTCAATGAGTTTTGGGGTGTTATGAACCAGGCCAGACTCCCTCAAAATATTTTCAGAAGGTAGCCTAGACCCTATCTTTTTCTTATTTTAAAGGCAGATGTGATGTGGGTGTTCCAGGTGTGATGCAGCTGGTCAAACCACTCGGCTTTAAGCAAAACAGAATTTATTTAAACACTGCAGCTGAAACACGATCTAAAGAAACCAGAATTTAGAATAACTTCACTGTTGGAAAACGTAACCAACTCGATACAGTAACTATTACTAATTTACAGTTCCACAGTAACATCCCACAAACACACCCTTTGGCAAAAAGGCAGATTCAAAAACAGATTCTTACAGCCAGGAGGGAATAACAAAGAGATTTCAGAAGAAGGTCAGATTAGATTCCCTACAGTGTGGGAACAGTCCCTTCGGCCCAATGAGCCCACACTGACCCTCCAAAAAGTAACCCACCCAGACCCGTTTCCCTCTAACTGATGCACCTAACACAATGAGCAATTTTAGCATGGCCTGTGAGAGGAAACTGGAGCAAACCCACACAGACACAGGGAGAATGGCCAAACTCCAAACAGACAGTTGCCCAAGGCTGGAATTGAACCTGGGTCCCTCATGCTGTGAGGCAGCAGCACTAACCACTGAGCCATCCTGTTTACTGAAGCTTGCAGCTCCCCGGACTCTTACATTTGTGACTGCTACAGCTAAAAACAAACTAGAAAATAAGAAACCTGAACTGGGAGAACTGGCTGCTCCCTTTCCATTGTTAAATAAGCCTTTTCCTCGACTCTTTGGCACCTCTGCCTTTAAGGCATCTCTTGAAAAAAACCCAGGACAAAATAACCATTCTATAGTGACAGCATTATCATAGGGCATAGATGGAGAAGGATTCAAAAGGTTGTGCACAATTAAACCACAAAAATCATATTAATTTGCAAGAAATTCATCGCTTGTGACTTAAAGTTTTCCTAGCTTCCAATTGGTTGGCTATTCCAGTGTTGATAGGCTCCCCTTGAGTCACTTGCTTCAAACAGCTCCCAATCTCTCCACTTTGTAGCCACTGGCTTCTTGCATTTTGCTCGCCCTCCCCTCCGCCCGCTTTTATTGCCGTTTGGCTTCTCATAGCTGCCATTCACTTTTCTCCCCTTCTACCTCTCACCATCCACTTCTCGCCTTGCCTAGTAAACTCTCACTTCTTCTGGCTCTCTCTAGCAAAGTACGTGCTATTTGCACCTTTTCCAGTCCAACACTCAGTCCAGACCCTCACCTCGGCAACTTCACTCAGACTTGCTAACTCCCGCCATACCCTGCAGGCTGGTTCCCTGTGATTGGAGGGGCAGCTCCTTTCAGTCATTTTTGGTTCCACATAAGAGGGTGTCTTTGGTCGGTCCTGTTATTCACGTTGCCTTGGTGATTTAGAATTTACCTGCCACCCCGGTATATTGTGAATATTGATGCAGGGAAGTTTTGGTGGAGGAGGTAGAATGACATTCCTGTTACTTAATTTATGACCTTCATAATAATAAAACAAAGAAGTGGTGGAACAACCATATATATTCTCTTCTTAAATCTGACACTTGATATTGTATTAATTGGAATGATATCAGCCTGGTTTACCTCATAGAATATGAGTTCCCTGATTGGAACTGCTAACCCGGTCCAATCAGGGTGCCCTAGCTGACAGATATAAATAGGAGTGTCAGGAATTCTGTTCACTCTAGGAACAGGCTTTAAGCTGACTGGGTCAGTGTCATGTACTGTGCATGTGTAAATAAAGGGTGACTTGGTGATGGGATACCAGCCTTCATGGAGTTATTTCAGTGATGATGAGAGTGGGATTAATGATGTAACTATGCAAAAGCACCCACTAGCTGAAGCCCAACTGTACTTCAAACAGGTTCTACAACTGGCTTTGTCATTAAAAATGCAGCAGTTGGAGCATATGAGCTGCAGGCTATATCAATAGGCATGGACACCCTTGCCAGGCTGGGAACACCACTTGAGTGAAGGCAGTTGTACAGCCTCACTTACAACATAGCCTGAACAGGGCAACCTGAGGTCAGGCCACAGCAAAACTCCAAGACAAAGCCAAGCCTTGGGCCAAAAGAGAAAATGCTGGAAAATCTCAGCAGGTCTGGCAACATCTATAAGGAGAGAAAAGAGTTTCGAGTCTAACTGACCCTTTGTCAGTTGCCAGTTGCCAAATGGTTAAAATTTTCTTGAGGATCCAGGTCATTGTAGTTGCCTGTAGCTGTCCTGAATCATGGATGCACATTCATGACAGCAAAAGAGTCCAACTGAACCTGAATTGAGTAAGAGAACTCATACGCCAGTATTCAGGAGGGTGCAGTCTCTGGAAAGTCCATCTACATCTGGTTTAGAACAATTAACTTGCTTAGAAACATTCAAATCAGAGCCAATCAAAATAAACGTCTGGTTAAATGGTCACCTGGTTCTAATGGAGGTTGAGATCGGCGTGGCTGTTCCAGTGATCACAGAACCAGTCTTTAACAAAATTCGCTCTGGACTCCAGCCCTTAAATTTGCAGAAGCCCTTAAATTTGCTGGACTGAGAATCTGTACCAGGGAACCTTTACAGGTTAAGGGTACAACTACGGTTCCAGTCCCTTATGAGAAGCAGCTGGTTCAGTTCCCACTGATTGTAGTAAAAGGCTCAGGCCCAAGCTTGGCAGGCCGAAATGAGCTGAGAAAGGTTCAATTTGATTGGTGGCCTGAGTGAAGTCCAAATTAAATATCCAGCTTTTTCAGGGAGCTCTAGGGACTATCAAAAATGGGCCAAGGCTATCTTGCTTGTTGACCAGGAAGCAATTCCACAATTCTGCAAGGCCAGCCAAGTGCCATTTGCCTTACGGGCAAAAGTAAAGGCAGAGATCAGGAGGCTGGAAAGTGAAGGAATTTTCAAACCAGTCCAGTTTGCTGAACGGGCAGCACTGGTTGTACTGACTGAGAAGCCCAATGGGTCAATTCATTTTTGTGGGGATTTCAGACAAATGGGGAACCACTTTTTGCAGCTGGATAAATACCTAATCCCTCGCATAGAGGATTTATACACCAAACTGGTGGAGTGGATGGGGGTGGGGGGATGGGGGGGCTGCGGATGGTGAGTGCTATCCTTCACAAAGTCAAATAGGAGCCATTTGTACCTGCAATTGTAATTGGATGGGAATTCCCAGAGGTATGCTATAATTAATCCCCAGAAAGGTTTGTAGCCATATACAAGACTTTCAGGGTGTGTCTGTGCTATTTTTCAGCAGATGAAGGAAAACGTTTTTAAAGGCCTATCCTAGGTCACCGTTTGTCTGGATGATGTGCTAATAACTGGGAAGACCAATAAAGAGCTCTTAGAGAGCATGGAGGTAGTGCTTAAACATTTCTTCAAGATGGGGTTTTGACTTAGTAAGGGAAAATGCATGTTCCAGGCACTCCACTACAGAGTTGAAAAGACCAGGTTACATCTGTTGGAAGATAAAGTGAGGATGATCAAAGGTGCCCGAGCTCCCTGCTAGGGCTACTTAAAGAAGACAAGGACTTCCTATCCATAGTTTCAGAGTGAATTCAGCAGTGGGCTCTTATTCTGAGTGCTTACAATTATAAGTTGGACCATCATCCGGGAGGCCAAATGCTAAATGCAGATGTCTCGAGCCACTTCCCATTGGTAGATGGATCACAGACAGATACAAACAGGAATGTCAGGGGTGCTGTTCACTCTATAAGGAGAAAGTGAGGTCTGCAGATGCTGGAGATCAGAGCTGAAAATGTGTTGCTGGAAAAGCGCAGCAGGTCAGGCAACATCCAGGGAACAGGAGAATCGACGTTTCAGGTATAAGCCCTTCTTCCTGAAGGAGGGCTTATGCCTGAAACGTCGATTCTCCTGTTCCCTGGATGCTGCCTGACCTGCTGTGCTTTTCCAGCAATACATTTTCAGCTTGTTCACTCTATAAGCCAGCTCTGAGCTAGCTGGGTCAGTATCACGTACTATGTACGTGTCAATAAAGGGCGACTTGGTGACGGGATACCAGTCTTTGTGGAGCTATTTCAGATACCAATGGAATTTTTTGTTCTTATTTAATCATTCCCCCTTTGTCTTTCTCCACCTCTGCCCTCATTTGCTCCAATCCGAGTTCGTGGAACTTTAATCATGCTGACGCTACATGTGCATACAGAAAGGGCATTCCTTGTCGAAATTGTGATGTTATTATAAGTTGTTTCCCTGCCTTTTCCCTGGGAATATCAAATATTGTTTATTTGTGCATGGAGGCTTTTTCAACCATTTCAAATAAGCATATTCTTTTCACTGAGAATGGAGCTGCTCTTTGTTCCTCCACTTGAATAATTTGGATGATGTCATTTCTGCCCCCTCCTCACCCCTTAATGAATATTTAATGTGTGTAGCACATATAATTGGACAGACCAATTAATACATCTCAGTTTTGAATTCTTCTTCATGTATAAATGCACAATCATCAACTGTGAAAGTATGTGCCATATTAGAATATGTAGCTATCTTTTAAACCTTTTAAATTCAACTCTTTTGGAAATATGAACATAATTTTCACAGGCTTTTTTCTTCTTTAAAGTGGAGTACCATTGGTATCAATGAATGAATGACCACTTAATTTATTTTGTTAGTGGCAGTGGTTGAAGTAATTATGTTGGTCAGGATTCTGGAAGAGTTTCCTGCTAGAAGGAAAAATGGTGGAGTAGTTTTCCAATCCAAGCTGGTGAGAACACTGGACAATGCACTCATCTGTTCATGACGTCTGTGCCTTATGGAAAATTATATACTTGGACTGACAGTGCTGGGTCAGTTTTTTTAATCGAGGCCTACATTTTTGGTTGTCTGGGACTACTTTGATTTTCAGGGGATTTTTCTCATTTTTAATAACTCCTTCATTAAGTGAGATGCGATCAAGTACTAACACTGTCTGTATTTGTGTTGATATATGAGGCTTTGGACTCTCAGAAGCTGACTTAGAAGGATTAATCAATACCCTCAATAGTTATCAACCCTCCATTTAACTTACAGCTCCAATACATCAGGAAAGCTTACACCTCCTAGACCCGACAGTTAATAAATTAACACAAGAAAATGGCCAGTGTAGATTAATTTAGAGAGTCTGTCAACATAGACAAGTTGGACTGGGAGGTTTGTTTCTGTGCAATACATCTTTATGACATTATGACGTTATGACTCTATAACCACCATGAGTTTGCATGAAGCCTTTAATTAATAACTGGTGCACACATTTGTTTATTTATGCATGGGACATGGGGATTGCCAGCATTTATTACCTGTCCCTAGTTCCTTGGAAAAGGGAACTGATTGAATTGCTCCAACCCATATGACCCATGATACCCTTGGAGAGGAAATTTTCTAGATTTTTGACCCAATGACCAGTAACTGATTGGTCTGTGGAGTGATGACCAGTTGACAATAATAAAGGACTTCTGCCTGCCTACAAGTATATAATTGGCTCCCAAAGTAGCAGAAAAGTTTTAGGTGTGAATGGTATAGCCAGAAGCCTTCGGAACTCCAGTAAAGATGCTGCGTTTTCACTGCAGTAAAAAAATCCTAAAGACAGAACTAAGAGAGCCAGTTTATTTTGCTCTCACCAGTTGCCATAGGCTACGAGAATTTAGGAGGCATGCTTAATAGGTTTGTAGAAGGCACCAAAATTAATGGTACAGTTGTCAGTGAAGAAGGTTATCTAAGATTACAAGGGGATCTTGATCAATTGGGCCAATGGGCTGAGGAGTGGCAGATGGAGTTTAATTTGAATAAATGCAAAGTATTGCATTTTGATAAACTGAACATTGAGCTGAACTAATGCAATTAATGATAGAGCCTTGGGTAGTGTTGTAGAACAGGGAGACCCAAGGGTTCTGGTACATAGTTCTATGAAAGCTGTGGCACTTAACAGGGTGGTTAAGAAGGCTCATTTCCCTTCATTACTCAGACTAGACCTTGGAGTGCAGATAAATAGTTCCTTGAAAGTGGAGTCTCAGGTAGATGGGATAATGAAGAAGGCATTTGGTATGCTTTATTTTATTGGTCAGAGCATAGAGTGCAGGAATTGGGAGGTCATGTGCGGCTGTGCAGGATATTGGTTAGGCCACTTTTAGAATACAGCGTGCAATTCTGATCTCCCTTCTATGGGAAGTATGTAGTGAAACTCAAAAGGGTTCAGAAAAGATTTGCAAAGATATGGCCAGGGGTTGGAGGGTTTGAGCTACAGGGAGAGGCTGAATAGGCTGGGGCTGTTTTCCCTGGAACATTGTAGGCTGAGGGGTGACCTTATAAAGGTTTATAATATCATGAGGGGCATGGATAGGATAAATAGAGGTCATTTCCTTGGGGTGGGGGAGTCCAGAACTAGAGGGCATAGGTTTGAGGTGAGAGGGGAAAAAATTAAAAGGGACCTAATGGGGAAGTGTTTTCATGCAGAAGATGGTGCGTATATGGAATGAGCTGCCAGAGGAAGTGGTGGAGGCTAGTACAATTACAACATTTAAAAGCAGCTGGATGGGTATATGAATAGGACCAGTTTAGAGGGATATGGGCGAAGAGCTAACAAATGGGACGAGATCAGTTTAGGATATCTGGTCGGCATGGATGAGATGGACTGAAGGGTTTGTTTCTGCGCTGTACATCTCTATGAGTCTATGACTCACTTGAGTACAGGAGTTGGGCCTTATGTTGGGGTTGTACAGGACATTGGTGAGACCACTTTTGAAGTACTGTGTACAGTTCTGATTGCCCTGCTGTAGGAAAGATGTTGTTAGATTGGGGAGGGTTCAGAAGAGATTTATATTTATTAGTATAGTAACTCATTGTTACATATATTTATGAAAATACAGTAAAATGTATTATAGGCTGCCATCAGTAAGCTGGTTAGAGACATTTAATTCCATAAATTCTAAAAAAGAAATAATGTATACAAAGTTAAGGCAAATTTCAGTTTTTGATCCAACTGCAGCTTCTTGATTTCATACGTGCCTACGGGATGCACCCTAGTCCACAGTCGCCAAAGCTGTCCATGAGGCTACAACACCGAGGAGGGAGCACACTGAAGCAATCCCCGCTGGGACAGACTGGACTCGGAATGCCACCTCTGTTAAAATCAACCACCACCATAGCCAGGGGACTGTCCCAATTCCCGGGACCCATCTCACCCTCCAAGGATTGGTGAACCATCCAACTGAACTGCCGAGGATGGAGCGATCAGTCACTCTGCAGCCACTGCCGATGCTGCCGGAACACCAAAGGAAAAGAACAGACCCCAATCCATCGACGCTGGAACAGTTGCTCAAGCTGAAACCACTGTGGCCAAGAGGAATAGACCAGATCCACCACTCAACAGCTCTCCGCAACCCCTCTCCACCACTGCAACTGCAGAACAAACCAAAAATAGATTACCAAGATGTTGTCGGGAACAAACAAAAAATGGGTTACCAAGATGTTGTTGAGGAGAGGCTGGATAGGCTGGGACTTTTTCCACTGGAGCATAGGAGGTTGAGAGATGACCTTATAGATGTTTATAAAATCATGAGGGGCATGGATAGGCTGATTGAAAAAGATCTTTTCCCTGTAGGAATGTTCAAAACTAGGGGACATATTTCTCATGTGAGAGGAAAAAGATTTAAAAGGGGGCGGAGGGGCAACTTGTTCACACAGAGGGTGATTCGTGTGTGGAATGAACTGCCAGAGGAAATGGTGGATGTAGGTACAACATTTAAAAGACATTTGGGTAGGTACATGAATAGGAAAGGTTTAGAGGGATATAGGCTAAATGCAGGCAAGTGGGACTCGTTTAGTTTAGGAAACTTGGTCGGCATGAACGAGTTGGACCAAAGAGTCTGTTTCCATGCTGTACGACTGGATGACTCTAAGTGTTTGAATGAGGGGGGAAGCAGTTGATGCAAGTTATAGGATAACTTTGCAAAATGGATCCAGAGTCAATGTTTACTGTGGAGAAACAGAATGTGGGGGGAATAGATGGTGACATCTTGGACTGCAGGGCCCAGGTTCAATTCCACCCTCAGATAACTGTCTGTGTGAAGTTTGCATATTCTACCCATGTCTGCGTGGGTTTCCTCCCACAGTCCAAAGATATGCAGGTTAGGTGAATTAACCGTGTTAAATTGCTCATAGTGTTCAGGAACATGCAAGCTAAGCGCATTAGTCAGGGGAAATGCTGAGTAATAAGGTAGGGGAGTGGGTCTGGGTAGTCTTCAGAGAGTTGCTGTGGGCCTGTTGGAGAAAATGGCCTGTTTCCACACTGCAGGGATTCTATGAAAAATGTCCATATTACAGAGGAGGAGGTGCTGGATGTCTTGAAATGCATAAAGGTGGATAAATCCCCAGGATCTGATCAGATGTACCCAGGAACTCTGTGGGAAGTAAGGAACTGATTGGTGGGCCCCTTGCTGAGATATTTGGATTATCAAAAGTCACAGGTGAGGTGCCGGAAGACTGGAGATCAGCTAATGAGGTGCCACTGTTTAAGGAAGATGATAAGGAAAAGCCAGGGAACAATAGACCAGTGAGCTTGACGTCGATGGTGGGCAAGTTGTTGGAGGGAATCCTGAGGGACAGGATGTACATGTATTTGGAAAGGCAAAGACTGATTAGGGATAGTCAACATGGCCTTGTGTGTGGGAAATCATGCCTCACCAACTTGATTGAGTTTTTTGCAGAAGTAACAAAGAGGATTGATGAGGGCAGAGCAGTAGATGTGATCTACATGGACTTCAGTAACACATTCGACAAGGTTCACCATGGGAGACTCGTTAACAAAGTTCGAGTCAAAAATGTGGCATGGGAAAAGCACAGCATGTCAGGCAGCACCCGAGGAGCAGGAGAATTGATGTTTTGAGCATAAGTCCTTCATCAGGAAGTAAGGTTAAATCACATGAAATATGGGGAGAACTAGCCATTTGGAACTAGCCATTTGGCTTGAAGGTAGACGCCAGAGGGTGGTGGTGGACAGTTGTTTTTCAGACTGGAGGCCTGTGACCAGTGGAGTGCCACAAGGATCGGTGCTGGGTCCACTACTTTTTGTCATTTATATAAATGATTTTGACGTGAACATAGGAGGTATATTTAGTAAGTTTGCGGATAACACCAAAATTGGAGATGTAGTGGACAGTGAAGAAGGTTACCTCAGAATACAACAGGATCTTGATCAGATGGGGCAATGGACTGAGGAGAGGCAGGTGGAGTTTAATTTAGATAAATTTGAGGTGCTGCATTTTGGAAAAGCAAATCAGAGCAGGACCTATACACCTACTGGTAAGGTCCTGGGGAGTGTTCCTGAACAAAGAGACCTTGGAGTGTAGGTTCACTGTTTCTTGAAAGTGGAGTCTTGGGTAGACAGGACAGTGAAGAAGGTGTTTGGTATGCTTTCCTTTATTGGTCAGAACATTGAGTAAAGAAGTTGGGAGGTCATGTTATAGCTGTACAGGACATTTGGAATACTGTGTGCAATTCTCGTCTCTCTCCTATAGGAAGGATGTTGTGAAACTTGAAAGGGTTCAGAAAAGATTTACAAGGATGTTGCTAGGCATGAAGGGTTTGAGCTATAGGGAGAGGCTGAATAGGGGCTTTTTTCCCTGGAACATCAGGGGCTGAGGGAAGACCTTATAAAGGTTTATAAAATCATGAGGGTCATGTTTAGGTTAAATAGAGAAGGTGTTTTCCCCAGGCTGGGGAGTCCAAAACTATAGAGCATAGGTTTAAGGTGAGAGGGGAAAGATTTAAAAGGGAACTAAGGGGCAACTTTTTCATGCAAAGGCTGGTGCGTGTGTGGAATGAGCTACAGAGGAAGTGGTGGAGGCTGGTACAACTATGACATTTAAAAGGCATCTGGATGGGTATATGAATAGGAAGGGTTTAAAGGGATATGGGCCAATGGGATCAGATTAATTTCGGATTTCTGGGCGGCATGAACGAGTTGGACCGAAGGCTCTGTTTCCAATCTGTATATTCTATGCCTCTAATTGGCTTAGCTACAGAAGACAGAAGGTGATGGTCGAAGGCTGTTTGTATGCCTGAAGCCTGGTGTGCGGTGGTGTACCGCAGCGATCAGTGTTGGGTCCCTTACTGTTTGTGATATTCATAAACGATGACTCAGGCCAGGCGGTCAAAAGCAAGGAGGAAGGTGTTAGGTTACAGGAAAATATAAATAGATTTGTCAGATGGGCAGATGGAATTTAACTCTGAGATGAAGCGCTTTGGACCAAGGAACAAGACAAGGGTGGACTCAATGCGTGGCAAGACCTCAGGAAGCTCAGAGGAACAGAGGGATCATGAGGGATCATGCTTGTCCACAGATCCCTGAAGGTGAGTGGGCAGGTTAATCGGGTAGTTAAGAAAGCAGCTGGGACGCATTCCTTTTGCAACCGTGGCATAGATTATAAAAGCAGCTGTAGAGGACTTTGGTTAAGGCACAGCTCGGGTAGTGTATGCAGTTCTGATCCCCACTCTATAGGAAGGATGTGGTTGTACAGGAGGGGTGCAGAGGCGATCCACCAGGATATTTCCTGGGACAGAGCATTTCAGCAATGAAGAGAGACTGAATAAGCTCGGGTTGTTGAGAGCAGGGAAGGTTGAGGTACAGAAGATTATGAGGGGCAGGGACAGGATGAGTAGAAAACAGCTGTTCCCCTGATCAATAGCAGTGGGACATAATTTTGAAGAGAAAGGGGATTTGGGGAAAAGCCTTTTCATCCAAAAGATGGTGTGAATCTGAAATGCACTGACTGGGAGGGAAACCTCACAACCTTTAAAAAGTTGTCATAATATTCAAGGCTAGTGTGGAAAAGCGGGACTAGTGTAGTTAGTAGCGTATTTTTGGGATAGACTTGATGGGCTGAAGGACCCCTTCTGCATTGAATGACTCTTGATTCTAAGACTTTTCTTCTGCTAAGTGACATACCAAGTCTGATAATCCAATAAAACCATCTTTCTTCTCCTAATTGGCAGGTTCACTGTTGCATTGTGATGATGTTGTCGGGAGCGCACTACGACAGAAACTAAAAATAAAATAAAATCATGGGCATTGATTCGACCAGCCCAAACATGTCAGAGACTTCCCTCACATGATGAAAGAAGAAAAGCTGTGATTACTCTTCAAAGAGCAGAGATGGTTCAGAGATTTGACAGACATTCAGAATGATGAGGGATTTTGTTGGAATAAATAAGGAAAAACAATTTCCACGGCAGGAGAGTCAATAACCAAAGGCCACAGCTTTAACATGAAAGTGTGATAACCAACCAGAGGCAACATGAGGGAAATGTTTTGATTTAGACAGCGGGTGTTTGTGATCTGGAATGTGCTGCCTGAAAGGGTCATGGGAACAGATTCAACCAGAAGTTTCAGAAAGACAATCGGGTAAATACTGAAAGGGACAATCTTTTCATGGCTGTGGAGAAAGAAGAGGGAATTAGGGCTCATTGAGTAACACCTTTGAAAAAGCCAGCAGTGGACCGTTGGGCTGAATGATAATGGTCTGTGCAGTGCCATTCTAAAATCGGAGTTCAGTACCTGCTGGCCAGACACAAAAGGCTTAGTTTAGGCTAAGAGTCTTCCTTCTGAAGCAATGGAGAGAAGTGATCAGGTCATCAGCTTTCCACACAGTCATGGCTAAAGCAGCACCCCAATCTCTACCACCTCTGCTGGCAAAGCATTCCGTACGCTCACCACCCTCTGTGTGGAGTACTTGCTGCGTGTATCCTCCTTAAACTTTCCACTTCTCAGCTTGAAACCGTGACCTCCCGTTACTGAATCCTTCACCCTGGGAAAAAGCTTGTCTCTATCCACCCTGTCTATACCCTTCATGATTTTGTAAACCTCAATCAGGTCCCCCCTCAATCTCCTTTTTTCTAATGAAAATAAACCTAACCTACTTAACCTTTCTTCATAGCTAGCACTTTTCATATCAGGCAACATCCTCATAAATGGAAATGTGTTGCTGGAAAAGCGCAGCAGGTCAGGCAGCATCTAGGGAACAGGAGAATCGACGTTTCGGGCATTAGCCCTTCTTCAGGAATGAGGAAAGTTGGTCCAGCAGGCTGGGATAAAAGATAGGGCCTATCTTTTATCTTAGCCTGCTGGACCAACTTTCCTCATTCCTGAAGAAGGGCTAATGCCCGAAACGTCGATTCTCCTGGTATTCTAAGTGCAGCTGAACCAATGTCTTGTATAATTTTAACATGACCTACCAGCTCTTATACTCAATACCCCGTCCAATGAAGAAGGGCTTATGCCCGAAACGTCGATTCTCCTGCTCCTTGAATGCTGCCTGACCCACTGCATTTTTCCAGCAACACATTTTTCAACCCCGTCCAATGAAGGCAAGCATACTATATGCCTTCTTGACCACTCTATCCACCTGTGCAGCAACCTTCAGGATACAATGGACCTGCGCTCCCCAATCTCTCTGCCCATCAACTTTTCCCAAGGCTCTTTCATTCATTGTATAATTCGCAGTAGAATTAGTCTTGCCTAAAAGCATCACCTCTCATTTGTCTGGATTAAAATCCATCTGCCACTTTTCCGCCCAACTCTCCAGTCTATCTATATCCTCCTGTATTCTTTGACAGTCCCTTATGCTTTCTGCTACTCCACCAATCTTCGTGTCATCTGCAAACTTGCTGATCATACCAACAGTCATTCTAGATCATTTATGTATATTACAAACAACAGTGGCCCCAACACTGACCCCTGTGGAACACCACTGGTCATCTTTCTCCATTTTGGGAAACTCCCTTCAACTACTACTCTCTATCTCCTGTTGCTCAACCAGTTCTTTATCCACCTAGCTAGAACACCCTGCACATCATGTGACTTCACTTTCTCCATTAGTCTACAATGGGGAACCTTATCAAACGCCTTACTAAAGTCCATGTATATGACATCAACTGCCCTTCCTTCATCTATCAACTTGTTCACTTCCTCAAAGAGCTCTATTAAGTTGGTAAGGCATGATCTCCCCCACACAAAACCATGTTGCCTATCACTAATAAGCCCATTCTTTTCTAAATATAGATAGATCCTGTCCCTCAGTACCCTCTCCAGAAACTTTCCCACCACTTATGTCAGGCTCACTGGTCTGTAGTTACCCGGAATATCCCTACTACCCTTCTTGTACAGGGGGACAACATGAGCAACCTTCCAGTCCTCCGGCAGCTCACCTGTACTTAGGGCTGCCACAAAGATATCTGTCAGGGCCCCAGCTATTTCTTCTCTCACCTCCCTCAGCAACCTGGAATAGATCCCATCCGGTCCTGGGGATTTGTCCACCTTAATAACCTCTAGCCTACCCAACGTATGCCAATCTGATCCAGACTAATCAAACTTCTATCTTTAATCTCAAGATTCATCATGTTCCTCTCCTCACTGAACACTGATCCTAAGTAATCAGTCAGAATCTCACCCATTCTCTCAGGTTTGAAACACAGCCTTCCTTCATTATCCTTTAGTGGACCAATCCTTTCCCGAGTTACCCGCTTGGTTCTTATATAAGAATAAAAGGCTTTGAGATTCTCCCTAATTCTTCTCACTAAAGCTATTCCATGACCCCTTTTGTCCACTTATTTCCTCGTTTAAGACTTCTCCTACTCTTCCAATATTCCTCACGGAGGAGAAAGTGAAGATTGCAGATGCTGGAGATCAGAGTTTAAAAATGTGTTGCTGGAAAAGCGCAGCAGGTCAGGCAGCATCAAAGGAACAGGAGAATCGACATTTCGGGCATAAGCCCTTCTTCAGGAAGAAGGGCTTATGCCCGAAACGTCGATTCTCCTTTTCCTTAGATATTGCCTGACATGCTGCGCTTTTCCAGCAACACATTTTTAAGCTCCAATATTCCTCAAGGGCCCGTTCTGTTCTTAGCTGCCTAGACCTTATGTACGCTTCCCTTTCCTCTTGGCTGGTTGTACAATTCCTCCTGTCATCCACAGTTCACGAATCTTGCCCTTCCTATCCTTTGCCTTCAACGGTACATGCTTATACTGCACTATCTTTAATCTATCTTTAAAAGCCTCCCACAAATCAAATGTGGACTTCCCTTCAAACAGCTGTATCCAATCCACATTTCCAAGCTCCTGCATAATTTTCATATAATTGGCCTTGGCTCAGTTTAGTACGCTTCCCTTAGGACCACTCTCATGTTTATCTATGAGTATTCTAAAACTTACAGAATTGTGGTCACTGTTCCCAAAGAAATCCCCCACCGCAAATTCTACCACCTGTCCTGGCTCATTCCCCAGTACCAGGTCCAATATGGCCCCTTCCCTCGTTGGACTATTGACATACTGCTCTCGAAAACTCTCCTGGATGCTTCTTACAAATTCTACCCCATCCAGACCTCTGGCGCTAAGTGTATCCCAGTCAATGTTGGGAAAATTAAAA
>NC_057714.1:104161492-104208594 GCF_004010195.1 Chiloscyllium plagiosum | reverse complement strand
TGGTTCCGGTCTGGTTCAGGTGTAGACCGTCCCTTTTGTAATAGTCCCACCTTCCCCAGAACCAGTCCCAATGTCCAACAAATCTGAACCCCTCCCTCCAACACCATCCCTCAAGCCACGTGTTCATCCTGCCTATTTTTTCATTTCTATGCTGGCTATCACGTGGAACTGGTAGTAATCCTGAGATCGCTATCTTTGAGGTCCTCCCCTTTAACTTCTCTCCTAGCTCCCTGAATTCTTCTTTCAGGACCTCATCCCATTTTTTACCCATATCGTTGGTGCCTATATGCACTAAGTCAACTGGCTGTTCACCCTCCTCTTTTAGAATGCTCTGCAGCTGATCATCCCTGATGGCAACATACCATCTGGGAGTCCTGTTTTCGGCCACAGAACTGCCTATCTACTCCCCTCACAATAGAATCCCCTATGACTATGGCCCTATGAGTCTTTTTCCTGCCCTTCTGAACAGCAGTGCCCGCCATAGTGGCATGATCTTGACATCTGCTGCCCTCCCCTGGTGAGCCATCTCCCCCAACAGTATCCAAAATGGTATACCTGGTGTGGAGGGAGATGGCCGCAGGGGACACCTGCACTGCCTTCCCTACTCTTTCTCTGCATTTTGATCACCCATTCACTGTCTCCCTCAGCAATCCTAACCTGCAGTGTGACCAGTTCACTAAACGTGTTATCCACGACCTCCTCAGCATCGCGGATGCTCCACAGTGAGTCCATCCACAGCTCCAGAGCTGTCATGCGGTCTAACAAGAGCTGCAGCTGAACACACTCCTGCAAGTGTAAGAGACAGGAAGGTCAGACACGTTCCTAAGCTCCCACATCAAGCAAGAGGCGCATGTCACGGGTTTGAGGTCCCCTGCCATTGTAAGCTTAGCTTTATATGAACTAACTAAAACCAAACAATGTACTTAAATATATGAAAAAGAAAGATAAAGAAAAAAAATAAAAGCCTTACCTTACAGAGTATTTATCTTTTGGTTAGAGGAGGGGGACGGGAGGGAGATACTACACGTGTAGGATCTCGGGTTTAGCACTGCCCAAATATAAATTAAGCCCTTACCCTTCCCGGTAGCCCTCGCTTCACCTCACCTTCTCTCCTCGCCGCTCTGTCAAAATGGAGGCCTGACTCCCTAGGTAAGTCCCTTTTGAAGTGGGAAAACTTACCCTTCCCGGCAGCCCACGCTCCACCTTACCTTCTCTCCTTGCCCCTCTGTCAAAATGGTTTGGTCAGGAACTGCTGAACCACGTCAACATCTGTATCACTCAGACTCTGGAGAAAACAAAATGACAATGGAGTTATTTGCAGGAATAATACATGCTGGTGGATAAAGGACTGCAATTTGAACTTATTTTATTGAAACACTTGTAAGATAAAGACAACACTCTCGCACAAATTCAATTAACTTTTCTCAATCCAGCTTGGTTGCCTGGGAAACACATATACTAGCTACTCTGGTGAACTTGTTATTGGATTCTCCTCATTACGAAGATGGGTCTCGCATGGAGATTTCATTGGCTGAGTCTTCACTGAGGGTATGGCTGCCAGGATATCTTATCCCTCCGTTCTTAGCCCTTCTGGAACATTCTCCAACTTCAGCCAATGAGGCCACATTTAAGTGTTTGCATTACCTAATGAGGGTAGACCAGTTCATCTTTGGTGTACACATCCCCTTTCCAAGATATGAATACTCCATCGTGCCAAGGGAATGAACAAACATAATGTCCCACCCTATTATTGTTGCTGAGTACTGTTTAATGAGTTTCAGGTCCTAATGACTCTCCCATTGTTAAGGTCAACCACTTCTGTTCCATGTACAATACACCTCTGGGATGAAAGTTTCTCTAAATAACAGTTCAGAGACAATATGAGACATCTCTACAACAGATGGGATTTGAACCATCCTGGATCAGAGATAGGGATGCCTGTTTGCTTTTGACCTCTGTTAACCTTGGCCCTTTTATCATTCCGCCTGGTGTTTTTACAGAAACCGTTGAGCCAATGTTATGTTGGGCCTAGTTGCTTAGGCTGTTGGCCACTCGGGTACAGTTCCTCCTCTTGATCCTATGAGCCTCAGCAAATAGGATCACACAAACCAAGTCAAACGCCCTTCTCAGGCAAGTGTCTGAGTCTTAGACAGTCAGCCCAAAATCCCTAACTCTTTCACCATACAAAGATCCTTAATTCGGTACCTTAAAAGCTTCACTTTAAACTTCATGCATAGAAAACTTAAATATTGGAAAGGTCAAGATGACACATGTCCTAATCTCAAACATTTCTTTAAATGCATTGCAAAACTCAAATATCTTAAAATTAAAAATACACCCTTTCCCCAAATTCAAATACAAAATTAATCTTTACAGTATGTATAAAAGAGTCTTGAATGTATGCCTGAAGATTGTTGGTTGAGAAGCATCTCCATACTCTGTAGTAGTTCCTTCATACACCGGATGAGTTTTAACTACAATGTGATCCCGATAGTCCCAGAGAGTACCATCATCACACTAGGCAGCTGTGGCAGAAGACAACGACCTGTAGCCAGATGGCTCTCTCCTGTCTGGGTAACACGATGGCTCAAAGGTTAGCACTGCTGCTTCACAGCACCAGGGACATGGGTTCAATTCTATTGTTGGTTAGAATTTATACTTTCTCCCCCTGTCTGCATGAGTTTCCTCCCACAATCCACAGATTTGCAGGTTAGGTGGACTGGCCATGTTAAATTGACAATAGTGCCCAGGGATATGTAGGTTGAATGGATTAGTCATACGAAATGCAGGGATAGGGTGAGGTGTTGGGTCTGGGTGGGATGCTCTTCAGAAGTTTGGTGTGGACTTGATGGGTCGAACGACCTGATTCCACACTGTAGCGATTCTATGATTCTACGAACTCGTCTCCCAAAGATGAAGGTGATGATAACAAGAGGGGTGTCCACTGAATGCCACTCAATTCTTGAAAGAGGTCAAGTTAGCATCTGTTCCTATTTTATTCAATACCCACATGGATTACCATCCACAGTATGCATCAATGGAGATATATCCATTTCCTCATGCTCCTTGACCAAACTTTTCCCCACTGTTATAATTATGTTATTCATGAATTTGTTTATCCAAATTCCCTTTCATTCTAAAATCAGGATTGGCATCAGCGACTGGGACTTGCTCGGGATCAGGATCAGGATCAGTGACTGGGACTGGCCTGGAATCAGGATCAGTGACTGGGACTGGCCTGGGGTCAGGATCAGGATCAGGGTCAGCGACTGAGATTGGCCTGGGATCAGGATTAGGATCAGGATCAGTGACTGGAACTGGGCTGGGATCACGATCAGGATCAGTAGCAGTGTCTGGGATTTCCTCGGGATCAGAATCGGGATCAGTGACTGGGACTGGCTTGGGAGCAGGATCAGGATTGGGATCAGTGACTGGGATTGGCCTGGGATCAAGATCAGGATTGGTGGGTGGCACAGTGGTTAGCACTGCTGCCTCCCAGTGCCAGAGACCTGGGTTCAATTCCCGTCTCAGGCAATTGTCTGTGTGGAGTTTGCACATTCTCCCCGTGTCTGCGTGGGTTTCCTCCGGGTGCTCCGGTTTCCTCCCACAGTCCAAAAATGTGCAGGTTAGGTGAATTGGCCATGCTAAATTGCCCGTAGTGTTAGGTGAAGGGGAAGATGTAGGGGAATGGGTCTGGGTGGGTTGCTCTTCGGATGGTCAGTGTGGGCTTGTTGGGCCAAAGGGCCTGTTTCCACACTGTAAGTAATCTAATCAGTGACTGGGGTTTGCACTGGTTTGGGAGTGGAATTAGAGACTTGGACTTAGAGGTGCAGTCACTGATAGGCCAGGGAATCAAAGATCATCAGGAGTTGATGGGAATGTGGAATCTGCAGCACCAACATATCAGCCATGAAAGCATTATGTAACATTTCAATCCACAGAACCTTTTCCAGATGTTTCCATTTCCCAGCTCATCATTAACATTGATGTTTGACGGCTGGTTTTGAAGTTCTGAAGCTTTATCACACAGCTGATCACATTTCATTGACACAAAGAAAGTCAATTTTTGAGTTGCACTTGATATCTGTCACAATTATGGAAATTTTGACAGATATTAAATTTCTAGTTTTTCAGAATCTGGTATATACAATGAAATGATTTTTTTATATGAAGTTCATATTTTTCAATTAAAGCCATATCGCAGAGAATGGACAGTTCCTGATAAGATAAAACTCCATTGTTTGACAGTTTAATCTTTAGACACTGCAGTCCTTGAATAAACTGTACAAAAGAATATTCCCTTTAGCAAGATATAATAAAAAGGCGAGCACTTGTATTTATGGTTTTAATATTGCATATCCAGAAACAATCTTAAGATCATTTATGAAGCAGATTTGTAGTGACTTATGAAGGTCTGACCAAGAGCTTAGGCAAAGCAGGCATTTTCTGTGCATCGAGCAGTTTCTGTATTAAAAATAATTATCCAAGTACTCTTGCCAGGGAAGTGGACAAGGGACACAGAATTCTGTTTGTGATTCAACTCGAATTTAATTAACGAAATATTCCTTATCAGTAATGCCATGGTAGCATTTCCCAAATCCCCAAAATATTTGCTCTCTCTCTATCTTTATACATCTGAGAAAGGATATTACTCACAACAATCCACATGTTTGAGCTTGACCCTTGGAATCTCTTTACTCTCCATCATATAACTAGCTCTTTTTCACGAAGGTGGGTCTCACAGGTCAGGCTGGATCTTTTCCTGGATCTTCTTGGATTGCCCCGCAATGTTCTGCTGTGAATCTTCACTGAGAGGGTAGTCTCCAAGTTTGTGTTTTCAACCCTCTCGCCTGGAACCTTCCTGAATGTTTTGTGGTCGTTGGCCAATGGGGTCATGAGAGGGGTTCACAGCATCCAATGGGATCATGACAACATCCTCCACTGTTGCTATGTTGGGTAGGTGGAAAGCACACATCCTCAGGCCCTGACTGGAAATCAAGGTGCCAGAAAGTCTGGTTGATACTCTTCCAAAATAAAATCTTCAGGCTGGTTGTAACTGGATCCCCCTGAGCCTTAATACCTCTTTGACCTTGATTTCCAATGTTCCCTGCAGCTGATAGCTGCTGTTTAATTTAGTGTGGCCAATTTTCTGTCAGATCCAATTTCTCCGGTTGTGGTTCAATTTAAAATGTCCAATTCTGGGCCGGTGGTCTATTGACCACACAGGGAACTTTGAGAAGGAGAAGCAGTGGCGATGTCATAGAGTCATAGAATCATAGAGATGTACAGCACTGAAACAGACCCTTCAGTCTAACTCATTCATGTTAAATTAATCTAATCTCATTTGCTAGCATTTGGCTCACATCACTCTAAACCCTTCCTATTCATCTAACCATCTAGATGCCTTTGAAATGTTGCAATTGTACCAGCCACCACCACTTCCTCTGGCAGTTCATTCCATACACGCTCCACCCTCTGTGTGAAAAAGCTGCCCCTTAGATCCCTTTTAAATCTTCCCCTGTCACCCTCAACCAATGCTCTCTAGTTCTGGACTCTTCCACCCCAGGGAAAGGACCTTGTTTATTTACCCTATCCATACCCCTTATGATTTTATAAACCTCTATAAGATCACCCCTCAGCCTCTGACACTCCAGAGAAAATAGCCCCAGTTTATTCAGCCTCTCCCTAAATCTCAAACTCTCTAACCCCAGCAACAGCCTTGTAAATCTTTTCTGAACCCTTTCAGGTTTCACAACATCCTTCCAATAGGATGAAGACCAGAATTGCACAGAGTATTTCAAAAGTGGCCGAACCAATGTCCCGTACAGCTGCAACGTGACCTTCCAACTCCTATACTCAATGCAGGGATTTAATGAGGGAAGACCAGGATGTGGTGAAGAAATGACAAAGGATGTACAAGCTGTCAATAATGGCAAAAGTGTTGTCAACTGTCCGAGAGCATCTAAGAATTGAAAATCATTCTCCAGCGCACTTGACTCGATGATATATAATGTGACCTATTGACTTTTGAATTCTGTTGGCCAATGTAAAAGATAGGCTTGTCATGAGTTAAAATAGTTTTTTAAGATAAATGCAAGGTGCTGCATTTTTGGAAAGCAAATCTTAACAGGACTTGGGAGTGTTGCTGAACAAAACGACCTTGGAGTGCAGGTTCATAGCTCCTTGAAAGTGGAGTCCAGGTAGATAGGATAGTGAAGAAGGTATTTGGTATGCTTTCCTTTATTGGTCAGAGTATTGAACCCAGGAGTTGGGAGGTCATATTGAACTGTACAGGGTTCAAACTAATCCAGCAGGGGGATGGGAACCAAAATTGTAGTTAGAGTATAGGAAAGGTTGAGAGTAGGGAGGTCCAAAATCAAGTTTCAGGGACGCAAGATGGCACCGGCAAGCAAGAGGTTGGTTTGAAGTGTGTCCACTTCAATGCCAGGAGCACCCGGAATAAGCTGGGTGAACTTGTAGCATGGGTTGGTACCTGGGACTTCAATGTTGTGGCCATTTTGGAGACATAGTTAAAGCAGGGACAGGAATGGTTGTTCCAGGTTCCGGGATTTAGATGTTTCAGTAAGAACAGAGAAGATGGTAAAAGAGGGGGAGGTGTTACATTGTTGGTCAAGGACAGTATTGCAGTTGCAGAAAGGATGTTTGAGGACTCGTCAACTGAGGTGGTATTGGCTGAAGTTAGAAACAGGAAAGGAGAGGTCACCCCGTTGGGAGTTTTCTACAGGCCTCCCAATAATTCCAGAGATGTAGAGGAAAGGATAGCAAAGATGATTCTCGATAGGAGTGACAGAGACAGGGTAGATGTAATGGGGAACTTCAACTTTTGAAATATTGAACGGGCACACTATAGTACGAGTACTATAGAGGGGTCAGATTTTGTCCAGTGTGTGCAGGAGGGCTTCCTAACACAGTATATAGACAGGCCAACAAGGGGCAAAGCCACATTAGTTTTGATACTGGGTAATGAACCTGGCCAGGTGTTAGACTTGGAAGTAGGTGAGCACTTTGGTGATAGCAATCACAATTCTGTTATGTTTACTTTAGTGATAGAAAGGGATAGGTGTACACCACTGAGCAAGAGTTACAGCTGGGGGAAAGGCAATTACGATGCCATTAGGCAAGATTTAGGAAGCATAGGATGGGGAAGGAAACTGCAGGGGATAGGCACATTAGAAATGTGGAGCTTATTCAAGGAAAAGCTACTGTGTGTCCTAGATAAGTATGTACCTGTCAGGCAGGGAGGAAGCTGTAGAGTGCGGGAGCCATGGTTTACGAATGAAGTGGAATCTCTGGTCAAGAGGAAGATGGCGTCTTATGTTAGGATGGGATGTGAAGGCTCAGTTAGGGCACTTGAGGGTTACAAGGTAGCCAGGAAAGACCTAAAGAGAGAGCTTTGGAATGCTTTGCCTGCAACAGTAGTAGATTCGCCAACTTTAAGTACATTTAAGTCGTCATTGGACAAGCATATGGACGTACATGGAATAGTGTAAGTTAGATAGGCTTCAGATTGGTATGACAGGACGGTGCAACATCGAGGGCCGAAGGGCCTGTACTGCGCTGGAGTGTTCGATGTTCTATGTTCTATGACATTGGTTAGGCCACTGTTGGAATGTTGCATGCAGTTCTGGTCTCCTTCCTATCGAAAAGATGTTGCGAAACTTGAAAGGGTTCAGAAACAATGTACAAGGATGTTGCCAGGGTTGGAGGATTTGAGCTATAGAGAGAGGCTGAATAGGCTGGAGCTGTTTCCCTGGATTGCTGGAGGCTGAGGGGTGACCTTATAGAGGTTTGCCAAATAATGAGAGGCATGGATAGCATAAATAGACAGTCTTTTCCCTGTGGTGGGGGAATCCAGAACTTAAGGGCATAGATTTAGGGTGAGAGGAGAAAGATATAAAAGAGACCTAAGGGGCAACCTTTTCACGCAGAGGGTGGTACGTGTATGGAATGAGCTGCCAGAGGAAGTGGTGGAGGCTGGTACAATTGCAACATTTAACAGGCATCTGGATGGGTATATGAATAGGAAGAGTTTGGAGGGAAATGGGCCAAGTGCTGGCAAGTGGGACTAGATTGGGTTAGGATATCTGGTCAGCATGGCCGAGTTGGACCGAAGGGTCTGTTTCCATGCTGTACATCTCTATGATTCTATAACAGATGAAGTGGCAGACTCCTAAGGTCTCTAGATAGATAGAAAAAGAGATCGAAGTATTAACTTAGAAAATGGCCACAGTGATTAGCATGGTGGCTTAATGGTTAGCATCAAGGTCCCAGGTTCAATTTCAGCCTCGGGTGACTGTCTGTGTGGAGTTTGTGCATTATCCCCGTGTCTGCGTGGGTTTGTTCCAGTTTCCTCCCACAGTCCAAAGATGTGCAGGTCAGGAGAATTGGTCATGCTAAATTGCCCATAGTGTTAGGTGCATTACTTGGAGGGAAATGGGTCTGGGTGGGTTACTTTTCTGAGGATCGGTATGGACTGGTTGGGCTGAAGGGCCTGTTTCCACACTCTAGGGAATCTAATCAGCTGACTTATCCAGCTGAACCTCTATGAACAGATATCGAATCGACAAAAGATAGTCAGAGATGAAAGTTAACACTTTCTTTATGGTCAATGAAACCAGTCCATCTGCCACACCCTTGAACATTATGGAAAGCATGTAAAGGTCATAATCAACTATTTTATTCACATAATTTTGAGAGCTTTTCGATGTTGGAGATGAAGCATCTCATACAATTTCCAGTATGGAAGCAAGGTCTGCAAACATGTTTTTTTTAAGATTGTTTAATTAGAGAAATGTGGAATGGTGACTTGGGACATTGAGTAAGTTTAAGGAGGAGATAGACATATTTTTAACTAACAATGGGTTGAAAGCTTATGAGGAATGGGTGGCAAAGTGGAGTTAAGACCCAGATGGGGTCAACCATGAATGTATCAAGTGACAGAATAGGCCTGAGGGGCTGAATTGCCTACTCCTGCTCCGAGCTCTTATGTTCTTACGTGGGCATCTCAGCCTTAATTCCCCTTGACTAGGTGGTGGTGAGCTGCATAATTGAGCTGCTACAGTCTATTTGATGAAGGTACATCCACAGCGCTGTAAGAGAGGTATTGACCCAACAACATCAAAGGAGCGGCAATACATTTCCAAGTCAGGATGTTGAATGGCTTGGAAAGAAAGTTGCAGGTGATGGTGTTCCAATGTATTTGCTGCTATTGTACTTTAAGATGGAAATGGTCGTGGGTTCGGAAGGTGCTGTTACAGGAGCCTTGGCGAATTGTTTCAGTGTATCTCGTACATACTATACACTGCTTCTACTGGAGCATTGGAGGCTAAGGGGTGACCTGGTAGATTAGATTACTTTACAGTGTGGAAACAGGCCCTTCGGCCCAACAAGTCCACACCGACCTGCCGAAGCGCAACCCACCCATACCCCTACATTTACCCCTTACCTAAGTCTTTTCCCTGGGGTGGGGGAGTCCTGAACTAGAGGGCATAGGTTTAGGGTGAGAGGGGAAAGACAAAAGAGACCTAAGAGGCAACTTTTTCACTCAGAGGGTGGTACTTGTATGGGAGAGCTGCCACAGGAAGTGGTGAAGGCTGGTATAATTACAACATTTAAAAGACATTTGGATGGGTTTTTGAAAAGGAAGGGTTTGGACTATATGTGTCAGGTGGGACTAGATTGGATTGGGATATCTGATCAGCATGGACGAGTTGGACAGAAGGGTCTGTTTCTGTGCTGTACATCTCTATGACTCTATGATTCTACTGATTATGAAGCATGTGGTCAGAGTTAGCTGGAATCGACTGGCAAAGGAGTCCAGCAGAAAAGACAGTTGAAACACAGTGACAGCTATTTAACAGAATATTTCATGACTTCCATCAAAGGTATATCCCTGAGAGGAAGAAGAATTCCAGGAAGCAGATAAACTAGCTATCATTAAGTTCGTTAAGTTAAGAATAGCATCACATCGAAAGAAAATGCATATAATGTGGCAAAGACGAGACGTAAACCAAAAGTTTAACGAGAGAGAAAATAAACAATGAAGGTACAAGGGATGGTAAGAACTTTTAAACTGTACAAAATGGAAGAGAGAGGCCAAAATTATCATCGGCCCCTTGGGAGAATGGGGCTGTGGGAATAATTATTGGAAACTAGGAAATGGCAGTAGAATTGAATCTGTACTTTGCATCAATCTTCATGGTGCAGGGCACTAACATTCCAAAATTACTAAATAATTAATGGTCTAAAGGGAAGTGGGGCAAAGTGGGGAGGAAACAAACATGATACAATCACCGGAAATAATATCCTTCGATCTCTAAGGATCTCCAAGATGGTGCTAGAGAATGGTGACTGTTTGTGAGCTCTCTGAATCAGATCATCCCCTCACACATTTTTATACTCACTCTACACTTTTAAATCTCAATTGCACGTCTGTCAGAATGACTCACAATGTGCTTTTAAATCTACTTACAGATCTGGCAATTTTTGTACCTCCGGAAATAACCAATGGCCTGACTGAATCTGACCCGATGAAGACCGGGACTTCCCAGAGCAATGGACTGCATGACTGACAGGGCCCTGACCACTGAAGCTGGAATCGCAACCATGGCAATGGCTGGACCGGCTCCTTACTGGCTTCTCGAAGGCCTGACCCAGACTGTGATTGGCGAGCCAATTCCATGGAGTAGGCCCAACGTGAAGCGGATGGCCGACCTGACTTTGTGGAGATCTGACCTGAGGGCCTGACCAGACTGAGCATAAGTTCCTCTGGAGCGCCTGAGGCCACGAACAGTGCCTAGGACCCCACCAGGCACACCCAGTAACCTTCCGGTACAGCGGACCATCCACATTGACTCCCGGGCCACTTCCCTAAGGAGCGTGGGAGAAACGCTGGCCTGCAGGTGAGACCGAAACAACAGCATACTCCTGGCAAACGTCCAAGCCATTGAAAACAAAATGGATTAACTTAAAGGTAGATTTACCTTCCAAAGGGAATTGAGAGACTAATGTATGCTCTGTTTTACAGAGACATGGCTCCCTCCTGCTACACCTGACTATGCCTTGTGAACTGAAAGTGTCTCTATCCGCTGGATGAACCACTCAGTGTCCTCGGGCAAGGCAAAGGGCAGAGGGGTTTGCACCCTGATCAACGCCTCCTGCTGCTGAGACCTGATAACTCTGGCGAGTGACTGCTCCCTGGACTTGGAATATCTTATGGTGAAGCGTTGTCCCTCCTACCTGCTGCGGGAATTTACTTCTGTTATCCTGACAGCAATTTATATTTCACCCCATGTGGAAGAGAAGAGTACACTTGATGAAATATACACTACCACCAAAAGCCTTGAGACGGAATACCCTGAGGCCTTGTGGATTGGAGCTAGTGACTTCGACCAGGCCAACCTCAAGAGTGTGCTACCTAGATAGCACCAACAGGGCTCCTGTCCCACCAGAGGCTCAAGTATCCTGGACCATTGCCATACAACCATCAAAGATACCTTCCACTCCAACCCCCACCCGCAGTTTGGTCAATTAGACCATAAGGCTGTGCTTCTTCTCTGGCTTACAAACAGAAACTGAAGCTTGAGGACCTAGTACAGAAAGTTGTGCATTGCTGGTCTGAGGAAATGGATGAGCTCCTACGTGACTGCTCGGAGTCAGTGGACTTGTCCATATTCAGTGGCCAACCTAAATGAATATGCCACTGCCACCACAAACTTCATCAGTAAGTGTGTAGAGAATGACGTGCCAAAGAAGTTAATTCAGGTGTTCCCCAGCCAGAAACCATGGATGGACCAATAGATCCACTCCCTATTGAAGTCCAGGTCTGAGGTGTTCAAGTCGGGTGACCCTGACTATGCAGGAAATCTAGGTATGATCTTCGTCAAAATATCAGGGATGCCAAGAGACAATACCAACTAAGCTAGAGTCCCAGACTAACCACACGAACACACGTCAACTGTGGTCAAAGTTTTAGCTGGGAACCTAGCTGTGGAAGCAGCTCCATGCTGATCCTCTCTCTCTCTCTCTCTGACATCTCTCCTGTAAGAACCTCCATTTGATTTTACCTTTTTTTGATGAAGGGAGAGTTGGGGATGTTGCAAGTATTTGGAACAGCATCATTAAATTGCGGTAGAGTCGATTGTGTTTTTACATAGGTTGTTATTCTAAATTTGGTTCTCTTTTGTTCATGTTCCATTCGGTGATCTGTAAATGAATTCTAGAGGTAAAAACAATGACTGCAGATGCTGGAAACCAGATTCTGGATCAGTGGTGCTGGAAGAGCACAGCAATTCAGGCAGCATCCGAGGACAGGCAAAATCGACATTTCGGGCAAAAGCCCCATTCCTGATGAAGGGCTTTTGCCCGAAACGTCGATTTTGCCTGTCCTCGGATGCTGCCTGAATTGCTGTGCTCTTCCAGCACCACTGATCCAGAATGTAAATGAATTCTGTTTGGATTAAAATTGCGTGGTTGGACCAGCTGCCTAACTCCTGGAATAACCATCTTACACCTGCTCAAAACAACTAGAAAAGTCAGGGTCTGGGCTACCTTCTTGAAAGGTTTTGAGAGGGTCTGGCCTAGTCCATATCAAACATGCAAAACAATAATTTTCACTGTATCTCAGTACATGTCCCATTAATATGTATAATCAAACCAGGAAATAGCTACAGAAATAATGGATATATTGATAGCAATCTTCTAGGAATCTTTAGATTCTGGAAATGCCTTGGAGGATTGGACAACTGCCAGTGTAACACTTTTATTGAAAAACTGAAAGAGATAAAAAGGCAGGTAACTATCGGTCAATTAGCTTAACGTTATCGGATATCTGTCACTGGGAAAATGTTAGAGTCTATTATAGATGATGTAATAACAGAGCATTTAGTTATAATTTTATTAACCAAGGAACTCATTATTGACTCATGCGCCCCGACACATTAACAGCACAGAGGTGGAACAAGTGGAGAGTGTCAAACTCCTGGGACTGGTCATCAACAACAAGCTATCTTGGACTCTTCATGTGGACGCACTGGTTACAAAGGCCCAACAATGTCTCTTCATCCTCAGGCAGCTGAGGAAATGGCATGACGGTGAATATCCTCGCCAATTTTTATAGATGAGCCATCGAGAGCATTCTGTCTGGATGTATCACTACCTGGTGTGGGATCTATACCATTCAAGATTGGAGACGGTTACAGAGAGTGGTGAACTCGGCCTGGACAATCACAAAGGCCAACCTCCCATCTATAGAATCCATCTCCCAGGCCCGCGGTCAAGGAAAGGCCACCAGCATTCTCAAAGATCCATCCCACCCTGACAATGCTTTTCTACAACCTTTACCATCGGGGAGAAGGTACAGAAACCTGAACACACACATCAGCCGTTTTTGAAACAGTTTCTACTCTACTGTTGTTACTAAATGGACTCACAAACTCTTAGCATTCCCCTGTACCTGTGTTTTGGTTTTTGCTGCTGTTTACCTATTATTTACTATCTATGCTACTTAACTCTGTGATCTGCCTGTGTTGCTCACAAGACAAAGCTTTTCACTGTGACTCGGTACACGTGACAATAAATTCAATTCAATTCAATTAACCAACACCTGTGGGACCAGGATTGTGCCATTTGATGAAATATTCTAGATAATCAAGAAGTATTCTCCATAATCAATGTAAAAACACACAAATAAATATTAGAAACGCAATGCAGGGGTATACTCGTCACTGTTACATTTTATTTACAGCATAAATCACTTAAATTATAATGATTTGGAGATGCCGGCGTTGGACTGGGGTGGACATAGTTAAAAATCACACAAAACCAGGTTATAGTCCAACAGGTTTAATTTGAAGCACTAACTTCAAAAAACTCTGGAAGCCTAGTGCTTCCAAATAAACCTGTTGGACTATAACCTGGTGTTGTGTGATTTTCAACTTAAATAATAATGCAACTTTGCCTTAAGTAAAACTTACCAGCAGAGATCCTTCTCACTCGTGCCCTCAACTGACTACTCTGACATTGCAGTAGTTCATGGTATTTAAGCAGAAATTGAATCAACTGTTGATATTTCCATGGCCAATCTATTGAACAACAAGTACATTTACATTGAAGTAAGCAAATTAAAAAAAAACTATAGTAATGGGACAGAACAATGCAGTAACCGTCATGGTATCTGAGCTATCTGATTTTTGCCCATTTATTGAGAATATTGGTTCATATTTTTCTGGTTAAAACAAGCTTGTTGTACATAATATGAGGAGAAAGTGAGGTCTGCAGATGCTGGAGATCAGAGCTGAAAATGTGTTGCTGGATAATATGTGTTGCTACATAATATGATCAAGCCAAGTCAGCGTGGGTTCTTGAAGAGAAACTCCTGCCTGATAAAAAGATTAGAATTACTTGGGGAATCAACAAGCAGGATAGACCAAGAGGATGATGTGGAGGTGCCAGTGTTGGACTGGGGTGGATAAAATTGGAAGTCACACAACACCAGGTTCTGGTTCAAGAGGATTTAAGATCACAAGCTTTCAGAGCACTGTTCCTTCGTTAGATGAAGTAGGAAGAGACACATAGGCACAGAATGTTTAGGCAGACAGCTAATGGCAAGTTAATTCCAAGTGATTAAGAATGTCAACAGATACATATAAATAGTGTAAGTAAAGTGTCAGCAGATTAAATAACAAGATTTTGCAGGTAATAGATAGTTTACTGTAGTTATGAAAATCTGAATTGTATGGCACTCGTAGCTGCTTGGAGTTGAATATTTTTTCAGATTCTACTCCTTTATAAGGAAGTGAAAACCATATAACTCCTGAATGACAGAGTTCTCATTTTAAGTCTTGCTGCCTACTTCTGCGTTCCATGATCAACATAGACAATTTCTCAATGAATTAATTGATTATGCTAAACTCCTCAACTCAAACAGTCTTCAACGTTCTAAATTCAGAGGACTAACTTACCCATCTTGAGGCAGAGATTAGGAATGGGATTGGGGACCAACATGTGTTCCCATCTATAGTGATATGCCGTTGGTGATGTCTGCCTAAACTAGCTGTGATCAGAAGCATTCAGGTTCACACACTTTCCGTCATTCACATCACCAGCAGCTCTCAATGCATTCTTCAAAGCGAGGTCGGCCTACCTGGTGCCAATCTGCAACAGCAAAGGCTCACAAACGGTAATGACAGAGAGAAAAACGAAACTGCCCAGTGAACCTGTTGTGATAGAGGGATGAATGAACATTTCCTACCACACTGTGTAAACTTTACTTATCTTTTCTCACTGATATTAGAGGTTCACAGATTGAAAACCCAGGTGCAGAATCAAGGCTGACATAGGAAAGGTGATGGCCGAGTGGTATTATTGCTGGGCTGTTAACCCAGCCACCCAGTTTTAGGACATGGGTTTGAATCCTGTCATGGCAGATGGTGGAATTTGAATTCAATAAAAATTTGGAATGAAAGAGTCTAATGATGACCATGACTCCATGGATGATTCTTGGGAAAAACCCATCACTAATGTCCTTTAGGGAAGGAAGCCGGTGTCCTTACCCAGTCTAGCCAACATGTGACTCCAGACCCTGAGCATTGTGGTTGACTGTTAACTGCTGTGTGGGTAATTAGGGATGGGTAATACTGCCTGGCAAATGAGGTCCTCACTTTGTGAATGAATAAAAGATTTGTTTGTCCAAAAGTAAAAGGCCATTTGGGGAGGCGAGAACCTCGGCTTTGTCTCTCCTTTCAGAAAAGTCACAGAAGAATCCATGACACGTTTGAAGAAGAGTAGGGAGAGTTTGATGATGATACAATTACTTTGTGGTTGAAGATCCACAGGAAGAATGAACGAGACATTTTCTCGATCTGAAGGATCTTGAACTGTTAGGACACAGGAATTCCTCATTTGGAAAGTCTTTGTTATAAACAAAGTCTTACCACAGGCCACATCTTTCCTCAGCAGCCCTGTGTCTGGTTCTTCATTGTTTCTACTGGTATGTTCTACATCAGTTTTCTCACTCAACAGCCTCGTGATCCGATGCTTATTGGTCAACATCAGCCATTGATTCCTCTACAAAAAGCAGGGGAAGGGATTATCGAGACATCTACTAAAAGGTGCTTTGGTACTTTCCTTAATGGTTTCAACTATAGAGAGAGGCTGAATAGGCTGCGGCTATTTTCCCTGGAATGTCAGAGATTGAGGGTAACCTTATTGAGATTTAGAAAATCATGAGGAACATTGATAGAATGAGTAGTCATGGTCCTTTTCCCAGGGTGGGGAAGTCCAAAACTAGAGGGGACAAGTTTAAAGTGAGAGGGGAAAGATTTAAAAAGGACCTAAGTGGCAACGTTTTCACACTGAGGATAGCGAGTGTATGGAATCAGATGCCAGAGGACGTGATGGAAGCTGGTACAAGTGCTAGCTTTCTTCTTACTGTAGTGTAAAAGCATTTGTTTGGAAATAGAGTGTTTTGGGATATCTTGAAATCATGAAAGCTGATACATATCTTCCTATAATTTATTGGGTAGGAAGCACTTCTGGCCACCCTGGCACTGGTGATTAGATTAGATTCCCTATATTGTGGAAACAGGTCCTTCGGCCCAACAAGTCCACACCAACCCTCTGAAGAGTAACCCACCCAGACCCAATTCCCTCTGACCAATGCACCTAACACTATGGGCAATTTAGCATGGCCAATTCACCTGACCTGCACATCTTTAGACTGTGGGAGGAAACCGGAGCACCCGGAGGAAACCCACGCAGACACGGGGAGAATGTGCAAATTCCACACAGACAGACACCCGAGGCTGGGATTGAACCTGGGACCCTGGTGCTGTGAAGCTGCAGTGCCACCATAAACAGAACTATTCTCTTATCCAGAGGCTCACTGATGTTCAACATTTTGTGGCAAGGTACATCTTATCAACCTGTACTCTCTCAAGCAATAATGCGATACTTTGGAATCACGTTAACTTCCCAAAACAGCCTTGCCAGTAATCAGGATTAAACGAGTTGCCGGGAAGTGGTTGAGGCTGGGACAATTACAACATTCAAGAGGCATTTGGATGGATACACCAATAGAAAGGGTTGAGGAGGATGTAAGCCAAAAGCTGGCATATAGGGCTAGATTAATTTAGGCTCAGCATGGATCAGTTGGACTGAAGGGTCTGTTTCCATGCTGCACAACTCTTGGGATGCTGAATTTGTGTGGAAGAGATGGAAGGGCTAAAAAGGGAGGCATCTTGGAGAATATTGGAGGTTGAGATGACTGGTAAAAGAATCTATCATTTTTTATAATCTATTTTCCATGGTAGCGAATGTGTTGACATTTCACCAAAGATAAAGATCAGCTTCCAGGAATTGCAATTCAGTTTTGGTTTCAATCGAGCTGCAGTGTTATTTCAGTGGATGTGTATGCTTCCATACCAAGTCTGAACTATATTCCTTCAAGATGTTGTCACTCCCTGCAGCATCTAATGCTGAGTACCTGTGAAGAGTGGGACATACCCAGAGGTCTCCTGCCTCTTCTCTCTGTACTCTCTGGGCTCCTGCCAATATTCCTTTTATCCACTACCTCACCACCCCCCTTCATCAAGTCTCACAGTGCTTTGAACTTACCAGTATTCCCTGCTTTTTGGTCAGATTTCCAGCATTCGTTAGCTATTTTTGCTTGATCTCCAGAACCTACATGGGAGGGGAGTTAGGTCAGTTGGCTGGTTTACAAAGGAGTGACACTAACAATGTAAGTTCAATTCCTGGCTGAGGTCAGCATGAAGGCTCTGCCTTCCCAGTCATGCATGCTCCTTACTGGAGACACAGCGGACTTTCAGGTTAAACTCATCACCAGCTGTCTCTCTTCAGTGAGAGAATAGGCAGTGATCCTCTGGGACTGCGGTGATATTCACTTTATTCCCAATCTACTGCATTAATTTACGTTAAAGCAAAAACATTTGTTTCTTCATTCAAATGTGGACATTCCCGTCTGGGACAGCATTTACTGCACAGCACAGCCCTAGCTACCCTTGAGATAGTGGTGGTGAACAGATTTCTCAAATGCCACATTCCTCATGCTGTAGGTAGGTCCATAATGCCATTAGGGAGGGCACTGCAGGAATTTGACCCAGTGAGAATGAAGGAACAACAATATACTGGACCAAGTTGGGATGGTGAGTGGCTTGAATGGGCCATTCTGGGAGTGTTGCTATGTTCTTCATGATGGATGTGGTTGTGGGTTTGGAAGGTGTTGTCTAAGGAACTTTGGTGAATTTTTGCAGATAGTACACACTGCTATTATTGAATATTGTTAGTGGAGGGAATGGGTGTTTGTGGATTTGCTGCCAGTCAAGTGGACTGCTTTGTCCTAAATGGTGTCAAACATCTTCAGTGTTATTGGAGCTGAACCCATCCAGGAAAGTGGGATGTATCCTTCACTTGTGCCGTGTAGTTGATGGACAGGCTGTGATGAGTTGGGAGATGAATTACTTGCTGCGGAGTTCCGAGCTGGGAGAGCCTCTTGTATCCACAGCATTTATAGGTCTAATGTAGTTTAATGGCAATCCTCAGGGAGTTGATGGTGGGGGAATCCAGTGGTGCTATTCAATGTCAAGGGGCAATGGTTAGATTCTCTCTTGTTAGAGAAGGTCATTGCCTGGCATTTGTGTAGCCTGGAAGTTACTTACCACTTGTCAACCCAGACCTGGATATTGCCCAGGCATTACTGCATTTGGACATGGGCTACTTCAGTATCTAAAGAGTTGTGAATGGTACTATACATTATGCATTCATCAGCAAATTTTCATACTCCTGACCTAATGACAAAGTAGTTGAAGATGATGACACTGCCCTGAGGAACTCCTGCAGAGATGTCCTGGAGCTAACGATCAACAACCACAAGCTTTGTGCCAGTTATGACTCTCTAAGAGTGTCTGATGGTAATGGTGGAGTGTGGGATAAGCTGGGCCATACAGTTGTGAAATTGTGCTGGGGAACAAATCAACTGCTGCTGTTGATAGCCCCCAGAGCACCTCGTGTATGGCTAGATTTGAGTCGTTAGATCTGCCCAAAATCTCTCCCACTTGGCATGGTTACAGTGCCACATGACACAATGGAAGGTATTCTCAATGAGAAGACAGACCTTTGTCTCAGGAAGGACTGTGTGGTGCTCAGATGGACAGATACCTCCATGACAGGTAGATGGGTGAGCATGAGGTTGAGTATGTTTTTCCCTCTTGAGGGTTCCCTCACCATCTGCTGAAGACTCTGTCTTGCAGCTGGGTCCTTTGGAACTTGTCCAGTTCTGTCAGCACTGTCAAGTCACTCTTGGTGACAGATTTGAAGACCTCACATACTGAGAGTCCATTCTGTACCTGTGTCACCTCACTAGTGTTCAACATGGAGTAGATTCATCAGCTGGGGGAGGACAATATGTAGCAATCAATCATTCCTGAAGCAAAATAAACTCTGGATGGATTGGACTAGATAGGATGAATAACATTAAGCCCATAAAAACTGACAGAGCTGCAGACGCTGGAAATCAGAAACAAAAACAGAAATTGCTGGAAAAGATCAGCAGGTCTGGCAGCACCTGTGGCAGAGAAATCAGAGTTAATGTTTCAGGTCCTGTCCTCACAAATGATGGCAGTTAGGAATAAGTTGTTTTTATGCAGAACATAGGAGAGGGGTAGGGGGTGAGGAGTGAACAATAGGTGGAGATAGAGCCCAAAGTGACAGAAGAACTGTCAAATAAAAACCGAAAGAACTGCAGATGCTGTAAATCAGAAAGAATAACAAAAGTTGCTGGAAAAGCTCAGCAGGCCTGGCAGCATCTGTGAAGAGAAATCACTAACGTTTTGGGTCTGGTGACCCTTCCTCAGATATGCCGTTCTGAGGAACGGTACAGGACCCAACACATTAACTTTGATTTCTCTTAACAGACCTGCTGAGCTTTTCCAGCAACTTCTGTTTGTGTTTGTGTTTGAGATGAACAGTAAGACAGACAAAGAAGTGAATAACAATCAGGCTTTGAGGGTGAATAGCAATTAATGGGGACTGATAGTGGCTAGCAATGAGCTGTGTGTAATAACAGATTATGTGATAACAAGGCCTGGTGTGTGGGGATTGGGGTAAGGACATAGGAGAGCTCGATCTGAAAATTGTTGAACTCGATATTGAGTCCAGAAAGCTGTAGTGTTCCCAAGCGGAAAATGAGGTGCTGTTCTTTCAGCATGTGTTGGGTTTCACTGGAACACTGCAGCAAGCCTGAGATAGAGATGTTGGTTAGGTAACAGGGTAGTGTGTTGAGGTGGCAAAAAAAATCAGACAACATTAAGCCCACGTTGTCTTATGCTCCAAAGTGCTTCGGGACATCTTGGACAGATACAGTAAGTGGATAAAAAGTAGAGCTGGAGAAAGCATGTCAAGCAACATCAGAGGAGAGGTTTCCAACTCTCCTCTTTATCCACTCTGACTGTCCAGCATCTACAGTTCTCACTTTCTCTGGATACAGTGAGCAACCATCAAAAGAAAACAAGTATTTTCCCTATTCCGTGATGGAGCTATTGTCTCAGTTGCTTGCAGTGTCAGCCTTGGTAGCCCCTGTGTTAAATCTCACAACAGCAATGACTGAAACTCGCTCACGATACAGAACTAATTTTTCCTCAATGATTCTTTGATTCTTGCTGTTCTGAGAAAAGAAACAGATGGGGATCTCACTTTGCCTCGAGGGAAGTTTGCAATTTAACATCGGTGAATTACAAGATAGTGATACTAGAGAGTAGAACAGGAAAGACATTGCAAATGTCACACAACTAATGAGTAACAAACCATTTAGATACACCAGGGAAATTTAGTGTGAGGTGCTTTTACATATCACTTATCTCATCATATCACAGGACAGGTTATTAGCAAATTACACTCCAGTTTACTTTGTTTGGCAGAGCTGATTAGTTTCCTTCCTATTACAGATTTGGATTCTAAAAATGTCTCCTGAATAAACAATGAAAAAAAAGCCACTGCATCTGCAGAGCTCGTTATTTCCAAACTTGCAATTGTCTTAGATGTTTCATGTGAAAATTCATAGAACATGAAATCCTTGTAGTGTGGAAACACGCCATTTGGCCCAACAATTCCACACCAACCTACCGAAGAGACTCTCCCAGACCCATTCCCCAACCCTATTGCTCTACATTTATCTCTGACTAATGTATCTAACCTACACATCCCTGGACACTAGGGGCAATTTAGCATGACCAACTCAACTGACCTGCATGTCTTTGGATTGTGGGAGGAAACCAGATCACCCGGAGGAACCCCACACAGACACAGGGAGAATGTGCACACTCCACACAGACAGTCGCCTAAGGATGGAATTGAACTCGGGTCCCTGGCGCTGTGAGGCAGGGAAAATCCTCATAATACGGTAAAATAAACAGTTGGTGAACCCTTATCCTGCTTTCCATGTTGGCGTTGTTAATTGGAGCTAGGGAGTGGGAGTATGGATTAGCTGGTTGATGGATTTCATTATAGAATTGCTATGGTGCACAACCAGGCCATTCAGCCCATCAACAGAGGGTGGTGGTGAAAGCTTGCATTTCAGACTGGAGGCCAGTGACCAGTGGAGTGCCACAAGGATTGGCGCTGGGACCTCTACTTTTTGTCATTTATATAAATGACTTGGATGTGAACATAGGAGGTATAGTTAGTAAGTTTGCAGCTGACACTAAAATTGGAGGTGTAATGCACAGCGAAGAAGGTTACCTCAGATTACAACAGGATCTTGATCAGATGGGCCACTGGGCTGAGGAGTGGCAAATGGAGTTTAATTTAGATAAATGCGGGGTGATGCATTTTGGGAAAGCAAATCTTAACAGGATTTATACACTTAATGCTAAGGTCCTAGGGAGAGTTACTGAACAAAGAGATCTTGGAGTGCAGGTTCATAGCTCCTTGAAAGTAGAATCGCAGATAGATAGGCTAGTGAAGAAGGCGTTTGATATGCTTTCCTTTATTGGTCAGAGCATTCAGTACAGGAGTTGGGAGGTCATGTTACGGTTGTACAGTATATCGGTTTGGCCAATTTTGGAATATTGCATGCAATTCTAGTCTCCTTCCTATTGGAAGGATGTTGTTAAACTTGAAAGGGTTGAGAAAAGATTTACAAGGATGTTGCTAGGGTTGGAGGATTTGAGCTATAGGGAGAGGCTGAACAGACTGGGGCTGTTTTCCCTTGAGCATCAGAGGCTGAGGGGTGACCTCATAGAGTTTTATAAAATCCAGAGGAGCATGGATAGGATAAATAGACAAAGTCTTTTCTCTTGGGTGGGTGAGTCCACAGCTAGAGGGCATAGGTTTATGGTAAGAGGAGAAAGATATAAAAGAGACCTAATGGCAACCTTTTCACACAGAGGGTGGCGCGTATATGGAATGAGCTGGTAGAGGAAGTGGTGGAGGCTAGTACAATCACAGCATTTAAAAGGCGTCTGGATGGGTATATGAATAAGAAGGGTTTAGAGGGATATAGGCCAAGTGGGACTAGATTAGGTTCGGAAATCTCGTTGGCATGGAAGAGTTAGACTAAAGGTTCTGTTTCTATGCTGTACATCTCTATGACTCTACACCAACCCTCCAAAGAGCATCCCACCCAGATCTACCCCTGCACCTATCCCCATAATCCTGTATTTCCCATAGCTAACGTGCACATCCCTGGATACTATGGGCAATTTAGCACAGCGAATCCACTTAACCTGCTCATCTTTGGACTTTGGGAGGAAACCAAAATACCTGCAGGGAGCCCACAAAGACAATGCGAAAACTCCAGACAAACAGTCACCTGAGGTTGGAATCAAACCCAGATCCCTGGCGCAGTGAGGAAGCAGCACTAACCATTGAGCCACCATGCCACCGTTGGGGAAAATGTTAATTTCAGCTCTGACTCGCTTGTTTCATTGATGTTGGTTTCATGAAGCTTGGCCATCCCTGTGGCCATTTAAAGTTAGTACGTTGGCCTCTTTTCAAAAACTATTTTAGTCCATAACAGTCCCAGGTTTATACATCAGCCAGTGGAATTCAAAGGTCAATAGGTCATATTTCATACCATAGGGACAAGTATGCTGCAGAATGAGCTTCAATTGCTTGTTATTCCTGGTTGATTGGCAACACTTTCTCCACTTTTGACATCTCGTACATCTTCCCTCTGTTGTTCCTTCACCTGACCATGCAATCTCCTGCCTCGCCTTCACACATTCCTAGAAAAATCCCTTCACCTCTCCATCACTTCTCCTTCTCAAAGTTCGCTGTGCTTGGTCAGACCTTTATAAATGGCCACAAATTTGCTTCAGAAAGCATTGTAGATTGTTTCTCGATGTGCAACATTAAAATCATAAATACAAGTGTTTTCCTTTTTATTACATCTTGCTAAAGGGAGTATTCTTTTGTACATGAAAGGACTGCAGTGGCTAAAGATTAAATTATCAAGCAATGGAGTTGGCATGGAAGAGTTGAACCAAAGGTTCTGTTTCTGTGCTGTACATCTCTTTGACTGTACATCAACCCTTTATTCAGCAAGTGTCAATTCTCTGTGGCATTGCCTTAATTGAAACATATGAACTTCATATAAAAAAAATATTTTATTGCACTTACCAGATTCTAGAGAGTGAGAAATCTGTCAAAATGATACATTTCCATAATTGTGTCAGATATAAAGTGTAACTCATAAATTGACTTCCTTTGTGTCAATGAGATGTGTGATTGACATAAAGCTTCAGAACTTCAAAAACAGTTGCCAAATGTCAATGCAAATGAAGAGATGGGAAGTGGAAACATCTGGAAAATGTTCTGTGGATTGAAATGTTACATCAAGTGAACATGTCTAAGAATTCGGAGCATGGAAGGCAACATAGCCCTTTGAGCCTATTTTGCCATTCAACAAAACTGTGACAGATCGAGTTGTGCTCCAGATTCCACGTCTCCATCTCCTCCTGATAACCTTTGATTTCTTTGGTGAACAACAATCGATCTTGTAAAATTTTAAATAATCCCTCTTGACCACCTTCTGATACAGAGTTTCAAAGTTGTCCAAGTCCTTGAGAGAAAAAAAACCTCCTCATCCATGTGCTAAGAGGGAATTTCAAGACACTGACCCCGGCTTTCAACTCATACTCAAGAGAAAACACCATTCCCATAGTTGCCTTGTCAACAGTATCCAGGATCTCATACACTCTAACTGAATCACCACTCACATTTCTAATTTCCTGTGAGAATAAGGCCAATCTGTCCAAACCTTTCTCATATGTCATCCTGCTCATTCCAAATTCAGGCAGAAGATATATAAGTTTGAATACACGAATGAACGACTTCTTCCCCGCTGTTATCAGACATTTGAATGGACTTCTCTCTCTTTCTCTCTCTCTCTCTCACTGCACCTTCTCCATGGCTGTAACACTGTACTCTGCACTCTGTGCTGTTACCCTGATGCACTTTGAAAGCTACAATCTGCTTGTGTAACACCCAAAACAACAATTTTCACTGTATAAAAACCGAAAGGACTTCAGATGATGTGAATCAGAAATGAAAACAGAAATGTTTGGATAAGTTCAGTAGGTCTGACAGCATCTCTGGAGCTAAATCAGAATTAGCGTTTCGGGTTGAGTGACCCTTCCTCAGAATGCAGAACTTTTCATTGTACATGTTTCAACAATAAATCAAGTCATAATTTAATCAGCTTCATTTGACCTCCACCTCCTTCCAGCAGCTTCTGAGATATGGCTTCATCAATGTGTTGTATAAGTGAAGCATAACCTCCTTACTTATAAATTTAATTCCTCTTGAAATAAAGGAAAGCAATATTTACCTTGATCCTGTGTCCAACCAGACAGTTATGATAACTCAGTGAAAGGATGGGCTGGATGGAGAAACAATTTTCCTGCACATCTTCTTGACTGGCCTTGGTTTAATTGTTGCGGTCGGTGATTACCATAGAGTCAGAGAGTCATTGAGATATACAGCATAGAAACAGACCCTTTGGTCCAACTCATCCATGCTGACCAGATATCCTCAATTAATCTACTCCCATTTGCCAGAACTTGGCCCATATCCCTATAAACCCTTCCTATTCATATACCCATCTATATGCCTTTTAAATGTTGTAATTGTACCAGCCTCCACCACTTCCTCTGGCAGCTCATTCCATACACGCACCACCCTCTGTGAAAAAGCTGCCCCTTAGATCCCTTTTAAATCTTGCCTCTCAACCTAAACCTATGCCCTCTAGTTCTGGACTCACCCATCCCTGGGAAAATACCTTGTCTATTCACCCTATACATGTTCCTCATGATTGTATAACATCTATAAGGTCACTGCTCAGCGTCTGATGCTCCAGGGAAAACAGCCCTAGCCTATTCAGCCTCTTCCTACAGCTCAAATTCTTCAACCCTGGCAGCATCTTTGTAAATCTTTTCTGAACCCTTTCCAAGTTCTGGAATCTAGAAAGAAAAAGTTGACCAACTTCCAAAGTAGAAATGGCTGCATCTAACCACAATAATGTAGACATGAGTTGGATTCCTAAGAAAACATTTAATCAAATCAACAAAACTTCTCCAAGGAGGTCACCCCATAAGTGAGCGAAGAGAACTGTGGGATCAGAATATTCGAACAATCGCTTTCCCAATTCTTTGTGACTCATGTAGTACAACACTGAGATCTCCCTGCACCTTGGAATTCCGCAATTGTCATCATTTAGATCACTTTGCTTTCCTTATTCTTCCTGCCAAAGTAAACAACTTTGCATTTTCCCACATTATTCCCTAACTACAAGACTTGTTCTCACTTGTTCCACCTATCTATACTGGTCTGCAATGTCTTTTACCCACTTCACAAAATGCTTTCCACACATCGTAAAATCATCTGCAAAATGAGTTACCATGCCTAAATTTCCCTCTTCTAAATCATTGGCTGAAATTGCAAAAAGTTGAAACTCTGATACCGACCAGCACCATGTAGGAGGTATTCTCCTGAAGATTCTATTTTCAAGCTGTATGACATTATGACTCAGTGTGAAAATGGGATTTCGTCTCCACAAGGACAGAGTGGTGGTTGGTCACTCTCACCGATACTCTCACGGACAGAAGCATCTGCAGCTGGCAGATTGGTAAGGACAAGGTACTGTATGTTTTCCCACATATTGGTTCCCTCATCACCTGCTGCAAACCCAGTCTAACAGATCTGTCCTTTAGGATTGGACCAGGCTGGTCTGTAGTGGTGTCAACTGAGCTATTCTAGGTAAAGCAGCTTGAAATCCCTCACCCAGAGTCAGGGACAGACTGATTTATGCACACCTTGTTTTCTGCCATCCAGCCAATCTTCCATCATGCTGGTGTGTTACCAGCTACACAATGAGTTTCTGCTTTGCTCAGTAACCTTTGATGTAGCACTTTGTCAAATGACTTCTGGAAATCCAAGCACTGTGTCAATGGGCTGCCATTTATCCATCAGCACATATTATCCCTCCAGAGAACTCCATTAGCTAAAAAATCACACAACGCTCGGTTATGATCCAGCAGGTTTATTTGGAAGTATTAGCTTTGAAGTGCTGCTCATTCGAGAGGTAAGCTACCTGATAAAGGAGCAGCGCTCCGAAAGCTTGTATTTCCAAATAAACCTGTTGGATTATAACCGACTCTTAGCCTAAACTAGGCCTTTTGTGTCTGGCCAGCAGGTACTGAACTCCGATTTTAAAATGGCACAGCACAGACCATTATCATTCGGCCCAACGGTCCACTGCTGGCTTTTTCAAAGGTGATACTCAATGAGCCCTAATTCCCTCTTCTTTCTCCACAGCCATGAACAGATTGCCCCTTTCAGTATTTGCTCGATTCTCTTTCTGAAACTTTTGGTTGAGTCTGTTCCCATGACCCTTTCAGGCAGCACATTCCAGATCACAAACACCCGCTGTCTAAATCAAAACATTTCCCTCATGTTGCCTCTGGTTGGTTATCACACTTTCATGTTAAAGCTGTGGCCTTTGGTTATTGACTCTTCTGCCTTGGAAATTGTTTTCCTTATTTATTCCAACAAAATCCTTCATCGTTCTGAATGTCTGTCAAATCTCTGAACCATCTCTGCTCTTTGAAGAGTAATCACAGCTTTTCTTCTCTCATCATGTGAGGGAAGTCTCTGACATGTTTGGACTGGTCGAATCAATGCCCATGATTTTGTTTTATTTTTAGTTTCTGTCGTCGTGTGCTCCTGACAACGTCATCGCAATGCAACAATAAACCTGCCAATCAGGAAAAGAAAGATGTTCAACCGAACAATGCACAGTGGTTCAGTGGTTAGCTCTGCTGCCTCTCAGCACGAAGGGCTGAGGTTCAAATCCACCCTTGGGCAACTGTCTGTGTGGAGTTTGCACATTCTCCCTGTGTCTGTGTAGGTTTCCACTGGCTGCTGCAGTTTCCCACCTTCCGCAGTCAGTGGATCTGCATGTTGAGTGGATTGGCCAAACTAAATTAATCCACTGTGCCTTGAGATATGCAGACAAGGTTAATAAGCCATGGGTATGTGGAGTTATGGGGATAGGATGGGGTGCTGAGTCTGGGTGAGATGCTCTTCAGGGGTTTGGTCCAGACATGATGGGCTGAATGGCCTCTTTCCAAACTGTCAGGATTCTGTGATAATCTGACTTGCCATATTGCTTGCCAGAAGTGTCATAACAGATTTGACATTCAGTTAGTTCTGTTTGACTTTCCACAGATCCTGATGGACCTGTCCCTTGCTGTCTTTTGCTTCCGATTTCTAGCAGCCTCGGTAATTTGCTTTGATTGGTGTATGGCTGAATCGGAGAGTCACCATGGACACACTGTGGGCCATGTAATGGCTCCCTCCAGTACAAATCATGTGCTTATTCTGAAAAGTCACTAACTCCCACCACCTTCTCAATGGATGGTGTTATCCAGCAAGGCCAACACCTCCCAATGCTGAAGGATCTGCCATTATTCCCGTCTCCTCAAGTGAACAGAGATCACCTGATTGATTCGCTCCGCTCCACAATTAGGCCAAGGATAAAATCCTGTGATTTAAGCTAAATGCCAAAGGAAGTCACCCAGTGAGGTAAGTGTTACTTACTTGTAAATTGAAAATCCAGAGAAAGAAGTATGTAAATAAGACAGAGGAAGTGTCCCGGAAAAAAATACCAATACCTGCAGGAGGGCAGTTTGCTTTTATAAATGGACTGCTCAGGTGGTATCTGTCACTGCATGAGACAGCTTGATTTTCTACTGCTACTTAATTTGTCTGTCTGCGATGTCCCTTAGAGCCACAACATGGGGAAAAGACATTTAGCCAATCTAACCCAAGCCATGCAGTTTATTCTATTTTGGAATTGCTGATTACCACCTCTCATCAGTGCTTCTCCATGTAAAATAACACTTGGAGGAAGCACTGAGGGTGGAAATGCCACAACATGTACTCTGGGAGGGGGAATTTAAAGTGCTTCACTAAGAATGGCTCAGCAGCAGCACCACAGATCAAGCTGGGGTTGAGATCTAAAGGTCATAGCTGATAGACTGAGTCTGTGGCAGATTGTGAGGGAAAAACATACTCAACTTCATCCTTACCAATCTGCTGGCTGCAAATGCATCTGTCCATGACAGTATCAGTAAGAGTCACCACAGCACAGTCCTTGTGGAGACGACATGCTACCTTCACATTGAGAATAACCTCCGTCACGTTGTGAGATAATAATACTGTGGCAAGTGGGATGGATTTCGAACAGATCTAGCATCTTAAGACTGGACATCTAAGAGGGCCATCAACAGCAGTAATACTCCAGCACAACCTATGACCTCATAGCCTGGCAACAGTAAAATAGTGGAAGATGATATCAAGAGTGCTTTCAAGCAGTATTGCTTTTTCAATAAGCTGCTCGTGCTGCCCAGTTTGGGTTCCACCAGGGCCACACAGCTCCTGACCTCCTTACACTTTTTGTTCAGTCAATGACAAAAGAGATGAATTCCAGAGGTGAGGTGAGAGTGACAGCCCTTGGCAACAAGGTCACATTTGAACTGAGTGTGACATCAAGGATTCCTAGCAAAACTGGAAACAATAGCAATCAGGGGGAAAACTCTTCACTGGTTTAGTCATACTTGGCATTTAGGAAGATGGTTATGGTTGTTGGAGGCCAGTCATCTCAGCTCTAGGACATCTCTGCATGAGTTCCTCAAGATTTGGAGATGCCAGTGTTGGACTGGGGTGTGCAAATTTAAAAATCACACAACACCATGTTATAGTCCAACAGGTTTAATTGGAAGCACACTAGGTTTCGGAGCGCCGCTCCTTCATCAGGTGATTGCGGAGGACAAAATTCTAAGGCACAGAATTTATAGCAAAGCTTTACAGTGTAATGTAACTGAAATTATACATTGAAAAGTATCTTGATTGTCTGTTGAGTCTTTCATCTGTTCGAATACCATGATAGTTCGACTTCTTTCACGTGTAAATCACAAAATCCTTTTTTTTAAAAGTTGCATTCTCAGGTTAGCTGTAACAATGAGTGTTAGGTAGACAATATGTTGAGGGTGTTAGCCCCCTGTATTCTCTGTATATGCATGATGTTTAGATTGATTCTAATCTGAAAACTGTGAAAACAGAGTTTTACATGAATTCATGCAGTGTTTGAGCAAAGTACAATGTAACTCTGCAAGTACAAATTTAACCCACAAAATATATGTGTGCATGTGGGTCTTTGTCTGTTTGTGTGTGTGTGTGTGTCTGTCTGGGTTGGGGGTTGTGAGTGTGAGAGAGAGAGTATATGTGTGTGTAGTGAGTGTAGAGTGTCTTACGTCTGTGAGGGGGGCATGTGTGAGTGTGGGAGTGTGTGTGCGTGTCTGGGGTGGGGGGTTGTGAGTGTCTGTGAGAGAGACTGTATATGTGTGTGCATGACTATAGAGTGGTCTAAGTCTCCGAGAGGATGCCTATGTGAGTGTGGGAGTGTGTGTGTCTGTAAGGGTGTGTGTGAGTCTCTGTGTGCGTGTCTGTGTCCATGTGTCTCCATGTGTATGTGTGTGTATAGGAGTGCCTGTGTGTGTGTGTGCATGTGTACGAGTGTCTGTGTGTGTGTGTATAGTGCAATGGTGGTCACCTGTAATGTGACATGAACCCAAGGTCCCAGTTGAGGCCCTCCCTATGGGTACCGAACTTAGCTATCAGCCTCTGTTCGGCCACTTTTTGCTGCTGCCTGTCCCGAAGTCCGCCTTGGAGGATGGTCACCTGAAGGTCCGAGGTCGAATGTCCTGGACCACGGAAGTGTTCCCCAACTGGGAGGGAATCCTCCTGTCTGTTGATTGTTGTGCGGTACCCATTCATCCATTGTCGTAGCCTTTGCTCGGTTTCACCAATGTACCAAGCCTCTGCCATATGAGATAGATAACGTTTGCTGAGTCACATGAGTACCTGCCACGTACAAGGTGGGAGGAGTTCCCATGTGTAATGGTGGTATCAGAGTATGGACATAAATACCACCATTACACGTGGGGACACCTCCCACCTTGTACGTGGCAGGTACTCATGTGACTCAGCCAACGTTGTCTATCTTATACATTCGACCTCAGACCTTCGGGTGACCATCCTCCAAGGCGGACTTCAGGACAGGCACATGGTTGGAAAGTTGATACGGGTGGATATGAGATGTTTTTGGTATTTGGACAGATTCTGGGAAAGGTGGGACTTGTCTATTTTCTAACAGGATGCTGATAAATTTCCTCACAGGAACATTTATGAGTATACTTTGGGAGAATTTAAACAGGATTGACAGGGTGATTGGAACCGGAGGGTAAACACAGTACTGCAAAGGAGGCAGAGACTGAGTGCTTGATTCTGAAAAACAGAAGAAGCAAAGATTTAAAAGCTAACTACACAGGAGTTTGAGCTCTATAAAAGAGACAATACAGAAACATATCAGTCCCACTAGCACATTCCAGTAGAGTTGAAACTGACCTCTGCCCTTGTATATCCTACTAAGGGGAAAGCAGATGTGTCTGCAGTTTGGGACATAATCAGTAGCGGCTGGTTTGCTGATGAGTGTGGAGTTGTACTTGTTATATTTGTGGTCACAAGTGCTCAAAGTCCAGACTATATTGACTTGCCTCTCACCCCTGCCTTACCCCTTGTAGGCCTTTGTTTGATGTTCCCTTTACACCTGCAGTTGTGACATTCTGTGGATCTCTCTCCCTCTCCTTCTTTCTTTCTTGCGGACAGACCCTGAGCTTTCAGTTGTCTGCCACTTCAATACCCCACCCTGTTCCCTGGCCAACATCTCTATCTCAGACTTGCTGCAGTGCTCCAATGAAGCTCAGCGCAAGCTGAAAGAACAGCATTTCATTTTCTACTTGGGCATCCTGTAGCCTTATGGACTCAATATTGTGTTCAACAATTTTAAGGCTCAGGGCACCGTCTTCCATGTCCTACCCCCAATCCCCACACACTAGGCCTTTTTATCACATGGAGACAGTGAGGTCTGCATTTGTGGAGTTCAGAATTGAGAGTGTGGTGCTGGAAAAGCACAGCAGGTCAGGCAGCATCCGAGGAACAGGAAAATCGACGTTTGGGCCAAAGCCTGTCATCAGGAATGAGCTTTGGTCTGTTACAATGCACAATCCATCATTAGCCACTAATTGTCCATTAGTAGCTGTTCATTTTCCCAGGCTGACTGTTAGCCACTCCTTTGTCTGTCCAACTGTTCTTCTCTCTCTTTGAGTTCTACTTCCACCTATCATTTATTCCTTATCCCCCTCCCCCACTCTATCTTCTACATAACAACTTTTTCCTAGCTCCTGGTTCTGAGGATCACTGGACCTGAAGCGTTAACTCTGATTTCTCTCCACAGATGCAGCCAGACCTGCTGAGGCTTTCTAGCAATTTCTGTTTTTGCTCCACCTTAAATTAGCTCAGTTTCCCAGCATCCAACGCACTCTGGGGTCATGAATTCCACAGATTCATAACCCTTTGAGTGAAGTAATTGCTCCTCATGTCTGTTTTAAATCTGCTCCCCCTTATCCTCAAACTGTGACCTCTAATTATTGATTGCCCCACAAAAGGAAAAAGAACCTGAATTTTTAAATCACCTTTAGCATCTCACACACCTCAAATAGATCTCATCGCTTCCTTCTGAATTCTCAAGAGTACAGAACTAAACTGCTTTATCTTTGCTCATAAAACAAACCTTTCATCTCAGGAATATATTGACCAAAACTTCACTGAACTGCTTCCATTGCAACTCAATCCCTCTTCAAATAAAGGGACCGAAACTGTACGGAGAACTCCAGATGTGGTCTCCGTAATGTCTTGTACAGTTGTAGCAACACTTCCCTATTTCTATACTCCAGTCCATTGGCAATGAATACCAGTGCTCCATTTAGCTTCCATAGTACCTGCTGTTACACACAGCACCACATGCATGGTGATTGGATGGTCGCTGAGTCTGTCCATGTGTATACAGTCGCTGCACTATCAGCAGAAAAAAAAGTGGCGAGCAAGGAGGGAACCTGTGAAGCACTGGAACACTGAAAGTCCCCTGAATCCCACAAGAGGGCAGCCATAACCAGCACTGATGCTGGTTCCCCTAGCAACACTTGGAGGAAGTGAGAAACGTCAAGTGAGGGGTTGTTCAATATGCGAACCAGTTCAGTCATTCGGAGGGAGGTGTTGGTGGATGGGGAAGTGGTTGGGCTGAGTTCAAGGGAAAGGCTGGATGGGAGAGGCTCATTGTTGTCATTTGACTAGACATTCACAGTGAAAAGCAATGGCTCAGGCCGGGAAACTGGAGTATAAAGATATGAAAGTGTTGTCCTGCAGGTGGAAGTGGGGAGGTGTTGGTCCAGTGTTATCATCGCTAGATTATTAATCCAGGGACCAAGGACCTGAGCTCAAATCCCACCAGAGCAGATGGTGAAGATTGAATTTTTATAAAAACATCCAGTGTCAAGAATCTAATGAAACCATTGCTGATTGATTGTGGAAAAACCCATCAGGTTTACTAATGCCCAATGGGGAAGGAAATCTGCCATCTTTACCTGGTCTGCCCTGCATGTGACTCCAGTCCCACAGCTACGTTGTTGATCCTTAACTGATGGGTAATAAATGCTGGCTAACCAGCAATATCCACGTCCCATGAATGAATTAAAAAAAAGGCTGGAGGGAAAAAAAATTGAATTTGTGCTAAGAATGGGAATGACGCAGCTGGGTATTAGCTCTGGCTCCCAGACTATAAATGCTGTCAGTCTAGTACCTTCTGTTTCAGTGTTTGTGCGGATCTGTCTGCGTGGGAGTATAAAGGTGAGAATCTGAGACAGAAAATGATTGAGAAAATGAGATTGTGTCTTCTTTTCGCTGGAACACTCGAGGGAGCTGGCATGCACGATTGAAGTGAATGCACAAGCTGAACTCAATTAGAAATAGAACTCTATAAATAACAATGCTGGTAGAGTTAAATCTTGGTCACAGTTTTGAGTCGAAAATACCTGGGAGAAATGAGAAACTAAGGCTCATTTACCTATTCATTTTGCGACCTTGATCTATTTCAATGACTTGTAATGGCTTGGTTCAATTAACTATTCATCTTCAGATTTATGATGCAATTAGTTCTGGATAAGTTTTCCTTTCAATTACACTTTCTCCCTGCCCCCATTCTGAAAGATTTTGTCTCTTGACAATGTAATGCAAGTATGAATATTTTCGTATCTTTACTTGATGCCCTTGAAGCTCATCCAGGGCTTACGGACAACATTGAATCTTGCTCCTGTCATGAATTTCCTCATTGTTCCCCATGGAATGATGACACTGTGCAGGTAGGGCAGAGGATTGAATCTGCAAAGCTTGAATTCAATCCCCATTATTAATTCCTACTTTCTATTTCTTACATGTTATGTTATAACTGTCAGGCAAATGACAAAATGGTGTCACAATTTGAGAAGACAGGAAATAAAGTTAGACTAAAGGGGTTGTGGAACTGATCTGCCACAGTGCCCTCTCTGGTGGGAGGCTGTAATTGCAGTGTGACCAGTTTACCTTCAGCTGAGTTAGTTTACTGAGACACCTGCAGTTGGCCTCCAACTGACTGGCAGCTTTATGAGGCTGGTCAAACTCAGGGAAACAAAAGGAAGACACCACTCGCACTGAGTTAAAAGACATCGTCCAGAAATATAGAACAGGGCAAATCAGGTACGCAGTGGCTGGTTAATCCCCAACATTTAACCTTTACTCCACAAAACTTCAATTGGAACTGTGTTGTTGGAATATTCCACAGTCTCATTGTCCTGACTCCACTTACGATCCCAGCTGATGGTGACAATGGACAAGTCTAACTTCTTGACAGATTGTGCATTTTAACTTTTGCAATTTGTTATCATGATGGTCAGTCATGTTACATATTCAGAAGAGGCTGCCAGTGTACTTTTAATGAAAGAACATAAGTTTATTGTACAAAGGAAAAGAAAAGTACACCACATGTATTTAAAGACAATTTGGAAACACCTTATCATAAATATAGGAACACAGAAAACAAAGGAACATAGTAACAGGAGTAGGCCATTCAGCCCCTCAAGCCTACTCCGCAATTCAAGAAAATCATAGCTGATCTATGACCTAACTCCATATGCCTGCCTTTGGATCTCCTCTGCCAACCACAGAATCTCCTGTCTGTTCCTCTCACTATTGAATCTCCTTTCACTATCGTTCTCCTATTCTCCCCCGATCCCTTCTGAGCCACAGAACCAGGCTCAGTGTTAGAGACCTAGCCAATATGGTTTTCCCCTTGTAGGTCATTTCCTCCAACAATATCCAAAGTAGTATACTGATTATTGAGGAGAATGGCTACAAGGGATCCCTGCACTGTATACCAGTTCCCTTTCCCCCTCCTGATGGTCACCCAACTACCTTTACCCTGTAACTTAGGTGTGACTGCCACCCTCTAACACCTCTCTAACACCCCCTCAGCCTCCCAAATGATCCCAAATTCATCCAGCTTCAGCTTCAGTTCCCTAACGCTGTCTGTGATGAGTTGAAGTTGAATGCACTTCTTGCTGGTGAAGGCAGCAGGAACATTAGTGGTGACCCTTACCTCCCACATCCTGCAAGAGGAGCATGCACCTGCCCTAGCGTTCAGCCCCTCAACTCTAAATTGCCCAGAGAAATTGAATTAAAAAAAAGCTTCTCTTAACAACCCTTCAGACAGGTCCCCTTGTTTTTGGTCAGAGGAGAAGGACAGGTGGGAGACGCTGCACGTGTAGTATCTCAGGTTCAGCCACTGTCAGAATATATCAGTTGACATGTCTGCTTCTGCTCTTGTTGAACCTTTGCTCTGCCTATTCATGAGGTCAGTATTTAACAGGAAAATTTACCTTCCCATCAGCCCCTGGTCAGCGCTCTCACCACGCCCGCTGCTGCAATTCATTGAGCTAACCTCGTGATGCTATGAATCGAATTCTACAAATTAGAAGGGGAAAGAAAGAAATAATCCAGCATTATAGTTCATAGGAATAAATTAGTAAAATAAAGAAATAACAAGTTCTGAATATCAGTCTTTCCGAACCTGTTTGTGCTGGCACCTAACCTCAAGGGAGACATCCACCACCTCACTGCCAACTGCACCGGACCCACCAACGTAAGAGCTGCCCCACTTTAGGCACCATCCCTTTGACACTGGGCCCACGCTGCTGTCACCACTAAAACCACACTCGCCCCCCGCAGCCAAGTTTCCCTGACTCTGCTGCCAGGCCAGGTCACCACTGGGCCATGAATTGCCGATGTCGTCTTGCTGGCGCCGCTGTCCCCAGTCAGTGGTGGAGTTTTGCTGTCACAGGCCCCAAATGCCAGGAAAATGACCTCGATGCTGCTGTCTCCTACCACCACATCCGTCACTCCACCTGCAGCCCACTCTCACTGCCATGTCCGTGCCCACCACAAAAGGAGGGAAAGACAGATCAAAATTAAGTGAAAGAAAAGAGCAGAAGCAAAAGTAAGACAAAGTAGGAAAGCAGATTGGAGCATGTGAGCCCTGGGTAAGAACCCACATGCTGTCCTGTTACTCCATCGCCATTTTGTACCAGAAGGATCCTTTTGATGTTGACACAAGGCATACAAATGTTCAGTCTTTCACTCACTCATTGCACAGCCACCTTGGTTTTTAGCAGTGTCTTCAGCAATATGTTTTAGTCAACTGTCCAAAACAAAGGAAATAAAAACATGTGGTCTTTACGGTGTCAAAAGTTTTGTAACCAATCAAACAGTTTGTTCCAGTGTTGTAATTTTTCTTTCCAGACTGAACACAGCCAAGTTGTTTATGCATTCAGCATAGTTGCATAATCCTTTGATGACATTGTTGATTGGTTGATTGTTTAAATTCTAAAATGCATAACTTTACCTCGATAAAGTTCATTCAGCAATGCAAAGCTGATATTTCTTTGGCTGTATCAATAAATATCAGCTGGAATCCTTTAAACTAGTGGCTCTTTGTAAAAATGTATGCTCACTGAATCCTCTCAATACAAGCGTTCAATAGCACAACACAACATAAAGCTAAGTTTTCCATTGTATTGACTTTGTGAAACAGGATACACATTGTTCTCCATATGATTTCAGCACCATCACCATAGATCAGCTCCAGCTACCATTATTTTGTTCAATAATATCATTGTCCATAATAAAATTGATCTCTTCCATCATTTGGGATACTGTTTCTGAGTTGAGTCTGTAAGAATGTTGCTTTATGGGTAACACATACCCAACATTAAATGGCCAAAGACATTTTTGTCTTGCCTATGCACTTGAATTGATTTATGAGTCTTCAATAATTATTTTAAGTCATTTTTCAATTTTTTTAGTGTAGCATGATATTCCACTTTACTGTTTAAGCACTTCCATGTTATTTAATCTGATCATGGGAGGACAAAAAGTCCAAAGAACTGAGGATGCCAGAAATCAGAAAAAAATTCAGAAATCTCTTGGAAAAACTCAACAAATTTGGCAAGAGCTGGGCTGCAATGTGGATTGACCGCCTGTGTTGAGGGGACTGGGTGCATTTGCATCCTTCATGGCTTCCTGAAGGGGGCCAATCAGAGAGCAGGGAAACATTGCATGGCAGCTTCCCTCTGTCAGAGATGGAGTCCCTGGAGACTGACGGTTCATGCCCCTGGAGGGGGCAGGAGCTATGAAGAATCAGGCACATGGCACCAGTGATTTCTCCAAAGGGATTTCCCTCACTCCTGCCCTGGAGCCCCCTCCTCCCTCCCTTCTCTTTAATCATGATGTGGATGAGCTGGTGTTGGACTGGGGTGGACAAAGTTAAACATCACACAACACCGGGTTATAGTCCAACAGGTTTATTTGGAAGTACAGGCTTTTGGAGCGCTGCTCCTTTATCAGGTACCAAGTGGAAAGAAGTTCTGGGATTTATATATTAATCAATTGAAACCTGCACCCCCATTCTAAGTGATTAAAGACTTAACAGCCATCTAGGTTTGTTGAATACATCACATCAGTTGTATGGCAGTTTGATCTTTTACTATAAATTCTGTGTCCTATGATCCTGCTTCATACCTACCTGATGAAGGAGCAGCAGTTCGAAAGCTTGTACTTTCAAATAAACCTGTTGGACTATAACCTGGTGTTGTGTGATTTTTAACTATGTTTAATCACTCATTGCCCATGTGAGGTTACCTCCATTCTAAGATCGCCTTAGAGAACCCTACTGTCCTTAGCAGTGCGCACCTCTCCCCCCAATAATGGTTGTACCACTTCAGAGTTTCTGGTGCACTGATTGGATTAGAATTAAGCCATCCTTAATTGGTCAACGGACCCACTGTGGGGGGTGTGCAGTTAGCATCCACCTGTGGTAAATTTGCCAAGTCAGACTCAATGACATGAAACGTGCGCTTTCTCTCTTTTCAGGTTGACCTCAGGTTAGCTACACTCATGGTCAAATTTCATTCCAAATCTCTTATTTTCCAACGGATCAAGCATCTTCCCTTTGGCTCTTCCCCGTATCAAGCCTTTCTTTTCATGCCCACGTGCTTGCTTTTAAAACCTGTCATGTCCTGATGCTCTTAATCAAACCAAAATGTTAAGCTCATTGCTCTCTGATCTACTGAGTATTGCCAGAATTTTCTGCCCTTTCTCCTGTTGCTAATGGTCAGTTTGCAAAAGGGATTCTAGTCGAGCAATGTTTGAGCTGCTGAGGAAGGTCAACAAAGTCCACAATCTGCTTATTGATCTCAGAGCTGTGAGATAACTATACTTTTAACCATCAAGTCAAAAAACTGTATAACCTCAGACACTGACAACTCCAAGGACAGCAATATAACATCATATTAGAAGCACTTCATTCTCTGTAAGTGTCTCTAGTTGAGTGATTTCATTAATCACTTTATTACTTGGAAGGCTTGGGGTATGACTCTTGTTAGAACTTACGGCAACCTATTTGCCTGTGTCTCAGTTGGTAACACATATGGCTCTGTGTTAAAATGAAGGTTCCTGCCTCCAATCAGAGACTTGAGCTCAAAATCTATCTCAGCAATATTCAGTCACAGTGTCATACAGCATGGAAACAGGCCTTTCTGCCCAACTTATCCATGCCCACTAGGTTTCCTAAACTGAATTAGTTCTGTTTGTCTGCGTTTGGCCATTTATATCTAAACTCTTCCTATCCATGTACCTGTCCAAATGTCTTTTAAATGTTGGAATTGTACTCAACTCTACCACTTCCACTGGCAACTCATTCCATATAGGCACCACCTTCTGTATGAAAAAGTTGTCCCTCAGGTCCCTTATAATTCAGTCCTATCTCACCTTAAACCTATGTCCTGTACTCCACCCCAGGCCAGTCATATGTCTGTGGAACAGGCAGTTTGTGGTTAGAGGAAAATTCTCCCATCAATCCTCCTCTCTACCCCTTTTAAATAAACATCAAATGGGTTCAAGTTAAATCAAAATTACCACGGATGATGAATAATCCTCCTTTCTGTACTGAGCCCATTTGCTTCATAGTGGATAAACCACTTATGAAGAGTCTCAATAGGAATAGACACTCATATTAATTACAAGTTGTAGTTTATTGCATGATAGCAATAGTTACAAGTTACACTGGCTGGTTAGAAATGATTCTAAAGCTATCAGCAACCAGAGTTGACACATCTGACCTCACTGGGGTCTAGAGCTGGCCTTTTCGAGTCTCTACAGGACTGTGCTGTATCGTCAAATTAGGTGGCAACAAATGCTGGCTTCATCATTAAACCTTTTTGAAACCATGAACGTACTCAATAGTTCTGAGGGAGAATTGCTTGCCAAGGGTGATGTTTTCAGTTGAGTCTTCAAATCGATCCCTTGTCTGTTCTCTCAGCTTGATATAAAAGATGCTATTGACACTTTTCAATGAAGAGCCATGAACTTTCCCCAGTGTTTTGTTTCAGTGATTTTCCTCTGCCTTCCATCACTAAAACAGATGATCTAGTCATGATCATATTGTTGTTTGTGAAATCCTACTGTGAGCACACTGGCTGCAACATTACAACTACGACTGCATTTCAGATCCTGCTTTCGGAGATTGAGAGATTGTGTAGGATGATACTTAAATACATGTCTTGAGATGAGGATTCAGTGATTCAATAGGGTCTGCTTAGGCAACAACACTTTGAACATGAGAACAGTAATGAGTGCTTTAATATTACAATAGTATTAAATATCTATACCATTATTATTTACAGTTGTATGGCAAGGGAAATCAAGGATTATGGGGAAAGGTCAGGAAAATGAATGTGAGGAATGTCAGACCATGGATAGAGTCATAGAGATGTACAGCATGGAAATAGACCCTTCGGTCCAACCCTTACATGCCGACCTTACATCGCAACCCAATCTAGTCCCACCTGTCAGCACCCGGCCCATATCCCCCCAAACCCTTCCTATTCATATACCCATCCAAATGTTGCAATTGTACCAGCCTTCACCACTTCCTCTGGCAGCTTATTTCATACCTGTATCACCCTCTGTGTGAAAAAGTTGCCCCGTGGGTCTCTTTTACATCATTCCCCTCTCATCCGAAACCTATGCTGTCTAGTTCTGGACTCCCCAACCCCAGGGAAAAGACTTTGTCTATTTACCCTTTCCATGCCCCTCATAATTTTGTAAACCTCTATAAGGTTACCCCTCAGCCTCCGACGCTCCAGGAAAAACAGCCTCAGCCTGTTCAGTCTCTCCCTATAGCTCAAATCCTCCAACCCTGGCAACATCCTTGCAAATCTTTTCTGAACTCTTTCAAGTTTCACAACATCTTTCCGATAGGAGGAAGACCAGAATTGCACGCAATATTCGTCCTGCTAAGATTTGCTTTCCCAAAATGCAGCACCTTGCATTTATCTGAATTAAACTCCATCTGCTACTTATCTGCCCATTGGCTCATCTGGCCAAGTTCCTGTTGTAATCTGAGGTAACCCTCTTCGCTGTCCACTACACCTCCAATTTTGGTGTCATCTGCAAACTTACTAACTGTATCTCTTATGCTCGCATCCAAATCATTTATGTAAATGACAAAAAGTAGAGGACCCAGCACCAATCCTTGTGGCACTCCACTGGTCACAGGCAGACATGGACATTTTGAATGGTGGAGTAGACTTGAGGGGCTGAATGGCCTACTCTGTTCTAAGTTCTTATGGTCTCATCATACGTGCTTCCTGTCTAAGACACTAAATGGTTTTGAACTCTATTGAAATGAGCATGGATGCCTAAGTGAATAAAGCACTTTCTATAACTGAGAGCAGGACAGGACGTTTCACCATCAGGCTCCCAGGCATGAATGCTATCGTTTTGCCAATATTGCCCAGACACATTGAATAAATATGTTTCAAAAGTAAGCGTCATGTGAGAAGGCAGTTGCTGTCATTGAACTGGAGGTACAATTCTTAAACAGTGCTCAGGAGGATTAAGACACCAGAGATGGTAAACTTTATTGCAATATAACTTTATTGCAATATAACTTTATTGCAATATAAATTCCTCTCTCCAAATCATAGTCATGTTCTTGAACAGTGTGACTTCAAGTGAAACAATCTTAAGTTCTTCCCCCTGGAGTTATTTGATACACTAGAGCTGGGTGCATTTCTGATCCAAAAGTATGACTCAGAAGTTGAAATACTGTACATGCATAAATGAAATAACACTCCAAATGAAATAAATTTTAGAGGAGAGCTAACGTAAGTAAGATTACACTCATCATGATAGAGAGTTTGTTCACTCAGTGACTCGATTTCAGAGTGACTTGGCTCCACCTAACAGCAGAAGGTGATGTTGATACTGGAGCAGGTTCGTGCTGGTTGCAGTGGACATCAGGACTTCAATGCTGAGAGCTGGGAGCAAGGGAATGGAGAGAGGGGAACAAGGAAGCGAGAGTAGCTGAAGGGGGATACCAGATAGTAGAGTCAGTGGAGGCACAATGGGTCAAATGGCCTGCTTCTGTACTGTAATCATTCCGCGATTCTGTGGTGGTAGCCGTCATTTAATTCCTCAAACTGCAGACCAGGTTTCTGAGAAGATGAATTACAAAGGTAAGCTAGCTATTAATATAAAAGAAAATTGAAAGAGTTTTTTAACATGTGTAAAAAGTAAAAGAGAGGCAGGAGTGATTATTGGACTGTTGGAAAATGAGGCTGAAGAAGTTGTAATAGGGAACAAAGAAATGGCAGAGAAACTGAATCAGTTTTCACAGTGGAAGTCACCAGCAGCTTGCCTTAACTTCAAGGGAGTCGGGGGCAGGGATGAGTATCATGGCCATCACAAAGGAGAAGATGCTGGGGAAGCTGAAAGGGCTGAAGGTGGATACATCACCAGAACCAGATTATTAAACTGGGGAAGGTTCAGAAAAGATTTACCAGGAGATTGCTGGGAATAGAGGGTTTGAGATATAAAAATAGACTGGTTAGGTTGGGACTTTGTTCACTGGAGTATAGGAGGTTGAGAGGTGATCTTACTTAAAACTGACATAGATAGGTTCTTATCAACGAGGTAAAAACAATAACTGCAGATGCTGGAAACCAGATTCTGGATCAGTGGTGCTGGAAGAGCACAGCAATTCAGGCAGCATCTGAGGAGCTTTGAAATCGACGTTTCGGGCAAAAGCCCTTCATCAGGATTCCTGATGAAGGGCTTTTGCCCGAAACGTCGATTTCAAAGCTCCTCGGATGCTGCCTGAATTGCTGTGCTCTTCCAGCATCACTGATCCAGGACATAGATAGGTTCTTGACTGATAGGGGAATCAAAGGTTATGGGGAGAAAGTGGAAGAATGGCGTTAGAAAAACTTATCAGCCATGATTGAATGGCGGAGCAGAATCAATGGGCCAAATGACCTAATTTCTGCTCCTATGCCTTATGGTCTGATGGTCTTATCAAGATTTCTAAAATCATGGGGGGCATAGATAAAGTAAATGACTTTTCTCTCCGGTGAGCTAGTTCAAAACTTCGGGGCATATATTTAAGGTGAGAGAAGAACAATTTAAAAAGGACATGAGGGGTAACTTTTTTACATGGAAACTGGCTCACGTGTGAATGAACTGCCAGAGAAAGTGGTGAATGTGGGTACAGTTACAACATTTAAACGATGTTGGGTTAATTTCATGAATAGGAAAGGTTTGAAGGTATATGGGCCTAATGCAGGAAGGTGAGACCAGTTTAGTTTGGGAACATAATTACCATCTACTGGTTGGATCGAAGGGTCATAGAGGCCATACACCCCAGAGTTCTGAAGGAGATAGGTGAGAGCATTGTGGTCTCGTGGGTAGTGATATTTCAGGAATCACTGGCATTGTTTGTGATCTTTCAAAAGTCACTGGATTCAGGGAAAGTCCCTGATGATTGGAAAATTGTCCCCATTGTTCAAGAAAGGATCAAGACAAAAGATGGAAAATTATAGGCCAATTAGCCTAACCTCATTTGTTGGTAAAATTCTAGAATCCATCTTTAAGGATGAAGTTTCTAAATTCTTGGAAGTGCAGGGTCAGATTAGAACAAGTCAGCATGGATTTAGTAAGGGGAGGTCATGCCTGTTAGAGTTCTTTGACGAGGTAGCAGGTAGGTTAGACCAGGGAAACCCAGTGGATGTTATCTACCTAGACTTCCAAAAGGCCTTTGATAAGATGCCTCACAAGAGGCTGCTGAGTAAGGTAATGGCCCATGGTGTTCGAGGTGAGCTACTGGCATGGATTGGTGATTGGCTGTCTGACAGAATGCAGAGAGTTGGGATAAAAGCTTCTTTTTTGGAATGGCAACTGGTGACAAGTGGGGTCCCGCAGAGTTCAGTGTTGGGGCCTCAGCTATTCACTTTATATGTTAATGATCTGGATGAAGGGACTGGGGCAGGGGTGGGGAATCTGTAGCCTTCTAGACCATTGTGTGTGGCCTTTTGAATGAATCCAAATTTTGCAGAACAAATCTTTTATTTTTATTAATATGTTTTTTTCCGTCCTTTATTATTTTTATTTTAATCTTAAAATGAATGTATTTAAAACACCAGAGAGTAAAAGAAAATTCAACGGAATAATCCTCACAGACTGACTGCCACAATTAAAAAATTGATAAGTCATAAGGGCTATTTCGACATCTGGAGGGACAGGTGTTAGCACAAATTTTATCTTTGCGAGAACAAATAATTAAATTTTATGAAGAACAGAGTCAGCAATGTGAATTAGTGAAAGAAGATTTCTGTAGAAATGTTGCATTTCTGTGTGATATCATGTCAAAGCAAAATGACTTGAATATTTCTTTGCAAGGTAAAACTAGGTCTATATACGATATGTGGCAAAAAATCCAAGCATTTCGAACAAAGCTATGTTTTTTCAAAACTCTTCTTCTTCAAAAGGAAATTTCGGATGAACATTTTCCCCAGTTAGCAAAGGTCGTAGAAGAACAGGAGGATTCTTGCGAATCATTTGAAGAATACGCAGCTGTTATAGACATAGTAATTGGAGAATACAATGAAAGGTTCCCTGACTTTGAGAATCATGACATCACACTCACATTAGCATTTCAAACTCACCTAGTTGATGTCTCCAAGGCTCTTAAAGAACTACAGATGGAATTGATTGAGCTCTCAGAAGATGACATTTGATGCTAAGAAAGATCCAATTGAAATATGGAAAAATGCAATGGGATACCCATGCCTTCAGCAACATGCACGGAAAATGCTTTCTTGCTTTTCAAAAACTTATTGCTGCGAATCTACATTCTCCTACTTAACCAAAATCAAGACGCCCTTAAGGTCACAAATGACGGGTACCCATCTAGAGGATCAGCTAAAACTGCAGACCTCCATGCTGCAATCAAATATTCAAATGCTTTCCTACAAAAAGCAGTCATGACAAAGTCATTAAAAGGTTAGTTAACTTTAGAATTAACTTTTTTTTTCATTTTTTTTAGTTACTTAGTACATAGTAGTTAGATTTTTACAAAATAAAGTGAATTTTGAAGAATATATAATTGGAGTTTCTTGGATGCAGCCTTATTAGATTACAACTAACATAATGCAGCCTTCCAACATGAAAAGATTCCCCACCTCCAGACTGGGAAGTTTGCAGATGGTACAAAGTTAGGTGGACAGGCAGGTAGTTCTGAGGAGGTGGAGAGGCTGCGGAAACATTTAGACAGTTTAGGGAAGTGATCCAGGAAATGGCTGATGAAATTCAACATGAGTAAATGCGAGGTCTTGCACTTTGGAAAAAAGAATAGAGGCATGAACTATTTTCTAAACAGTGAGAAAATTCATAAAGCCAAAGTACAAAGAGATCTGGGAATGCTAGTCCAGGATTCTCTAAAGATTAACTTGCAGGTTGAGTCCATGATTAAGAAAGTGAATGAAATGTTGACATTTATCTCAAGAGGGTTGGAATGTAAAAGCAGCGATGTGCTTCTGAGACTTTATAAAGCTCTGGTTAGGCCCCATTTAGAATACTGTGTCCAGGTTTGGGCCCCACACCTCAGGAAGGACATACTGGCACTGGAGCGTGTCCAGCGGAGATTCACATGGATGAGCCCTGGAATGATAGGCCTAACATATGATTAACGGCTGAGGATCCTGGGATTGTATTCATTAGAGTTTAGAAGGTTGAGGGTAGGTCTAAAAGAAACTTACAAGATAATGCATGGCTTAGAAAGGGTGGACCCTGGGAAGTTAGACGGAGAGACTAGGACCTGTGGGTACAGCCTTAGAATTAGAGGGGGTCATTTTGGAATGGAAATGAGGAGACATTCCTTCAGCCAGAGAGTGGTGGGTCTGTGGAATTTATTTCACAGTGGAGGCCAGGACGTTAAATGTCTTCAAAGCAGAGATTGATAAATTCTTGATCTCGCAAGGAATCAAGGGCCATTGGGAGAGTGCGGGTAAGTGGAGTTGAAATGCCCATCAGCCATGATTAAATGGTGGAGTGGACTCGAATGGCCTTACTTCCACTCCTATGCCTAATGGTCTTACACGGTCTTTTGGAGCTTATCCTTTACCCCAAATGGTGATTTCTGTCTAATTTTTAGTTTGTCATTGATCTCAAATCCTTTGAGACATGACATAAAAGCTAATGCCATGAAATTAAAACAATATATGTTCCCTATTTTAACAGCGCATTATGGTGAAAAAAACACTGATGGGATCAATGTTAAATTGATACCATATAGAATGGACATATGCAGACTGCACAGTGCAGTACCCCTTACTTAGAGTGGTATGTTTTTAGATTTCATTACCTCGTCATTGTTTCTAAACCTTTGTTTTAAAAAAGTTGTTCCCTTCAATAATATAGTGATCATTCACTCACTCCGTTACATTCTGCTATGTATGTGCTATTTTGCAATTGTTCCTTCCCATGTAATGTAACTAGAACAGCATTTGTTGCTCATCCATTACTGTCCTTTACTTTTGCTCTTTCCCAGGGTCCATCCTTTCCAGGTTCTCACGTCAAGAATGGGAATAAAGATCTCTTACTTCGTGATCACTTAAGCCACTTGCTATTGTAGCTCACTTCGTTAATAAGCAAGGTGGTCCTGCATTCGAATCGCCGTGGTGTCTCTGCTTAATCTTGATGCCATAGCCTCCATGGCTATGGCCGTGAAGCTGGAAAGTGGGATTAATGCTGTCAGATCCTTTTTTGAATGGACACAAAGGTCTGGGTGGCATCTTTCTGTGATGTCAACATCAATGTGTCAAAAAACCTTGGTGAGACCACATCTGGAGCATTGTGTGCAATTCTGGTTCCCTAATGAAGATCATCATAGTGCAGTGAACGTTCACCAGACTGATTCCTGGGTGAGACACTGTCTGATGATAAGAGATGAGGGGTCCGTGCCTGCATTCTCTGGAGTTAAGAATGAGAGGTTATCTCACTGAAATGTGCTACATTCTCTAAGAGCTAGGGAGCCTGTTGCAGAGAGGGTATTTCCTCTCACTAGGGGACCGGAGAATCAGTGGGCACATCTCACAATGTGATGTAGGCAATTTAAGACTGAGATGAAGAAGAATTTGTCGTCAATCTTTGGAATTCCCATAGCCCTATGGAAGCTTAATCTTTCATTCTGTTAAATGCAGAGGTCTCGAGAGCTGTACAGAATATCGACATTTTCGATACTAAGATGCTTCCAATTTCCAGATACTGATGTATTCAATGAAAAGTAAAGAAAAACCCGCATTGAGGTAGATAGTCAGCCATGATCTACAACTCATCTTGAGGGGCTGAATCACCTTCTCCTGTTCCTGTTTCCCTGCATTCCTGTAACCATTTTCTGGATCAGTGGTGCTGGAAGAGCACAGCAATTCAGGCAGCATCCGACGAGCAGCTAAATTGACGTTTCGGGCAAAAGCCCTTCATCAGGAATAAAGGCAGTGAGCCTGAAGCGTGGAGAGATCAATGCTGCAGCCTGGGCCTGACTCCACTGTTGTAGCCTTGGCCTGACGCCACCGCTACTGCCTGGGCCTGACTCCACCGCTGCTGCCTGGGCCTGACTCCACTGCTGCACCCTAGGCCTGACTCCACTGCTGCACCCTGGGCCTGACTCCACTGCTGCTGCCTGGGCCTGA
>NC_057714.1:104030473-104158810 GCF_004010195.1 Chiloscyllium plagiosum | reverse complement strand
ATGCAGTGTGTTGGAGGTGGGCGAAGAGGTCCTCGGAAGGTGGGCGGGAATCCTGATTGTGAAAGTAAGCTCGGAGGCGGGAGGCGAGGAAGAATTGTTCAACGTCACGGCGCGTATTAAATTCATTGATGCGTAGACGGAGGGGGATGAAGTTGAGTCCTTTGCTGAGGACTGATCGTTCATCCTCAGTGAGTGGGAGGTCTGGGGGATGGTGAAAACTCGGCAGGGCTGGGAGCTGGGATCTGGTGTGAGTGTGGAGCTGGGAGAGGGGTCCTGTAACCATTACTGCTCCTGCGCTCACTACTCAACAAACAGCAACTCTATTGTCTCTTTGTACAACAGCCCTTGTAAGACATGTAGCAGCATCTCTTTTCTGAAGTTCAGCAGCCCTCCAGGTTCCCCTCACCTCTAGTTCACAGAATACATGAAGGTCAAGCAAGCATAATTTGATCACGTCCACGGAACTCCCTGAGGTTGAGATGGTCTTTGGCCTTCATATAGGTGCATATAGGGATCTTAATGCTCTCTGAATCCTGATGGGGAATTGTTACTGACATCTTATCTTCAGCACACTCAACGCCAAATCCATTTTCTTCTGCATTTTTACAACCTTGAATTTTGCTGCTGTGCGCAAAATGGAAGGAGAGCTGGAGGGGTTGGATACTTCTAGAATTTTGTTCCAACGATTGTCAGTTTTGCACAAAATATTTCTGTCTCTGTTTTATAGACTCTAGGCAAAGTAATCATTCAAATGCACAATTTTCACCTCTCCCTCAAATGCATCGTTCCCACTAAGTGTCTTTGTGTGACTGAACAAGCTGGTTATTCATCTTGAGGTCTTTGAGTGTATGTGGGAGGGAGGATGGCACATGGTGAGTGAGATCTGCAGTGTAGGATTTGCTTTACTTGTTTTCCTCTGTCTCATCATAAGACCTTTAAATGCAGCTTGATAGACACGTAGTCACTATTTTGAAAAATCCTCCCTGTTGTCGAATAATGAGCTGTGTATTCTGATGTAGCAGTGACACCAGCAGTCATGTGCACAAGGCTGTGGAAAAAGGGTAGTGTAGTTTGAACCAAGATGTACTTAATGACTTTTTAAAAACATGAACTCCCGTTGGCTATTACACGATTCTGTGAGATCATGAACAAAGGAACTCGAGGAGATGATGTGGCTTCCATGTGTGTGGATAGAAGATCAACTGATAAAGTGATCTGGGACCACCTTTCTCACCATAAAACAGAAAGCCTTATCAATTTATTAGGACTTAAGAAAAAAGGTGAAAATCCTGCAGACGTGTTTAGTGCTCGTAGTGGCTGGTTTGCTGGATTTAAGAACTGCTCTGCTTTTCATAACGTGAAGTTATGTGGCCAAGCTGCCAGTGGAGACAAGGAACGTGCATTGTCATTTCCTCCTATGGTGAAAAAATTGATTGAGGAAGAAGGCTATACCTTAGATCAAATCGTCAATTTATATGAAACAGGTTTATGCTGGAGACTTAAAGCTCACGCCAGTGTTGGTACACCACTCTGCCCCCAGTGGTGAGTTTGCATGCAGTTTGGCGGATGTTTACCCCAGATTTTCTTCATGATTTTAAAAGCGTTGAACCATCAGAGGAGCTTCCAACAATCAAAGAACATTGTGTCGCTCTTGCAAAGCTAGTTGGATGTGAAGAAGTGGAGACTGAGGATGTGAAGGAGCTGCTTGAGTCCCATTGTGAAGACTGCTTCACAGCTGATCTTGTTGCTGCCGGGGAAATTGAAGCTCGAGATGAAGACGATGAAGTCCAGGATGCAGCACCATGAGAACTTTCCACTTCTCTCTCGTCTTCCACCCTAAGGGAAGTTGCAGCTCTTAGAAGATAATGACTACAATGCAGAACACAGGGGCCCCCACCTGACCCCAGTTCCAAACTTCCAGCTCAGCACTGTCCTCATGACTTGTCCTACCTGCCTATCTTCTTTGCCACCTATCCACTCCCCCTCCCCCCTACTTCTTGGATGCTGCCTGAACTACTGTGCTTTTCCAGCACCACTCTATTCTAGACTCTGGTTTCCAGCATCTGCAGTCATTGCTTTTACCTATAAAGTCTTACCTAACCCACTATGAACAACTTCTTCATGAAAGAAGAAAGATGGCAACACAGCAAAAACTAGAGTCCCTTTTTTCCCCCACCCAAAAACAGTTTGAGGACAATAAACCACAATCAGCAAAATCTGGACTAAATTTTCCTTTCATCGTAACCCTGCACCCAGAACTGCACCTGAAAGTAATGATGGTGCTGATGATGTCCCTCAGCCCCTGTTTTAATGCAGTGCTGTAACTCAGAAACCCCTTCAAGTGTTAAATTTACATTATTATTTTATTAAAATGTATGATTTAATATTTTACTTAGAGTGTGCTCTCATTTGTCTTAAGCTAACTACTATTTTTGTTTTGATTTTTTACTGTTACTGTTTGTCTACCCCAGCCTTGTTTGTCCCATAGGCACCGTGATTTCTATTGCACAATTTTCTATAACATAAGGTCACATGGAAATGCAACAACTGTGTCGTAGCAGAACAGACTGTAGCTGATAGACACTAAGTCAAAACAGAAGAGGCACACTTCTTGCATAACAAGGTAGCTAATTGCATGATAGAAACAGGAACAGATTTCATTAATTGGTTAAACGTAGAAACCATGAGAAGTGGGTGCTTGAAAATTGGGGGCTATCATTTGCTTGGTAATGCAGCAAGGTCTATTCAGTGTGTTGCCATGGGATAGCATTGGAGCTTGGCAGTCCCTATAACCTTGTGCATATGAAATCCTTTTGCCTACATAACATAGTGTCCAATGTGACAGCTATGGAGATTCTAGCATGTGTGAATGCAGCACACTGCAAGACTAATTGATGATCTTCAATTGATTTCCAGTGTAACTCTTAGAACAGTCTTAATTATTTAATAAATGATTTCCAATAGCAGAATGAAATTTAATGGTTATATTGATGTTCATGTAAATTGGGAAAATCAATTAGCAGCGTTAGCCATGAGGAAAAATGGTAATGTATAGTGAGGCCTATTTAACAAATGATCTCAGAGTAGATGATCCCCTAGGAAACAGTGATCATAACGTGGGAACAAATTATGTCAATTTGAGAATACAAAAAATTGTAATCATGGGATGTGGGGTATCAGTGAATGGGCCAGCATTTATTGCCAATCTCTAGCTGCCTTTGAGAAGGTGATGGTGAGCTGCCTTCTTGAAACAGTGTGTCTATTCCTTTGAATTAGAAACAAATGTGCTAAAATTAAATTGGGCTAATTGCAACAGAATGGGGGCAGAACTGACTAGAGTGGAAGGAAAAGATGTTTAGCAGCAAAGATGGTTGAGGAATTATGACAGACATTGAAGGAAATAATTCGTGATTCGCATCAAAGTATATCCCAGAGAGGAAGAAATATTCTAGGAAGCCAATAAACAAAACAATGGCTAATTAAGAAAATTGAAGTTAGTATCAAATTGATAGAAAAAAGAACATATGATATGGCAAAGATGAATAGTAAACAATGCCACAAAAATGACCAAAAAAGGGAGAAAATAAACTTTGAGTGTAAACTAGCAGGTAATAGAAAAAATAATAGTAAGAGCTTCTTCGAAAAAGGAAAACAGAGGTCAAAGTGAACATTGGCCCCTTAGAGAACTAGACCGTGGAAATTAGATTGGCAGGAAATCACAGAGTTGGTGAATAAATATTTTACATCAGTCTTCATGGTAAAAGACACAAATAACATTCCAAAAAATACAAAATAATCAAGGGACAAAAGGAGGTGTGTGGAGAGGAAATAAAGAATAACTATTACTAGAAAACAAAACTACAAACATAGAATAGAAATTAGGAGCAGGAGCATAACATTTGGTACTTTGGTTCAGCTTATCGTCTAACTAAACACCGCGTTCCTGCTTTCTTTTGATACTTCTTAATGCCTTTATATTTATATTTTTTTTATTTATTCATTCATAGCATAAAAGCATCACTGGTTGGGCCAACATTTACTCTCTATCCCTAATTAACCAGAGACAGTTAAGAGTGAACTACATTACTGTGAATCTGGAGTCATGTGTAGGCCAGACCAGGTAAGGATGGCAGTTTCCTTCCCTAAAGGACATTAATGAAACAGCTGGGGTTTTCTGACAATCAGAAATGGATTCATGGTTACCATTAGACCCTTCTTTTCAGAATTGAATTCAATTTCCAACAACTGGCAGGACTTGAACCCAGATCCTGGGACGTTATCTGGGTCATTCATTAACGGCCCAATGATAATACTGCTAGGCCAGTGCCTCACCAGCTACCTAGAATGCTGATAAATCTTGAAGAAATACAGAGATGTGATCTCCACGGCCTTCTGCAGGTTGATCACACTCAAAATGAAGAAATGTTTGCTCATTTCAATCCGAAATGGGGAAAGTAATGGGGCTAATGGCTGATATGTCCCCTCGAGCTGATGGGTTTTATCCTGGGATATTTAAGAAATAGCTACAGCAATAACAATTATATTGCTAGTATTCTTCCAGAAATCGGTGAAGTGCCACAGGATGGCAAAATTACCAAAGTAACACCTTCTTCAAAAACAGATAAAGACAAAAAACAAGTAACAATAGCCTAGTTATCTTTATATCCATTATTGGGAAAACATTAGTGTCTATTGGAAGGATCTAGTAGTGGTGTTTTTAGAAATACATAATCTAGTCAGAGTCAATATCACTTAAGGAAGGGGAAATCATGCCTGACAAATTTATTACGGTAATTTGAGAGATGACAAGCAGATTAAGTAAAGGGGAACAGGTAGATATGATATATTTGGATTTCCAATACGTGTTCAATGAGTGGATTTTTTAAAAGTGTGTGTGCATGTTTGAGAGAGAGAGAGAGTGAATGTGTATGGGGGGGAAAGGTGTGGTAGGGAAATGAACTGCTGTTCTTAACAACATGAGTCCAGTGACACAGAAATGTCAGAAACATCTACCTTGGATGTGTCAATGGGTGGAGGAAAGGCAGCTGATGTCTAGGAAACTATATTCTTTACTGACAGCAAAGACAGAGTTAGTTTAATTTGCAGTTTGTTTCAGTTATCTTGGGGAGAGAAACTGACGAAGGAAAATAGACATTAAAAATGTATATATATTGACAAAAGGTAACATCTTTGAGCTATTCCTGTCTGAGTCCGAGGTTTAGGCGCATAATAATCTTGCTGAGGAAAAGGGATAATGTGAGTTTGAATCCTTTTCTGATGTTAGTGATTTTATCTAATGTTTCTTTTTTTTTTTGGTTTAAGAAACATTTTGTTCTTTGTATTCAAAGTACACTGACAGCCTTTTGTGACTGGACATGGTGATTGATCTCTGGAGTTTAAAGAAAATAAAGTTATCATCCAGCAAGTCCATGAATGGCACGATGGCTCAGTGGTTAGTGCTGTTGTCTCACAGTGCCAGGGACCTGAATTTGAACCTTGGGTGACTGTCTGGATGGAGTTTGCATATTTGCCCTGTGTCTCCATGGGTTTCCTCCCACAATCTAAAGATATGCAGGTTAGGTAGATTGGCCATGCTAAATTACCCCTTGGTGGGCAAAGGTAAATGTGGGGTTATGGGAATAGGATGGAGGGCTGGATCTGGGGGGGGGGGTGATCCTTTTTAGAGGGTGCAGACTTGATGGGAAAAATGGCCTTTTTCACACAGTAGGGATTCTAGGCTGTATTAATATTAGCTGAGTTCATAGTTCAACCAACAGGGTTATCTGATCCTTATCATATCTATGTTTGAGGTCCTTAGTGTTATTTTTAATTACAAATTAGTTGCTTCATTTTCAATCTTATAACAATGATTTATAAGTACTTCGGCAATAGATATCCTGAGGCTGTGATAATGTATATGTGCACTTAATGAAGTTATGGTCACTATAATATAGAAAACAGCTAGCCCTTCTTTTGTTTTCTCAGTAACATTGAATCCTTACAGTATGGAAGCAGGCCATTCCAGCTATCAAGTACACCTAGACCCTTACACTTTCCAAGGCGAATCCAACTAGCCTGTGTATCCCTCAATACAATGGGCAATTTAGCACAGCCAACACATCTAACCCACACATCATTAGACTGTGGGAGGAAACCAGAGCATCTGAAGAGAATGTGCGACCTCCACACAGACAGTCACCCAAGGCTAGGATTGAACCTTGGACCCTAGTGCTGTGAGGTAGCAGTGCTGACCATTGAGCCACCATGCCACCCTACTGCATAGAGGCTTTTTTCACTGCCCACAGTATCAGCTCAGTCACTTATCAAGGAGAGACTAAATTCTTTGCTATTGTATTTACCACTATAGCACAGTGAACGATTGCCTTCCAGAAGTTTTACAGCTGACAATACAACAGCTCAAAAGAATACCTCAGAGTTAAACTCTTGAACCCTTTCTATTTAACCCTGAATCACAGTTTCTAGTATCTTGTTGTAGCTTGGCTGAAAGCTGCTGCTGGTACCCATTTCTGAGTGCGAAGAGTTGCCATGGAAACTGGGCCTAATTTGTTTGCAAGTACCTTTTCAAAGTGTTTATCAGTGCAGTGATAAATGTGCACCAAAACCATGGCACTTGTGTTTCGCCAGAAATGATATGACAATTTGCAAATAACTTTAAAAAACAAAAAGAAAATCTTGTTCTGGGAGAAAAACAACCTGCTTAAATTTAACATTCTAGATAAAGCAAAAAGATTATTTAACACGAACAGATCAATCTTACTAAATTGTCTGAATTAAGGATTCTTGTGGAGATTTGAGTGCTAAACTGAACAATTGGGAACTTCACTAAACAATTAGGAGATGCATAGCAGTTAGTTTTATAAGTCTTGTCTATTGAGGCATCAAGTCTAGATCATACAAAAGCACAATTATTGAAATCTATCATTTCATTCACCAACAGGAGAAACATTATTTATTTTTGTGTTTTTAAGTTGAGAATTAGTCCAGGAGAAAAGTTGAAATGTAATGTAAACAGTGAATGAATTACGAGGTGTCCAAACATGAGGCAAGGAACAGGAAAAAAAATCAAAGGGGTGAAAACTGTCAAAAAGAATAGGATGAGAAAAGCAAAGAGCAACATTGGTAGCTAAATATATGTGAGCCAAATATATCTAGTCCTGTTTCCGTGTTTCTAAGAGGATGGAGGACTGAAATGAAATTCCACAAAACAAGAATAAAAACAAATGTAGAGAGGAGGAAGCAAGTAAGTAAAAGAAAGACAAAGAAAGACAATAAAATAAGTGAAGACTATGAGAAGAAGGGAGGAAGAGAAAACAAGGTGAGTTAAAATGGAAGACAGCAAGAGAAAGATGGAAGAGGAGATCTGCAACTGAAAGGAGACAACGAAAGAATGATCTTTGTGGTATATGACTTATAAAAATTGTCAACTTGAAAATGACTAAGTTATGCTGATTCTCTGTTTACTGTTAGCCAGTCAATCTTCAAACAATGTTTATCCCTTACAATTTCAGGTTTTATTTTCTGCAATGACCTTTGACATGACAGCTCAACAATCCCTTCTGGAAATCCAAATGTAGTTCAGCCATCAGTTACAGGTATGGTAAACTTCATTATGAGGAAGAATTGGAGAAGTTGAATACTGGCTGTCTTACCTAAGGGGCCGGAATATAGGGATAGTGCAGTTAAACAAAACCTTAGATAGCCTCCACTTAGAACAGATCTCGGCACAACACCTTTGGAAGGATGTTTTGGCCCTGGAGGGAATTCAACTTAGATTTACAAGAATGATACCTGGACATCATGGTTATGTTATGAAGAGAGATTAGAAAAAAATTGGCTTCATCTCTGGAATTTAGATTTTAAGGGATGATCTAAATGAGGTCTTCAGGATATTAACAGGGAAGGACAACATAGATAAAAGATAAGCTATTTCCATTAGTTGGAGATTCTAAAAACATGAGGACTAGTGTAACTGGGGCCAGGTCATTCAGGAGAGATGTTAACTTCATGACAGAGACATCCCATGCAAAGAATAGTGGTGGTTTGGATCTCTCTTCCTAAACTGAGGTTGATGCTAATTCAATTTCTAAACTTAAAGCAGAGTTAGACAAGTTTTTATTGAGCAAAGATATCAAGGGATATGGGTTCAAGGTAGGCATATGGAGTTAGGCCACACTTCAGCCATGATCTTATTGAATAGTGGAGCAGACTTGAGTAATTGAATGGCCTACTCCTGTTCCTCTGTTCCCATATTGATCCTTGTGTTGGGATGGTTTTCCTTGGAGAGAAGGAGGTTCAGAGGAGATCTGTTGGTAATTTTCAAAATTATGAGGAGACGTGGAAAGACGAGATGGGGATAAATTGTTCCCACTTGTGAGATTATCAAGAACCAGAGCGCAGATCTCAAATGCTTTCCAGAAGCAGCGAATGAGAGGGTGAGCAAGAATCTCTCACTGAGTGAGTAGTTGCAGTCTGGAATCCACTGCCTGGAAAGTGTGTGGAGGAAGGTTCAATTGAGGCACTCAGACAGCATTAGATGATTATGTGCAGGGTATGGGGAAAACACAGAAGATTGGCACCAAGTCAAAATATTGAGAGAATCATTGCAGGCATGATGGGCCAAATGGACTCTTTCTTTCTCATGACCATCTGTGGTCTGTTCCCCTTTATTCACACAATTATTATTTCTGCAAGAAATTCAAATAACTGGATTAAACGTGTTTTCTCTTTCACAAACAAGGTTGACTCTCCTTGAATACCTTGATATTTTCTAAGCGCCCTGACATCTTTCCTATGATCTATTTGACCCACCTCATTCATCAGCATCAGGTCGAGTGGTGCCTCATTTTTCTTTCAAATGGAAACATTCTGCTGTGAAAGATTCTCCTAAACATAATTGAGGAGTTCTCAGCACCCTTTATATGACTACCATCCCAGTCTATACACAAATACAGAGGAACCCTGATTATCCGAAGGACACAGGGAGTATATCATTCGGTTGAGCGAATTCTGGATAATCAAATGCCGGAAAACATAGTTTAGCTAAGCATCGAGACCTTGCGATCTTGCGGGATAATCCGATTTTCAGATAATTGAATGTGGAATAACCAAGATTCCTCTGTAGTTATATTATAACTACTCTATAATTCTCTCAGCTGTCTACAATTGCCTTGCACATTTGGTTCTCAAGATCTTTCTCACCAGTTTGTGGTCTGTAAACTGCACTAAGAAAAGTAATTGCATCTTTCATGCTCTTTATACCTGGGCCGAAATATTCTTTCTTTGACCACTCTAAGACATCCCTTCTCTCCAGCACTGTCATCTTCTTCTCGATCAATACTGCCAGCCCTCCTCTTTTCATTCCTTTTCATGAACATCTTATATCCAGGAATATTTAACACTAGTCCTGCACAATTTTGAGTCAGATCTCTGTTATGGCCACCATGTCACATTTTCATATGGCAATCTGTGTCTGCAGCTCACTCTTATTCATCACACTCCATGCTTTTATATACATGCATTGTAAGCCTAATTTAGATTCTGATGTTATGAACCAACCTAATATATTATTATTTACTCCTATCTAATATGTAACCATTCCTTTCTTTAGTACTGTCTAGTATTCTAACTTTATATAAATTGTTCCGCTTTTTGACTTCTGCATACTGATGCCCATCCCCCTGTGAATTTCTTTGATTCTTTCCCAGTACTCTGATCTGTACCTTGCCTTTCATTGCAACTTCCATCACCCATTACAAGACCATACTACAGCAGCTCTCATTTCCAGTCCCAGCACACACTCACTGCACCCTCATTCCCTTGACAGTAACTTGCTGTTCTCACATGTTTGCCCTCGCAGAACCTGCAACGTCAATCATTTCTCCTCCAGTGCCTTGTGTTCCATCAAAAACCTATTCATCCAGTTTAGAACTTGTCTTATCTCCCTCATGGCACGCACACAAGGGGCCCACATTTGGGGTGGAATCTTCCTGCAGACCATGTGTGGCATGCTGTTTCTCCTCAGGGGCAGGTCAGGTTGTCTGATGTGATTGTTTCTCAGTTCATTGCGAATGGGCTGCCACATTTTATGGGGCACTTGGCAGAAAACTCTGATACCCATCTGGAACCTCCGTGACCCAACTTCAGGCGCATTTAAAAGGCAGGAGGACAGCACTTCAGTTTCTACAAGACAGTAACATCAGTCAACCTGTGTTAGTTGCTCACTCCTGGAGATATTTGTGATCAGACAGAAAGTGGATCGACAGATAATCCTATAGGAAGTGGCAGATTTAGATGATGACATTCCCAGTGGAGTGCCTGGGACATTGCTGTTCACTCATGTTGAGAGAGTTGCAATGCCCTCATCAGCGCCTCCTATTGTACACTGCTCAATAGCACTGAAGAGCCAGGTTCTGCTGTTCAGGGACTGTTCAATGCCCAACAACTTGAGCCACCTGACTATCAGGTCATTGGTGTAGTTGGCTGTGGGCATTTATTCACATCCTTAGAGACCCTGCAGTGTGGAAGCAGGCCATGTGGCCCACATTTGCCCTTGATAATCCATTGAGCCTACACAACTCCAGACACTATGGAATGATTTGGCATGGCCAATTCACCCACACATCTTTGAACTGTGGGAGGAAACCAGAGCATCCAAAGGAAACCCATGCAGACACGGGGAGAATGTGACAAAGCCAGTTGCCCGAGGCTGGAATAGAACCCAGGTCCCTGTGAGGCAGCAGTGCAGACCACTGCGCCACCCAACTCTTCCTCTGTAATCACAGCGAAGCCGCTGGGCTGTAAATGGCCCAACATTGGGCATCCCAGCTCGATATAACCGACCCTTTATGCTGAGAAAATGAAGTTCCCAGCCAAAGCAAACCTCCTCTCACAATATCACATGTCAAGCCCTCTAAGGACTTTGTAGGAGTCAAAATGAACACCTTCCTTTTTCCTAAAACCCCAGAAAACACGAGCCTATAGAATCCGTATTACTGACTGGAAATAACTCCTGCAAAATTTCTACCATATTTTCCTAACACATTGGAAAATTGGCAAGCACCAAGCTGTTAGATCAATAAGTGTTACTATTAATAAAAGAAGTTCTAAAATAATTGAATATGTGTGAGAAGCAGAACACTGCAGATTACTGAAGTACAGTGCCAAGTCAAATTTTATTTCCATTTACCTCAGTTAGCTAAATTGTATATAATATGAGGCACAAATCTTTCTATTTAACACTGCATTCTACTTGCATCATAGTCTTGTCCCATATTCCACAGCAATTCATTCCAATATAAATGCAAATTGGTTTCTTCTGTCAGTATATTCTGGATCAAATATGTTGTACAACGGTGAGGAAAATTCCTGATTAAATGAAGATATTTGAATTGTCACACATGAGAGAGGCAGTTTAATACGTTCTGTTACATAATGATATTTAGTCCTCCGTTAAATATTTTTCAGATATCGGAAAAGGAGTAGTAATCTGACCCCTCACATCTCTTCCACCATTTACTTCAACCATGGTTGATCTGAACAACTCCATTTACCGGCTACTTCTTTTCTGTTAATCCTTGTACCTTCGCCTAGCTAAAAAAAAAACCCAAATTTCTGTTTTCATTGGGTTATCTCTGAATTTTGAATGGTGATTCTCCAATATTTGACTTTTTTATTTCTTTCATGGGATGTTTTAATTACTTTAAGGGTGGCATGGTGGCTCAGTGGTTAACACTGCTGCCTCACAATGCAAGGGACCTGGGTTCAATACCAGCCCTCGGTGACCATCTGTGTGGAGTTTGCATGTTCTCCCCATGTTTGCGTGGCTTTCCTCCTACAGTCCAAAGGTGTGAAGATCAGGCGGACTAGACATGCTAAATGTGATGGAGTAGGATGCTGGGTCTTGGTGGGATGCTCTTCAGAGGGGTAATGTGGACTCGTTGGGACAAATAGCTTTGCTCCATGTTGTAGGGATTCTGTTGTGTGGGTGTCGCTGGCTCGGTCAGCATTTATTACCCATCTCTAATTGCTTAGAGGGCAGTTAAGAGTCAACCATATTGTTGTGGGTCTGGATTCAGCTGTAGACTAGACCAGGTAAGGATGCCAGATTCCTTCCCTCAAAGACATTAGTGAACCCCGTGTGTATTTAAAACAATTGCCAGTTATTGTATGGTTTTAAATTCCATATTTTTATTAAATTTACATTTCACCCTCATTCAAACCTATGTCCCTACAGCATTAGCCTGGGGTTCAAAATTACCAGTTCAGTAACATTGCTATTATGCCATTAAGATGCAAAATGCTTTCTTCATTTACCCCTCAGGATATTTTATATGTTTCAATATAGTCATCTCACACTCTTCTGAACCCTAACAGATTTGTGCCTAGTCTTTCAAACCTTTCTTCATAAGCCGATCCCCACATTCTTGGTTTTAGTCTGACAAACCTTCGCTGTATGTTGGAGCCTTTTCTTGTGGGTTCCTCTGTAAGCGAGACATTGAAGAGGCCATTGGATGATTATTTAAATAGAAACAACTTGCAGGGTAACAGGGCAAAGGCTGATTGCTACCAGAACAACTCTGTGATAGATCTTCCACTCAAACTAAATTTCAAACCCATCCTAAATCTACTTCTCCTACCCTAACTTGGATTGAATTCCACTTGCCCAGTTCCCCCATGCTCACTGATCCTTATGGCTGGTTCTTTGTACATCCCTGATTCCAATCACTTCACTGTTGTTGCGCTCCCTGTTTCACCTGTTCTCAGGTAAATATATGCGGCTTGATGGCAAATCGAGATTGATATTATTCTTCCAAAGTGCACTGGGACATTTTACTAGAGTAAAATTGCTTTTGGAAGCATACTGAGAGGATAAAGAAGCAAAATAATATAATAAAGGCCCTCAGCAAGGGGTTGGCAATTTCCATGCCTTATCTCTATTAAACAGGCAAATTGAATGTGGATGAAAAATTATTTTTCATCTGGTTTTCTGACAGACTGAATTTTAGAGTCCATCTCTAGCTGGGCAGAAGTGAACATTCCCCACTTAGCTAATTATTCGGAAGGGAAGGCAGTCCTCCTTACTGTGATTACTGTTGAACAGTAGATATAACTTATGCTTTAACATAATCACCTCGATCATAAATGGAGTACTGCATTAATTTTTATGACCTGGAATCCATATCCAATTTTACCAAATTAATTCTAGCAGCATGCATTATAATGTTCCTTTTAAATCTGCAAAGTAATAGATTACAATGTAGATGTGTGTCGGGACTCTATATCAGGTATGAAAGAGGACTTTCACAAGTGTGTATCCCTGACCCTATTTCGTTAGTGCAATGAATAGGTCTAATTAAAATGCACATAATAACATAGATCAGTGATTGCTGTTGGACTTTCCTCATGCACTGAGAACAGTTGCAGAATCAATTTTGCGTGTTGCTATGGCTATGTAAGGCAGAGATCATTGCAGATCAGTTTTTCTGGTGTTGAACTTTGGTGGTTGACAATGCACTGATGGGACATAAGGTCACATGGACATGAGGAGAGACTTCCCTCTTTGCCCTACCCCTGAGAATGGAAGACCAATGCTTTCAACCACTGACAAAACATAATTAGCTCAGGGTGAAGCATCAATAAACAATGAACCATTGAACACTCATGAATGAATGAATGAATATGCCTTAGAAACGTTGGAGTTTCATGATTGTATTTTTATTTCCTCTATCTAACCAAATGAAAGTAGACTTCTGAAAAAAGTTGTGCTGTTAGCTTATAAAGCCACACGTGTAGGTAGTACTCACAGAATGTCCAGAAATATAATCTCTGCAATTTTGTGAAATGGAACAGGAGCCTGTTCCTATACCTGAAGGCTTTGTCACTGCCCAAAGCTGTGTGCATCTAAGGCCCTCCCTTCCCCAAGGGACAGTAACCTGCCATTCCACAGCCACATCTAGCTCTTTAATATCCCACTTTGCAATTGCAAACATTTCCAGTTGTACTGCAGTGTAGGCCCCTGGGTCTAGGCAGTTTGCCATCATGATTCAATTCACAGATGCTAAAAAAGTAGCATTCAGAATTATTTGAAGTAGATGGGGGAATCAGTATATAAAAGGTGGAGACAATAGAGAAAGGGGTGATAGTGTGGACATGGGGGAGACAGTGAAGACATGGAGAAGACAGTGTAGATACGGGGGATACAGTGAACACATGGAGGAGACAGTGTAGACATAGAGGACTCAGTGTAGTCCAAGAGAAGGCAGTACACATATTGGGGAGACAGTGTAGATAAGGGGGAGACAGTGTAGACATGGGGGAGACAGTGCAGACATGGAGAGACAGTGTAGGTAAATAAGACTCAGTGTAGACAAAAGAAAGACAGTGTAGACATGGAGACACAGTTTAGATATGGGGGAGACAGTATAGACAAAGGAGAGACAGTAGGGACAAGGAGGTGATAGTGTAGAAATGAGGGAGGCCAGGCAGCCAAAGGGGAGACAGTGCACACAAAGTGGGGAAGTGTGCAGTCAAAAAGGAGACAGTTTAGAAACAGGAGACAGTGTAGAAATGGGGGAATCAGTTCAGACAAAGCAGAATCAGGGCATATTTGGGGGGATGGTACAGAAATATGGCCAACAGCGTAGAAATGGAGGCAATAATGCAGACAAAGTGGGGACAGTGTAGACATGGGGAGACACGATAGTCAGGGAGAGACGCTGTGGAAAAAGGTGGATAATATATTGAAAAATCATCATAGTGGCAGGTGCTAGATTGTGAGGTTACTCCAGATAAAACAATAAATCACAATTTATAATGTAAATATAGACAATAATTAAAATAAAAACAACGTATGGACAAATGTGGACATTGTGTAATACAAATAATTACAATGCATTGCCGATGCAAGGCTCCTTCATTTAGAGAATAAACATTGAAGATCTAGTGCTCTCTGCATTTTGTTGGTCCAAAAGATATTGGAGAAATATTACACAAAGGACTTGCCTCACTTGCTGAATAACTAAAAGCTCTCCTTACGGTGGGAATAAGAGCTAATCATTATGCTGCATCTTACAGTTTCAAATGAATATTTTAACAAAAATAAATATTGTGTTCTAAATAAACCTGGTGAAGCAGTGCAGCTCCACCACAGCCACAGATAGTGACTGGGGTTTGAGAAACAGGTTTTATAGTAGTAACCAGTGTTGTTTGTAATGACATCATGAATTCTTCTGAATGTGTTTTAGAAACTTTTTATGAATTGCAAGAAGTGAATTAAAAAAAGTTAATACCCAATATATTGTCTTAATTCTAAGAATCCAAAGTTAAAGTTTGTCTGAAAGATGACTTTGTTGAGGAAATGATAGCAGAAAGAAATAATTCAATTTGTTCCAAACATTCGAGCAGTTTTGTATGCAAATTGCTTGTTGCATTTTTTATTCAAAGTAGAAGCGTGCTGCTTTTTCCATTAAATTAATACAGCTCTCCATTTGTACATTTTTGTTATTGAGCAGCCTTATACATAATTCATGCAAATTGACACATCAAAATGTATATCCTGGAGCTGCAAAGAAAATTAATCCAGAAAAGTACAAAAAATGTACAAAAAACGCCATAATTTCCTATTTATGTATATATGTCATTGTTAGGTCTATTTGAATGTCAGGGGGGTTTTTTCTGCTTCGATGTGAGCTGAATACATGTATTTTATTTAGTATGTGGGAAAACGATGCATTCTACTGTGGAGGGCAATTCAGAAATGCCAATTTCACTGATGTGCATTTTAAACAAATTTTTAAAGAAAGATCTTTGGTTTAAACAATACACTACAGATTCCTGAAGTGGGCCTCCCATGGTGTTCCCAGTGTGTAGTTCTGTTTGCCCTGTTAAAGGAAAGATATTATTGACCTGGAGAGAGTTCTGAAAAGATTTATCGGGATGTTACAAGAAATGGAGGGTTTGGGTTATAAGAAAAGATTGGGTGGGCTGGGAATTATTTTCCCTGGAGCATAGAAAGTTGAGGGATAACCTTATAGAGATTTATAAAATCATGAGAGGCATAGATAAGGTGAATGACAAAGGTCTTTTCCCTAAGGTGAGGGAGTTCAAAACTAGGGGGCAGATTTTTAAGGTGAGAGGAGGAAGTTTAAAAAGGACATGAGGGGCAACGTTTTCACACAGAGAGTCATTCTTGTGTGGAATGAACTCCCGGAGGAAGTGATGGATGCAGTTACAGTTACAACATTTAAAAACCGTTTGGATAAGTATATGAATAGGAAAGGTTTAGAGGGAGATGGGCCAAATGCAGGCAGGTGGAACTAGTTTAGTTTGGGAACAAGGTCGTTGTGGACTAGTTGGACTGAAGAGGCTGTTTCCATGCTGTGTGACTCCAGGACTTATTGGAAGTGACACTCCAGAATCCAGTTGAGCTGACCTTGAACCAAAGGCCTGTAAATTTTTACACAGGACAAGTATCACCAGTTGTGTTCATTGCATTTTATTGCCTAGGGGGCAAGCAGCTTGCTCAGAGATGAACTTGCTCATGACATAATGTGATACTTTCCTTTTTATACCTAACAAAACTGAAATAGTTTGAAAAGGATAGCTTTCACATTTTGCTAGTGATCAGGGAAATCATAAAAGTATGTGCAAGAAATGAGGGAGCCTTTTGGGTCCTCTAATACAATACTTAATATCGGTGTTAGACCCACTACGTTTATGACATTGTGAAAATTCTTCCAAATTCTCTCAATGCCTCAGTACACGTGACAATAAATTAAATTCAATTGGAAACTCAACTTACAGGAATGAGGATTTGAGTTCAGAAGTAAGGATGTCTTACTGTGTTCTATAACGTCTTGGTGAGACCATACCTGCACGATTGCATGTAATTTTGGTTTCACAACCAAAGAGAAGGTTACTGAGGGAGTGGAGCAAATGTTCACTGACTTAGATTAGGTCAATTGTCACATCTGCCCACATGAGTACAGTGAAACATTTCCAAATTGCTATCTATAGGCACCATCTTAGGTATGAACAGAATCTTAGGTACAAAGCAGGTGTATAAGGAAAACAAAGTTAAAAAATTAAATATTGTAGTCCTTCTTACTAAAAAGTTGAAAAACAAAGAAACACAGTTAACACTTGAACACCCCAATCCATAAGTGCCTGAACATGCTGGGCTCGCATTAGCACAAGGGATCCAGTTGGCAAGACTATCAGAAGAGGAAAGAATTGTTCAACTGGGCCTGTATTCACGAGAGATTAAAAGAAAAAGAGGGATCTGATTTAAAATTCCAATAGGGCTGGACAGACTAGCTGCAGGGAGGATGTTTCTTCTAAATAGGGGGTCGAGAAGCAAGGATCACAGCCTCAGAATACAGGGGCGGTCACTTAGGACTGAGATGAGGCAACATTTCTTCACTTAGAGAGGAGTGAACCTGTGGACTTCTCTATCACAGAAGGTTGAAGAAGCTGGGTCACTGAGTATATTCAAGGAAATGATAGATAAATATTTAGATATTAAAGGCATCAAGGGGTATGGAGAGAAAACAGGAATATCGTGTTGAGATAGAGAATCAGCCATGATAACAATGAATGGTGCTACAGGTTTGAAGGGCTGAATGGCCTACTACTGCTATTTTTCCAAGTTTCTATCATGACACATTTTGCATTCGGAGAACAAGTTAATTGATTGTGAACTCCTCTGTAGAAATTTCAACAATTCAATATTCCGTAAGGTCATCTGAAAATACTGTAGTCTGGTTCCCATTTTGAAAGGGACAGATCTATTATTGAAGATTCTGACAACTAAAAAAATCGGTTGGAGACCAGTTGCACTGAGTAATCCAGAGCACTTTAAGCACATCGTGTTTATTTGTCATTATCTTCAATGTTGGAGAAAGTGAGGACTGCAGATGCTGGAGATCAGAGCTGAAAAATGTGTAGCTGGAAAAGCGCAGCAGGTCAGGCAGCATCCAAGGAGTAGGAGAATCGACGTTTCGAGCATAAGCCCTTCATTATCTTCAATGTTACCTACCTCTGGTGCTGCTTCCAATGGTTCTTCAGTGAATTTGGCTATTTTCAGAATTTGCTCATGAGAATCAGAGTAACACCATGATGGACACATTTATTGCTAATCACTGGCAATTGTTCTTCCAGTTAAATGGTTTGCAACTAAATTACTTCACAGATTGTAATCAGATTGGGGTCACATGTAGGCGAAATTATATAGACATGATAAAGTAGGGGCTATCTTGTGGGTGCAATGGCAGTATTACTGCCCCTGAGCCAGGAGGCCTGAATTCAAGTCCCACCTGCTCTAGATGTGTTTTGTAGCATCTCTGCAGAGGTTAATTAGGTTGGGGTGATAAATTCACTTCCCTGATGGATGATGGTGGAATATTTACAGCAGGCTCAATGGCTTTTTATTATTGGTATGAGCCCATTGAAGGCTAGATGATGAATTAGTGACAGTCAGCTATAGCAAAAAAAGCCAGTATTTACAAAATACTGGCTCTAACAAAATAAAGCACACCAAGATGCTTTGTAGGAACAGTATAAAGCAAGAAAAGCATTGATACCTCTGAGGGTTGTGGAGTGCAATAGAGATCATGAGGGAAAGGCAATAGAAAGATTTGAAAGGCAGAATAAGAATTTTAAAATTCAGATATACCTTCAGGAGTCAAGATAGATCAGATCATCTTGTCTGCCCTAACAATAGGAAGCTGTGTAACAACTTAGTGCATAGTTTTTGTAGCCTGTTGGGACGAACATTATGAACCATTTTAGGAGGTCTGCCTTGGGGTAGCTGACAGGGATACCCAAGTTTGTTCAGTCCAGAATAAACTACATTAAAAAGACTGTGGCCATTCCAATAGTCTCTCAAGCCTCTGCTAGTATCCCACAGTAACATCCCACCTCAAAGCCTTCAGAGCGAGCTTCTCTGAGTCCATCTTTAGCGCAAACGCTAAACCACACTGTTCATTGTAGTCAGGATGATGATTTGATTTGATTTATTATTGCCTTATGTACCAAGATACAGTGAATGTATTGTAACCAGACAAATTATACGTTATATAAATACATCAAGGTAATAGAACAGAATGGCAAAAGTAAGGACTGCAGATGCTGGAGATTAGAGTTGAGAGTGTGGTGCTGGAAAAACACAGCAGGTCAGGCAGCATTGGATGAGCAGGGAAATCGACTTTTCGGACAAAAGCCCTTCATCAGGATGAAGGGCTTTTGTCCGAAAAGTCGATTTTCCTGCTCCCCAGATGCTGCCTGACCTGCTGTGCTTTTTCAGCATCACACTCTCGACTCTAATAGAACAGAATGCAGAGTATGGTGTTGCAGCTGCAGAGACAATGCAGAGAAAGATCAACTCCAAAATATGAGAGGTCCATTCAGAAGTCTGATAACAGCAGGGAAGAAGCTGTTCTTAAGTCTGTTGAAGGTGTGTTCAAACCTTTGTACCTCCTGCTCAAAAGATCAGCATGGAAGACAGTATTACCAGGGAGGGAGGGGGTCTTTGATTATGTTGGCTGCTTTCCCAAAGCAGCAGGAAGTGTAGATGGAGTCAGTGGAAGGAAGTCTGGTTTGTGTGATGGACTGGACTGCATTCACAACATTGTAATTTCTTGTGATATTGGGCAGAGCAGTTGCCATACCAAGCAGTGGTACATCTGGTTAGGTGGCTTTCTATGATGCATTGATAAAAATTGATAAGAGACATTATAGACATGACAAATTACCTAAGTAGAGGTGTTGGTGTGTTTTCTTGACTGTGGCATCACCATGGATAGACCAGGATAGATTGTTGGTGATATTTATTCCTAGGAACTTGAAAGCTCCCGACCACCTCCACCTCCACCATATAAGTTGGGTTCTACCACCCTCTCAGGCATACATTCCTCATTAAAATAGTACGCTGATCAAAATAAAAATCTCCTTATCTTCTGCTTGGTTTCTTTATTTGTCACGTATTTGAAATCTGCATCCTCTGGTCACCAGCCTTCCTGCGAGGAGTAACTCTTTCTCCTTTTCTCTCTATCAAAACCAATCATGATTGTAAACATTTTTATTAAAACAATGTTCAATCTCTTCTTCTCTAAAAAGGTATGGCATCAGGAGCTGAGGCAGATCAGCTACTGTTGTCTAGTGTTCATTGCTTGGATGTGTCATCCCAGCATCTCTAATCTCTTCAGATTACTGAGGCAAGTGTGGATAGATAGATGAGGTCACCATTTGGGTTAGCACCATCTGAATGGTGCAGAGGAATGGCTGGCATTGCCATAACAAAGTCACTGACCTTCTCTGCTCTGCCTGGGTAAGTGCCACACACTTCTCTCTCTGCAATCTCACACTCACTCTGTCTCTGATACTCTCACCAAGGCTCATGCTCTGCCACTCCCACTATTGCTTTCAACAGCTTCCTTCACTCACTCGCAAATTACTCTAGACCAGTTAGCTGAACATCTTCATTGGGAAAATGTTAAAGTCTAGTATAAAGGACGTGACAGGGAAATCATGCTTGACCAATAGTTCTTCAAAATGGCAATAAGCAAGATAGATAAGGGGGAACAAGCAGATGTGATATATTTGGACCTTTCAAAAGGAAGTTGTTTGCAACATCTTCCAGCCTAAACCCCCATACCACTAACCCGGTTTGCCCTCGGCAATGCCAACCCACCCTGTCTGAACACCTCACCCCTTTCCACGATGTGCACTGTCATGGAAATTAAATTGACGCAACTCAAATGCTAGCAAGAGCAAAGAAAGATTTTATTACAGGCCTTTGCAAAGGGACCCTCTGCACTTGACAAAATGCCTTATGCAAGGGATACTCAAGCATAATTCAGATACTCGTTTTATACTGTTTCTTATCACACTCTCAATGGCAAAGACTGGGAAAGTTGTTATTCTCTCATCCCCTGGTCTTGGACATAACAGTTCTTCAGCTTTCGCTGAATTCCACTGTCGCAAGGTCAAATTGTTTACAAAGTTTGAACAGAGACAAGCTAGCTGCAAACCTCATTAAAGTATTATTTACAAAGCTCAGCACAGCATTACATTTTAGAAAAGCATTCTCTTTCAAATTTCACAGTAAATGTAAAACTTGTTACTTTTCCATTACACGCATCAACACAACCAGTTATGCCACCCAGCTGTTTCTCTCATTCAAGGTGAAGACAGCCCATAATCGAGCGGAAAGGGCAACATGGATGGACAGGTATCTGAAATTTAACTCCACAGCCCCCCCTCCTTGAGGATAGAATCCTGGCTTCAGTACTTTTGTCCTCCAAAGTCAAGGAGGTGGTACTTGGCAGAACCAACCATTTCTCCTCAGCGGTTTGTGCAAGACAAATGAGAGAGGAGGTGTCACTGCCAGTGGTTAGCAGTGGTGTGCAATGAATGACCCTGACCTGAGTGGGGTTACTGAGGGTGCTGCAGTGGAATGAAGGATGGTAACCTCAGTGATGTCTCAGTGCAGCTACTCATGTGATCTCTTGGTTGCCTCTGTGCACAGGTTGGCAGTTGCCAAGGAAATCCTGGTCCAAAACCATCAGGATCTGCTGGAAAGGGTCACTGCTTTTACCAGTCCTCAGGGCCATAGACAGGGATACAGAAGGTTGGAGAAGGCTCACAGCCAAGGTACCCCAAACTTCCCATAGAGCCAGTGCACACAACAAGGTAACAGGATGCACCCAGCCAGAGGAATAACCACACACAGTCCGCTCAGATATCACCCATCATAATGCTCCAGTGTTGGTGGGGCCGTCCATCTTCACCCTATCTGCCAGCCTCTGACACATAGAAGATGAAAGCAATAGGGTCAGCTTCACTAACTGGGGGCTAAAGACTTGAGAAATCCCCTGGACCTGCTGGGATGCATCAGGAAGTAGCTACAGACATAATGGCTGCACTGGCTTTGAACTTCCAAGAATTCTTACATTCGAAAAAAATTCCAGAGGATTGGATAACTGTCAACATAATCCCCTTTTTTAAAAAGGGATGGAGACAAGAAAAAACAGGTTACTGTAGGTCAGTTAGCCAAACATTTGTCATTGGGATAATGTTAGAATTATTATAAAGGATGCAATAGGGAAATCATGTCTGACCAATAGTTCTTCAATGATAACAAGCATGAAAGATAAAGGGGAACCAGCAGATGTAATATATTTGAACTTTTCAAAAGGAATTTGATCAGATACTGCATATAGGAGTAATAATAATAGTAATAATATAATAACAGCCCATAGTGTTGGGGGAAGTATATTTGCATGGATGGAGAATTGACTAACTAATAGAAGGCAGAGAGTCGAGCTAAAGAGAGATTTTTCCCATTGAAAACCTATTAACAGTGGAGTGCCTTTGTGACTTTGCTCTCAAGGGAGATGGCCCATTCACTTTCTCCCACATTTTAATTTGCACCCATTTTACATCTCATTTTCTCTTTCATCACTATTAACAATCCCTTTGTCTTCTGCACAGGTCCTCGAAATGACCTGTTCCCTTTGGCTCTCCTTCACCCCAGCAAAAGTATTAAAAATAATTTTCCAGCATCTTTCAATTCTGAAGAAAAGGCATACCAGACTTAAAATGTTAACTCTGTTTCTCTCCCGGCACTGTGGTGACATGGTGGCTCAATGGTTAGCACTGCTGCATCACAGTGCCAGGGAGCTGGGTTCAATCCCACTATTATGCAAGTGTGTGGAGTTTGTACATTCTCCGTGTGTCTGTATGGGGTTCCTCAGGGTACTCCAGTTTGCTTCCACAGTTCAACAATATGCAGGTTAGGTGGATTGACCATGCTAAATTGTCCTGTAGTGTCTAGGGATGTGTAGGCTAGGTGTATTAGCCATGGGAAATGTGGGGTGATAGGGCGGCTTTTGATGGGCTGAATGGCCTTTTTCTGCACTGTAGAGTCTCTATATCCTGGGAAGATACAGCCAGACTTGCTAAGTTTCACAACAATTCTCTTTGCTTGACTCACTCTGGCTTCTATATTGAGAATTGTCATGTCCAGCAGGTTTGGTAAGCTTAGTAAGCTGAACAGTAATGAAGTGAGTTATAGTGTTAATACAATGGTTAACAAGTAATAATCCAGCTGAACTGAAAACTGACTGCTGCCTAGTAAGAAAGTTGTCTCACCACTCAGCAAATGCATAAAGCAGATTGTAAAATTCCCTTATAGGTATGTATGACTCTTTATTTTAACAATATTTATCGTCATCTAGGTTCTATTGAGTATGGCAGTGTACTTATATGTTCAGTTGTGATTTGGTGTTTACGTTTAGAGCTATTTCATATCTTAAAGACTATTTTCTCCAATCCAATGTTCCATTTGGATCTTAAATCGTGTGGATAATATTCATTCTCTGACCACGTCTTCCTGATGAGATCATTTATTCTTCAAACATTAAAGCCTTAAAATCTGTAGAATTTCAGTGTTGCCATAAGCAGTAACCTTCGCACAGTCAGGAAGGAGTGATCACATCCAGAGTGAGACACAGCCCGGTTGAGTATATAATTAGGGCAATTTGAAGGCAGTGTGGGAATTTGGCTCAGAGGGCAAAAGTTGCTTTTAGCTTGCTTTCCTCTTGGTTTATTTTATAAGGTTTTGTTGAACAGGATAAATTGAAGCTCAGGATCGGGGCCCAGCACAAGAGTGACATCACATGTAAACCATAAATTCTTTGTTACTAAGTTGCCTATCTATGACAAATTGCTTCAGATTGAAGGGAATTAAGGGAAATTTTTACAGATTACAAACTAAAAAACTGGTATAACCTTTTTTAAAATGCAAATTAAAAGCTAAGCAATTAAAATATGAGATGCCAGACTATCTAATGTTCTGTAATTGTATGATGTGGGTGCTGTTGGACCCCAGTGTGGTTCATAGTGACGACATCTATAACAAGTGTTGTTGTTTGTGGAACTCCAGCTCAGAATTTATGAGCTGGAGCCTGAGTTTCAAGCACTGCAACACATCAGGGAGGGGGAGAGTTACCTGAACACTGTTTCAGGAAGCTGTCATACCCCTTAGATTGACTAATACGGTCAGTGGTCAGCGACAGGAAGGTGTGACTATGAGTGAGGCAGGTAGAGGGATCCAGGAGGTACAGCTGAAGGAGCCTCATCCCTTGAGCATGTCTAACAGTTTTGAGATTCTTGCTCCCTGGGTGGATGAGAGTGGGGGCTGAGCAAACTGACCAAAGTACAGGAGCCATTCAAGAAGAGGGAGAAAAGAGAAATGAAGTTGTAATTGGGGATAGTATAGTCAGGGGAATAGACACTGTTCTCTGTGACCAGGATTGAAATTCTCATAGATTGTGTTGCCTGCCTGATGCCCGGGTTCTGGATATCACAGCTGGGCTGTAGAGGAACTTGGAGTGGGAGGGAAGGATCCATTTGGTGTGGTCCATGCAGGTACCAATGATATAGAGAGAAAGAGGAAAGCAGTTCTGCTGAAGGAATATGAACAGCTAGGGGCTCAATTAAAAAGCAGAACCAGAAAAGATAATGATTTCCAGATTACTGACTAAGCCACAAGCAAATTTTCACAGGGTCAACAAGATTAAAGAGATAAACATGTGAATGGGGGATGAAGCAGCCACGGCTGACAAGGTAAGACTGGGATAGCATAAAAGCAAAAGATATAGCATTCAATATGGTGATGATTAGTGTGACAATGCTGCCATTTTAACAAAGTTATTTTATCTTTGTTATTTTCTCAAGAAAGGTCGTAAAGGCAGAGGTGTCAATATGTCTGCAAATGGTTCCTTTAAACAATGGGGCAAGACAGTGGCCAGTTCTCCCAGTTCAGGTTTTTTCTAGTTTGGTTTGTTTTGGAAGGCAGTCAGAATCTGCTGGGTAGCAGAGAAGCTGTTACTGTGAAAAACGTTCCCAACTTTAACAGATGTTTCTTGTCTGATTCTTCTCACTGCAATCTCTCCTGCCTGTAAGAACCTTTACCATTTGCCAAGAGGTGTGTTTTTGGGATGTTGCAGGTATTGAAACTGTTCCTTCGTTAAGTTGCGATCTTGAGTCAGTTGAGTTCCCAAATAGTTGAGCTATTCCAAATTGTGTTTTCTTTTGTTTGTGTTTCAACCATAGTGTGTAAATACATTCTGTTTTCCTACACCTGGCTTCCCAGTGCTTTTCCTAACTTACCAAAACTGATTTCATGTGGCCTACTTTACTGCAGTGAAAATACTGGAGTTTTAAAATTTCTTTTTCCCCTGCAAGGGCTTCCTTTCTCCCCTGTGGTATTCCTACTATCTTCACCAAGATCTACTGTTCTCTTACCACTTGAGGATTTCTCTTTTCCTCAATTTCTCTTCTTCACGGATTGAAATTGATTCTGGAAGCCAAACTTTGATTTATGAACCAACTCATAACCATCAGCCATTTCAGCTGTTAATCTTAACATTTTAACTCTCTGCTCTTCCACATGAGTTCTCATTATCTCAAGAAGTGATTTTTTGAGTTCCTCAAAAATAATCATCTGTCTAAGAACGCCATATGTTTGCTCCATTTTTAATGACCCTATCTACCTATCAAAATTACTTTGCTTGATCCTTTCAAACTCAATGCACGTTTGACCAGGGTCGCTCCTTAGATTCCTGAAACATTGTCTGTTGGCTTCTGTCACAAGCTCAGATGCACTTAAGATGGCTTTCTTCACCTCCTCATGCGCCCCAGATACCTCCTATGATCATGATACAAATACCTTACTCACTCTACTTATCAGCTTTGCTTGGATCAACAAAACCCACATGATCACTGACCCTTTACTTGTTTAGTCACCTTCTCAAGTGAGATTTAAAGAAAAAGGCTTCTACATCTTTCTTATCAAACTTAGGAAAAGCTTGGATATAGTTAAACAGATCCCCACCAGACCTTTGCTTATCCTCACTATCTTCCTCACTAAGTTTACCTTCAGCTTTCATCCCCATCCTTTTAAGCCGACTTTCCGACCTAAGTGCCAATTTATGAAGTTCAAACTCTCTCTTGTCCCCTTCTCTCTTTTTATTTTTGTTCTGCTAAAGCAAAAGTTTTTTTTCTTTCCTCTGCTCTTAATTGTAATTCAATGTGTTTCATTTCTTTTTCTTTCTTTTCCTTTTGCCTCTAATTCAAGCTGTTTCATATTCAATTGAATTTTAGCCATTTCCAAAGATTCTGATGGAGTTTCCAGCCAAATTAAATGCTGAACTACTGTTGTAATTATCTCTCCTTTCCCCGTGGATGAAGGTAACCTCATCTCCAGCTTGTCTGCCAATTCCTGAGCAACTTCTCCTTGTTTACCTTTTGTAAAGCCCCCAAAGTCACGTCTTCCATCCCCAGAAAACTTTTAGTGACTGAGAGAGGCATTACTGCACTAAGCACTGCTTAAACCAACTGAATTCAACACCTGGAACAAAAACCATTAACAAAGCTCTTGTCATTCTGTGTTTGCCACCAGTCTGACCAGTGTTCTTTCTCCAACTTCTCTTGCTGCACTGAGCGTTGACTGACCGAGGAAGAGATCACTGCAAGAAAAATGTGGTTATCAAAGGTTGTCGGATGAAAAGAAAAAGCAGTCCAGAAGTAGAAGGCATAGGGTTAAGGTGAGGAGGAAATAGTTAAAAGGGACCCAAAAGGCAACCTTTTCATGCAGAGTGGTGCATGTATGGAATGAGCTGCCAGAGGAAGTGATAGAGGCTAGTACAATTGCAACTTTGAAAAGGCATCTAGATGGGTATGTGAATAGGAAGGGTTGAGAGGGATATGGGCCAAGTGCTGGCAATTGGACTAGACTAATTTAGGATATCTGGTTGGCATGGATGAGTTGGACTGAAGGGTCTGTTTCCGTGCTGTACAACTCTAAGACTCTATGATCTACCACTCGCCACCTTCGAGTCCAACGACCCTAATTCCAAATTGGAACTATAGAATAAATCCTGACAAGAGCACACAATTTGTTATGGACTCAGCCAGAACCCCTGAAATACTTTAAGAAGGTAACTCATACCCTAATGTTTTCTTATTTTAAAGGCAGATATGAACTGGATATTCCAAGAGTAATGCAGTTGGTCAAACAACTCAGCTTTAAGCAAAACAGAATTTGTTTGCATATTACAGTTGGAACACGAACAAAAGAAAACAGAGTTTGGAATAACTTAACTATTTGGAAACCCAACCAACTCAAAAGGGGGCGGCACGGTAGCTCAGTGGTTAGCACTGCTGCCTCACAGCTCCAGAGACTCGGGTTCAATTCCTCCCTCAGGCAACTGTCTGTGTGGAGTTTGCACATTCTCCCCATGTCTGCATGGGTTTCCTCCGGGTGCTCCTGTTTCCTCCCACAATCCAAAGATACGCAGGTCAGGTAAATTGGCCATGCTAAATTGCCTGTACTGTTAGGTGCATTAGTCAGGGGTGAATGTAGGGGAATGGGTCTGGGTGCGTTGCTCTTTGGAGGGTCGGTGTGGACTTGTTGGGCCCTCCGGGTGCTCCTGTTTCCTCCCACAATCCAAAGGTACGCAGGTCAGGTAAATTGGCCATGCTAAATTGCCTGTAGTGTTAGGTGCATTAGTCAGGGGTGAATGTAGGGGAATGGGTCTGGGTGCGTTGCTCTTCGGAGGGTCGGTGTGGATTTGTTGGGCCAAAGGGCCTGTTTCCACACTGGAGGGAATCTAATCTAATCTAAAAAAGCACAACGTAATGAAGGAGCTGTTCCAATATCCACAACATGCCAAAATCACCCCCCTTGGCAAATGGTAAATTCAAACTCAGGTTCTTAAAGGCAGGAGATATTGCAAAGAGAAGAGTCAGGCAAGAAACATCTGTTGAAGTATGGAACCCTTCTTCACAGTAACAACTTCTCTATTACCAACAGATTATGACTACCTGCTAAAACAAACCAAACTAGAAAAAACCTGAACTAGGAGAACTGGTCACTCCCTTGCCCCATTGTTTAAGGTAACCATTTCCAGACATATCGGTACCTGTGTCTTTATGACCCTTCTTGAAAAAAGCTAAAGACAAAATAACCTTGTTAAAGGGACAGCATTGTCACATTAGTGGGAAACATTTAAAAACCAGCAGAGGATAACTACAAAGCAATAAGGGAGGAAAAAATGAAATATGAGAAAAAACTAGCTAGTAATATACAAAAAATGCAAGAGTTTGCTTAGATATTTAAAAGGTAAAAGAGAGACAAGTGTGTACATTTTACCACTGGAACATAAGTTTGGAGAAGTAGTAATGGGGAACAAAGAAAAGGTGAAGGAACTGACCCAAACTTTGCATCAGTTTTCACAGTGGAATACATCAGCATCATTTCAGAATTTCAAGAAGGTCATGGAACAGAGATGAGCATAGGAACCATCACAGAGGAGAAGGTGCTGGGGAAGCTGAAAGGTCTGAAGGTGGACAATCATCCACACCAGATGGACTACATCCCTTCAGATTTCTGAAGGAAGTGGCTGAGCAGATTATAGAGTATTTCATGAATCACTGGAGTCAAAGAGTAGCCCAGAGGCTGAGAAAATGGCTAATGTAACACCCTTGTTTAAGAAGGGAAAGAGATAGAAGGCAGGCCACTATATGAGACAGTGAGGTCTGCAGATGCTGGAGATCAGAGTTGGGAGGGTGTTGCTGGAAAAGCACAGCAGATCAGGCAGCATCCGAGGAGCAGGAAAACTGATGTTTTGGGCCTGATGAAGGATTCTGGAAGGAAACTATAGGCCGGTTAGCCTGACCTCAGTCAATGGTGACATTTTAGGGTCCATTATTGATGATGAGATTGCAACGTTTTGAAAGTAAAATAGGCCGAGTCAGTATGGCTTCATCAAGGGGACATCATGCCTAACAGACCTATTAGAATTCTTTGGTCAGGTAACAAGCAAGTTAGACAAAGGAGAGCCAGAGGATGTGATCTATTGGGATTTCAGAAGGCCTTTGACAAGGTACTGCACAGGAGGCTGCTAAATAATATAAGAGCCCATGCTGCTAGGAATAAGGTACTGGCATGGATAGAGAATTGGCTGACTGGCAGAAGACAGACAGTAGGCATAAAGGGATCTTTTATTCAGGATGGTAGCTGGTGACTAGTGGAATTCCACAGGGGTCCATGTTGGGACCACAATAATTGTCGCTATACATTAATGATCTGAACAATGGAACTAAGGGTATTGTTACTAAGGTTCCAGAAGACACAAAGATAGGTAGAGGGACAGGGAGTGTTGATGACGTGGGAAGAAGGACTTCAACAGGTGAGGAGAGTGGGCAAAGAAGTGGTAGATGAAATATAGTGTGGGAAAGTGTGACATTATGCAAGTTGGTAAGAAGAATTGAGGCATAGACTACTTTCTAAACAGGGAAGTCCTTGGAAATCTGAAGCACAAAGGGACTTGGGAGTTATAGTTCAGGATTCGTTTCAGGTTAGCACTGCTGCCTCACAGCGCCAGAGACCTGGGTTCAATTCCCGCCTCAGGCGACTGACTGCGTGGAGTTTGCACATTCTCCCCGTGTCTGCGTGGGTTTCCTCCGGGTGCTCCGGTTTCCTCCCACAGTCCAAAGATGTGCAGGTCAGGTGAATTGGCCATGCTAAATTGTCCGTAGTGTTAGGTAAGGGGTAAATGTAGGGGTATGGGTTGGTTGCACCTCGGCGGGTCGGTGTGGACTTGTTGGGCCGAAGGGCCTGTTTCCACACTGTAAAGTAATCTAATCTAAAAACATGTAGGTTCATTTCACCGCAAGGAAGGTAAATGCAATGTTAGCATTCATTCCTACCTGGCAATAATACAAGAGCAGGGATGTACTGCTGAGGCTGTATAAGGCTCTGGTGAGACTGCATTTGTACTCAAGGAAGGACAACAGAAGATCTAATTGTAACGTATTCTCCCCACTAATTGGAGAGACTGGGACCTGAGGACACAGCCTCAGGGTGAACCATTGAAAGATCCCTGACAGTGTGGATGGATGACCTTTTCGAACTGAGGTGTGGAGGATCTCAGAGGCTGGTGTTCGTCACCTGATGAAGGGGCAGCGCTCCGAAAGCTTGTGATTTCAAATAAACCTGTTGGACTATAACCTGGTGTCATGTGACCTCTGACCTTGGTTACCCCAGTCCAATACCGGCATCTCCACGTCATGGCTATCCTTCAGCATGTTAGGAAAATAGAAGCAAAGTGGTGTGGTCGTCACAGTCTGAAAATTATGAATTCAGAATTGAGTCTGGAAGGCAAAATTGAAAAATGAAGCACTATCCTTTGAATTTTCAAGCAACTGGTCACCAGATACTTGTGCTCATATTTACAATACAGTACAGTACAGGAACAGGTTCTTCGGTCCACTTAGTCAAGATCGATTCGGAATCCTTACTTAGACCGGTGACTTATTGCCCATGCATATATGTATCCCTCTGTTTGCCTCACATACTTGTACAATGAAAGGAAGGGCAAAAGCAGTCATCCAACCTATATCTGATCTCCCCGGAGTACAGAAATAGCTTGTAAGCTTCCAATAATTGCTAAGATTGAACAATTCAGTATTCAGTGCAGCTATTCAACATTATAGGTACAGGAGTCGGGAGATCATATTGCGGCTGTACAGGACATTGGTTAGGTCACTTTTGGAATACTGCGTGCAATTCTGGTCTCCCTCCAATCAGAAGGATGTTGTGAAACTTGACAGGGTTAAGAAAAGATTTACAAGAATGCTGCCAGGTTTGGAGGGTTTGAGCTTTAGGGAGAAGCTAAATATAGCTGTTTCTCTAGAGCATCAGAGGCTGAGGGGTGACCTTATAGCGGTTTATAAAATCATGAGAGGCATGCATAGGATAAATAGACAAGGTATTTTCTTTGAGTTGGAGGAGTCCAGAACTAGAGGGCATAGGCTTAGGATATCTGGTCATAGATTCATAGAGTCATAAAGATGTACAGTACGGAAACAGACCTTCGGTCCATCTCGTCCATGCTGACCAGATATCTGAACCTCTTATCTAGTCGCATTTGCAAACACTTGGCCCGTATCCCTCTAAACCCTTCCTATTCATATACCCATTCAGATGCCTTTTAAATGCTGTAATTGTATCAGCCTCCACCAATTCCTCTGGCAGCTCATTCCATACATGCACCATTCTCTGCATGAAAAAGTTACCCCTTAGGTCTCTTTTAATCGTTCCCCTCTCACCCTAAATCTATGCCCTCTCGTTCTGGACTCCCCCACCCCAGGGAAAAAGACATTGTCTATTTATCCAATCCATGCCCCTCATAATTTTATAACTGGTGTGGATGAGTTGGACCGAAGGGTCTGTACTGTCCTGTACTGTCCTATGACTCTGTTTAGCAGAATCTACTGCAAAAGTGCTTTGGTTATGTAACCCTAAGGCATGATGTTGGGCTTTTGCTTTGTTGACATCCTTCATTAAACCCCAAATCGTAAATTGAACCCATAATCAATAAGAAATTTATTAAATGTGAGTGAATACAATATTTTGTCCATGTGTTCATGTTCCATCTTAAGATCAGTGACTTATTTTTATGAGTAGAATTAATTGGGTTGCTTTTCAAAACAAACTGCACTGGTACAGTGGGCCAAATGGCCTCCTACTCTGCTGCAGGATTTAACAATTCAAATACACATAAATCTTAATGTTTCACTGCCACATGATAAGACTACCTATATATGTCATTCTTGAAGAAAAATATTGTTGTGGCAATGTTACACAAGGTCCTTCTTCTAATGAAGTCTCTGCTTGGCACTGATCCTTAATTTATTCTGCTTCTGTCTTATTTCCAGTTAGTTTTCCAGTCAGTATTTCTCTTTACAGTTTGTATGCTCCTGACATTATTGCTGCTGTCATCTTGATGTCTGTCTGTTGGCATTTGTTTAAGCTTTTCTCAGTAATGTTTCTCTTTGTTTAAGGCTCCCACTCTGACATTTTTCTGGCAACATAGGCTTATAGGATTAGGAATAACCCATTCAGGCCCTTGAGATTAATCTACCGAAGATTATGGTCGGTTTCCATCTTAACGTCATGATTCCGTAATGTGTAAAATAAAATTGAACAATGTCAATTTCCCCTATACTTTTGGGGTGTGAGCTAAGGCCAACATTTGTTGCCCATCCCTAATGAATCTTGGGAAGGTGTTGGTGGACAACCTTATTGTATCACCACAGCCAATGGGAGGAAAGTTACCTCCGCAGAACTGTTAGGGAGGATATTCCAGGATTTGATCCAATGTACTTCCAAGTCAGAATGGTGAGTATGTTGGAGGGGAACTTGCTGGTGGTAGTGTCTCCATGTACCTGTTGCCTTTGTCCTTCAATTATGAAAGGTGCTACATAAATGCAAACCTATATGTTCCTTTTGACTGTCCATTTCTGATTGCCTCACACTTTTGAAATCTGGATGTCATGAAACCCAAAAACCATTGCTGCTTATCAAACTATTTTGCTGCTGTTGCTGCCGGATTTGACGATCACCAGGGATCAGGGATAACTTAGTAGGGCACATGGTGAGGCTGGGTAGTCAAAGTCAAAGACTCAGATGGATGTGATGTATTGTGGCCTGAAGTGGTATTTTAAACGAACGACAAAGCTGAAACTGGGCTGGAAGTGACAGTGAAGCACAGACTATGGTGAAAGGGTAATATTTGGATTAGGAAGCTGACTGCATTCTTGTGACCAAGTGAATAACAAAATATATAATTGAAATAAAATAGAAAAATTCCGTATCTGCAGATACCATCGGGTAGAAGGTGCAGACATCTGAATACACGCACCAGCCGGTTTTGCAACAGTTTCTACCCTACTGTTGTTAGAATATTGAATGGACTCAGGAACTCTTAACATTTGCCTGTACCTGTGTTTTTGTTTTTGCCACTGTTTATCTATTATTTACTATCTATGCTACTTAACCCTGTGATCTGCCTGTATTGCTCGCAAGACAAAACTTTTCACTCTGCCTTGGCACACGTAACAATAAATTCAATTCAATTCAAGTCCAACCTAATTATTATAGATTCCAAGAATACAAAGCAGAAGTCAGTTGTAAATTCAAAATCATTTAAAACATAATTATGATTATAATGAATCTAAACTTTTTGTGGCATGTATCTTGTCTTTTTGAATGTGTAGAATTTTAAAACTTTTTTTATGTGGTCATGCAACTGGGACATAGCCTCTGTGTGTTGTCTTCCAGGTTACTGGCAACATTGAAGGAAGAGTGATCACAAGAGAGAAATAATTGAATTATCTCTGATTTTAATAGTATTTAATTCTTGATCAATGCTCTTTATCAAGCTCTAGCATTGAGTGGGTCCAGACTAATAACCCACATCTTCAAAGTCATTAGAGAATGAGATGGAAGCAATTCAGCACTGTTCATGTTTCCAAAAGCTTTCCTCCATTAGAAAATCTCAATGTCTTTTATGTTCAGGCATTTATTTTTATCCATTCATGCTATGAGGGCATCGCTGGCTAAGTCAGCACTTATTGCCCATCCCTAAATGCTCAGAGGGCAGTTATGAATCAACCACATTGCTGTGGGTCTGGAATCACATGTAGGGCAGACAAAGTAAGGACAGTTTCCTTCTCAGAAGAACATTATGAACCAGGTGGGATTTTCCCAACAATCGATTCCATGGTCATCATGAAACTCTTAATTCCAGTTACTAGTGGCGTACCGCAAGGGTCGGTGTTGGGTCCACTGCTGTTCATCATTTTTATAAATGACCTGGATAAGGGCTTAGAAGGGTGGGTTAGTGAACTTCTGGATGACACTAAGGCCGGTAGAGTTGTGGATAGTGGCAAAGGATGTAGTAGGTTGCAGACAGACATAGATAGGATGCAGAGCTGGGCTGAGAGGTGGCAAATGGAGTTTAATGTGGGCTTTGGAAAGGGTGCAGAGGAGATTTACTAGGATGTTGCCTGGTATGGAAGGAATGTCTTACAGGAAAGGCTGAGGGCCTTGAGGCTTATCTCGTTAGAGAGGAGAAGGTTGAGAGGTGACTTAATAGAGACATACAAGATAATCAGAGGGTTAGATAGGGTTGTCAGGGAGAGCCTTTTCCAAGTATGGGACGGCAAACACGAGGGGACACAACTTTAAAGTGAGGAGAGATAGGTATAAGACAGGTGTCAGAGATAGTTTCTTTACTCAGAGAGTAGTAAGGGTATCGAATGCTATACCTGCATTGGTAGTAGATTCGCCAAGTTTAAGTGCATTTAAGTCGTCATTGGACAGGCAAATGGACTTACATGGAATAGTGTAGGTGGGATGGGCTTCAGATCAGTATGACAGGGCGGCGCAACATCGAGGGCCGAAGGGCTTGTACTGCGCTGTAATGTTCTATGTTCTATGTTTTGTGTTCTATGTTCAGACTTTCTAAAATAAAAATTGAATCCAAATTCCACCATCTGCCATGGCAGCATTTGAACCAGGGTTCCCAGATCCAGTACTGGGGGTCTCTGGATTAAAACTCAAGTGATAATGCCACTGGAGCATTGTGATGTCACAAACAAGCAGATAAATTCCCCTCTCCATTCTACGTTTTAACCTCTGTCTCTTTCCAATATACCATGGGCTTTTTTTTTATTATTCACAGCACGAGGGCATCACTGGCTGGGTCAGCATTTGCTGCCCATCCCTTCATACCTTGAGGGCAGTTAAAAGTCAACTACATTGCTGTGGGTCACATGTAGGCCAGACCAGGTGAGGATGGCAGTTTCCTTCCCTCAAGGGCATTAGTGAACTGGATGTGTTTTTCCTAATGATCGACAATGATTTTGTGGTCATCATTCGACTCTGAATTCCAGATTTGCTTTTAAAATTGAATTCAAATTCCACCCTCTGCCACAGTAAGATTATGAAGCCAGCTCTCCAGAACATTACCTGAGTGTCTGGGTTAGCAATCTAGCGATAATACTACTAAGCCATCACCTCCTTCTTTAGCTGCAATGACAAAAACGCAACTTTTATTTTTATAGTTCGTTTATGGCATATCACAGGAGTGTTATCAAATAAAATTGTACAGTTACCCACATCATGGGAAGTAAGGCCAAGTTGACCAAAACGTCAGTGAAAGTGATTGGTTTGGACAATGAAGAGAAAGAGGACCAGAGATGGTAAGGTCCAGAGAAGGATTTCTAAAGTTGAAGGCCTCGACAGCTCAAGGCCAATGGCAAAGCAATTAAAAATCAATGATGCACAAGAGGCCAGAATTGCAGGAGCCCAGAGATTTATGAGGCTGTAGATTGTTATGGAGATAGAAAGGAGTAAAGCCATGGAGGGATTTGAAAATCAAGAGGAGAACTTTCAACCTGAAGTCTTGTTTGACCACAGGTCAGTGGACTCATTTGGACCGGGACACAGTGTGAGTTGGAATGCAGGTTTACAGTTGTTCGATAATGATTGTTAACATTTTAACAGTGACTTGGAGACAGTAAGGTCTGCAGATGTTGGAAGCTAGAGTCAATAGACCTGAAGCTGGAAAACACAGCATCTTAGGAGCAAGAAAGTCAACGTTTTGGGCTGAAAACCATTGTCAGGACTTTTAAAATACTTAATATTAATATTGATATTTAATATGTTAACAGGTCCCTTATCCTTTTTGAGTTAATTCCTGACAGACAGTGCTTCAGCAGCACCATAAATCAAAACCTTCTACCCTTTAGGCTTTTTAATTTAATGAAACTACCTTGCATGTTACAGTAAAATTGTCTGATTTCCCTTTCTGTCCCTTTCCCTGTCTCTCCAAATAATGACCTCATCGGGGACATTTCTAGACTTGCCCTATCTGCAATTCAGATCCAGATCAAATTGCAAAATTAAACATCTGAGATCCAATTAGAGTCCTTAGAACATAGAACATAGAACAATACAGCACAGAACAGGCCCTTCGGCCCACGATGTTGTGCCGAACACTTGTCCTAGCTTAAGCACCTATTCATGTACCTATCCAATTGCCGCTTACAGGTCGCCAATGATTCTGACTCTGCCACTCCCACAGGCAGCGCATTCCATGCCCCCACCACTCTCTGGGTAAAGAACCTACCCCTGACATCCCCCCTATACCTTCCACTCTTCACCTTAAATTTATGTCCCCTTGTAACACTCTGAAATTTATGTCCCCTTGTTGCTTGACTTTACGTATCTTAGTGACTGTAACAGGGGAAGGTGCTGGGACATTTTTTAATTAAAATCTGAATGATGTAATATTACAGGAGCAGTGGGAACAGAATAAGCTGTGACTGGGTGGATGTGGATTTTCGAAGGTGCCAGGGTAAGTTGAGAAAGCTGTTAAAAAGTATTTGGGATATGACTGTATAAATAGTATCAGAGCACAAGGGGAAAGGAAGTTCTATTAATCATAGAATCACACAGTTGTAAAACTTGGAAACAGACCCTTCAGTCCAACTTGCCTATGCCAACCAGATATCCTAAATAAATCTAATCCCATTTGCCAGCATTTGGGCTATATCCTTCCAAACCCTTCCTATTCATATACCCATCCTGACACCTTTTAAATGTTGTAATTGTACCAGCCTTCACCACTTCCTCTGGCAGCTCATTCCATATATGGAGTTTAATTCAGACAAATGCGTGGTACTGCATTTTGGGAAAGCAAATCTTACCAAGACTGATACACTTAATGGTAAGGTCCTTGGGAGTGTTGCTGAACAAAGAGACCTTGGAGTGCAGGTTCATAGCTCCTTGAAAGTGGAGTCACAGGTAGATAGGATAGTGAAGAAGGTGTTTGGTATGCTTTCCTTTATTGGTCAGTGTATTGAGTACAGGAGTTGGGAGGTCATGTTGCAGCTGTACAGGACATTGGTTAGGCTGAGGGGTGACCTTATAGAGGTTTACAAAATTAGATAGGATAAATAGACAAAGTCTTTTTCCTGGTGTCGGGGGGTCCAGAACTAGAGGGCATAGGTTTAGGGAAAGATATAAAAGAGACCTCAGGGGCAACTTTTTCACGCAGAGGGTGGTACGTGTATGGAATGAGCTGCCAGAGGATGCGGTGGAGGCTGGTACAATTGCAACACTTAAGAGGCATTTGGATGGGTATATGAATAGGAAGGGTTTGGAGTGATATGGGCTGGGTGCTGGCAGGTGGGACTAGATTGGGTTGGGATATCTGGTCGGCGTGGACGGGTTGGACCGAAGGGTCTGCTTCCATGCTGTACATCTCTATGACTCTATGACTCTATATGTATCACCCTCTATATGAAAACGTTGCCCCTTAGGTCCCTTTTATATCTTTCCCCTCTTGCTTTAAACCTATGTCATGATGATGTTACCTAGTATGGTGACAAAATGTCTGAAAACAAACCTTCCAGCTCAGCGAGCAAACCTACATCTAGAACCTCAACTTAAGCTACAATTCCTCTCAAAACTCTGCTCTTTAGCTTTGAAATCCTAGGGAAAAGACTTTGGCTACTTACTCTATCCATGCCCCTCATAATTTTATATCCTTCTATAAGGTCACCTCCGAGCATCTGACACTCCAGGGAAGACAGCCCTTCACAAGTCATCGGTTTGACCTCAGTTGGTGTGATGCACCCTATTTCTAGTGCGATAGTTTAGCTTTGGTTAAGGTTTTGATGAAGATTGACCAGAATTGCATTAGGGATGAGAGGCTTCAGTGAAATGGAGAAACTGGTGAAACTGGGACTGTTGTCTGGGCATGGAAGCAAAGTTGAGGCAAATTTTATTGGGGTGTTCAAAATGATGAAGGTTTTGGGTAAATTGTATAGGAGCTACTGTTTCCAAAGTGGAGGGCCAGTGACCATTGGCCACAGGAATTAGATTACTTGGTAAATAAGCCAGAGGGGAGCTGCAGATTTGTTTTAAAGCACTGAGTTGTGATGATCTGGCCTGTGTTGCCTGAGAGATTCATGAGTAACTTTCAAAACAGAATTGAATAAATAATTAAAGGGAAAAAGAAATGGGTGTTGGAGTGAGATACTAGTAAATGGCAGAATGAGCTCAAAGGGCCAAAATGGCTGACTCCTGCATGCTCCTATGGCTGGGATTTCCTGCCCTCCCTTATGGTGACTTTGTGTTTTTTTAAATTAGTTCACAAAATGAACACATTGCTGGCTAGGTCAGAAATTATTGCCCATCACAAACTATATTACCAATTATTCCTTTCTCATTGCATAATACACAGACTAAGATGGCCTGTTCATGAGTTGGTTCCTCAACATATTTGTACAGAAAACACTCTTATGTACACTCTTGGAATTCCTCCTCTTCATTATTGTGACTAACTTGATTCCCCCATTCTGTATGCAGATTAAGGCAACCCATAACTGCAGCTGTTTCTTTACCACATTCATCTCTGATTTCCTATTTAATGCCATTCCCAATATCACCACTACAGTTTGGTGGTCTATATACCACCTGCAACTGGGACGTTTGGCCCCTTGGTATTTCTCAATTCAACATACACATCGTCTAGATTAATATCTTTCCTCATTGTTGTGTTTATACCCTCTTTAACCAATAATACAACCCTACTGCCTTTTTCTTTTTGTCAGTGTATCCTGAATACTGAATAGTCCAGGATATTCTGTTCTCATCCCTGGTCACCGTGCAGCCATGTCTTATAAACATTTACATTTATGTGCTTGATTAGTTTATTCATTTTATTTCGAATGCTCCTTGCATGCAGGTGCATTTTTAATGTTCCTTGTCCTTCTCCCACTAGTTTTACGTAGCCTTGTTTGATTCTGGACTTTGATTCCTCTGTCTATTTCTTCTCTTATTCCCCTTTCTGTCTTTTGTTCTTGTCCTTGATTCCCCTTCCTCCAACTCTTTGCATAGGTTTCCATTCCCCACCCAATTTAGTTTAAAACCTCCCCAACCACTTTAGGAAATGCTCCCCCTGAGGGCATCAGTCCCGGTCCTGCCTGTTTTTACTGCTCTGTCCTCCCCCAGTCCCAATGCGCCAGGAATCTGAAACTGTCCCCTTCACACATTTTCTTTAGCCACATGTTTGTCCAATACATCCTGTTACTTTTACCCTGAGTAGCACTTGGCAGTGGAAGTAATCCTGAGATTACTACCTCTGAGGTCAAACTTTTCCAAGCTTGCTTTCTAGGTCTTTTTTAGGATGTCATTCCTTTTTTAAAAATCTATGTTGTTGTTAAGGGTGATTTAATTCCCAATAAAACTCCATCCTACCACTGCAGGTAATAATCCAGCATCAGCGATATTTCTCACCATGGCAACTGGAGAGAGGGGAATGGAGATGGTGGGGACCACAGCATGGAAACTACTGCAGTGTGATTGCAGCCTCTCCCACATAATCCCAAATCTCTCTCACATAACTCTCTGTCGCTCCCAAATCACTCCCACTCTCTCCCACATAACTCCCTGTCACTCCCATATCACCCCCACTCTCTCCCACATAACTCCCTGTCACTCCCACATCACCTCCACTCTCTCCCACATAACTCCCTGTCACACCCATATCACCCCCACTCTCTCCCACATAACTCCCTGTCACTCCCATATCACCCCCACTCTCTCCCACATAACTCCCTGTCACTCCCATATCACCCCCACTCTCTCCCACATAACTCCCTGTCACTCCCATATCACCCCCACTCTCTCCCACATAACTCCCTGTCACTCCCATATCACCCCCACTCTCTCCCACATAACTCCCTGTCACTCCCATATCACCCCCACTCTCTCCCACATAACTCCCTGTCACTCCCATATCACCCCCACTCTCTCCCACATAACTCCCTGTCACTCCCACATCACCTCCACTCTCTCCCACATAACTCCCTGTCACTCCCATATCACCCCCACTCTCTCCCCCCACATAACTCCCTGTCTCTTTCACATAACCCCCACTCTCTCTCACATAACTCCCTGTCTCTCCCACATAACCTTCACAGTCTCTCCCATAGCTCCCTGCCTCTCCCACATACACCTCCCCCATTCTCTCCCACATAGCTCCCACATAATTCCTATCACTCCCACATAATTTCCACTCTCTCCCACATAGCTCCCAGTGTCTCCCAAGTGGTGAGCACAATTCAGCTAATCACATCCCTTCACCTTTAGCACATAGGCCAGCAAATGTTTCAGTTTCAGATAATTATCCTATTCCCTTTTGAAAACCAGGTTTGAAACTGCCTCGAGCACTCACTCAGACAGTCCAATTCAGTTTCAGATGAATCAGAAAAAGATTTTTTCCTCATGTCTCTTCTGGTTCTTTTGTCAATCAGCTTCTATTGGTGTTCTTCATGATTCTGCTGGCTGAAATGTTTTTATAGAATAAAGTGATTTCACATTGTTTGGAATTGCTTCGTCTATGAGCTTTTGAAACTGAAGCCATCTTTAATGGCCAATTGAATCTGACTTGCTCCAGGTATAATGCAGAATGAAAATTTCAAATAGTGAATGGATTTTAGCTTGATGAGTTGACCCATGACTCTCTCCATGTATTTCAGTGAAATTATGCATTTCCTTTCAATTATGTATTCACAAAGCTTTCCAATCCTTTCACAATTTTCAAAGTTTATTTTATTCATGTGGAGCTCACTCCTTTACAATCTAATGAGATCAAAATTTTTTTGACAGTCCACCAACTACAGTATAGAGTTTAGAGAGATGGCTGCTATCCAACATGTTACATCTCAACTTGGAGCTAATAATTTGCCCCTCCTCACCTCTCATTATGTACCAATCTCTTCCCCCACTGACACAAGAGGGCTGTTGTTTTTAGGGTCACCATGATAAGTTGGAGAATGCTCTTAGGATTTTGATCTCATGACAATGAAGGAATGATGATATTAATCCAAGTCAAGAATCACACAACACCACGTAATAGTCCAATATGTTTATTTGGAAGCACTAGCTTTCAGAGCGCTGCTCCTTCATCAAGTGGTTGTGGAGTTTAACATCGTAAGACACAGAACTTATCGCAAACATTCACAGTGTGATGTAACTGAAATTAGATATTGAAAAAGACCTGGATTGTTTGTTAAATCTCTCATCTTTTACAATGACCATTTTGGTTTCAGTCCTTCCAAATGTAAATCCCAGAACTTTTTTAAAGTTACATCCTCCAGTGAGCTTTAACAATAGGTGCCATGTCGGCCCAGGTAATGCATTGAAGGTGTGAGGTGCCCTGTGTAAGACTGTCTGTGCCCCAATGTTCAGACTGATTCTAATCTAAAAAAGGGATTTACAGAATCTTACATGGATTCATGCAGTTTTTGAGCAAAATAAAATGTAATTCTGCAAGTACAAATTTACCGGGGCAATTTGAGTGTCTGTGAGAGAGTGTGTGTGAGTGTGAGTGTGAGTGTAAAGGGGTATAAGTCTGTGAGAGAGTGCGTGTGTACTCACATACACACACTCTCTCACAGACACTCATATCCCCCAAAATGGTCATTGTAAAGGATGAGAGTCTTGCTCAAAAACTGCATGAATCCATGTAAGATTCTGTAAATCCCTTTTTTAGATTAGAATCAGTCTGAACATTGGGGCACAGCCAGCCTCATACAGGGCACCTCACATCTTCAATGCATTATCTGGGCCAACATGGCACCTATTGTTAAAGCTCACTTGAGAATGTAATTATAAAAAAGTTCTGGGATTTACATATGAAAGAACTGAAACCAAAATGGTCATTGTAAAGGATGAGAGTCTTAACAAACAATCCAGCTCTTTTTCAATATCTAATTTCAGTTACATCACATTGTAAATTTTTGCTATAAATTCTGTGTTTATGACCTTATACTCCACAACCACCTGGTGAAGGAGCAGCGCTGCAAAAGCTAGTGCTTCCAAATAAACCTGTTGGACTATAACCTGGTGTTGTGTGATATTTAACTTTGTACACCCCAGTCCTACACCGGCATCTTCACATCATTATTCCAAGTCAGAATGGTTTGATGGGGAACCTGTAACTGGTGCTGTTCTCATACATCTACACTTCTTGCCCTTGTATGATAAGGAGCTGTTGGTGTTGGACTGGGGTAGACAAAGTCAAAAATCAACTAGGCAAAAAAATCACACCACACCGGGTTATAACCTGGTAAGATGAAAGACTTAACAGCAATCTAGGTTTGTTCAGGATATTGTATCAGTTGCATGACATTATTATCTTGTGCTATAAATTCTGTGTCTTATGATCCTGCTCCACTAGCTACCTGATGAAGGAAGAGCCTTCCAAAATCTAGTATTTCTAAATAAATCTGTTGGACCATAACCTAGTGTTGTGTGATTTTGAACCTTGTCCTTCCAGGTGCTGGAGACTGTGGGTTTGAAAGTGCTGTCTGAGGAGCCTTTGTGTCTCACTGCAGTTCACCTTGTAGCTGGTACACACTGCTGGCAGGAGTGGTGGGAACAAATGTTTAACTTGATGGGTACTGACTAAGCAGACTGCTTTATCCTGAATGGTAAAAAAAACTCCTTGAGTGGTGTCCTCCTGTAATATGTTATCGTCTTTATCTCCCCAATCTACTATCATCTGCAAATTTAAAAATCTTATTTTTAATTCCAAAGACCAAATCTCTGATGTTAATTGACAGAGTACTGATCATTGGGATTATCCCCAGCACATCCCACTGCTTTGAGTAGTTCCCCTTTATTTACCACTCTGTGTTTTCAGTCTTGAAGTCAGCTAACAATCCATTTGGCCACTTTCCTCCAATACTATATTTTCTGGGTTCATTGCTCGTTGGTTTAGGAGGAACATTCTCAAAGGCACTGTTCTGATTATGTTCTTTGAGAGGAGATTAAATTTCTGGGGATGGGATGAGGGAATTGTAATTATTCATTTTGTTGTTTTTTTTCCCACATATTCATGGGACTGTTGGCTGGGTCAGCATTTGTTGTCCATCCCTATCTGTCCTTGAACTGAATGGTTTGCTGGGTCATCTCAGAGGGCAGTTAAGAATCAACCACATTGCAGTCAGTCTGAAGTCACACGTAGGCCAGATCAAGAAACGATAACAGATTTCCTTCCTTAAAGGACATTAGTGAACCAGATGTGTATTTAAGACAATGGCTCAGCAGTTGTCATTTTACAGCTTTTAAGTCCATACAGTTATGAATTCAAATTTTACCATCTTCAAGCAGGATTCAAAACCATATTTCAGAGCATTAGTCTCGGGGACTCTGGATTACTCGTTGAGTGAGATTACCGCTACCTAACCACTCTCCAAATGGTGAGAGATGGCAACATTTTGAGATTCAGAGGGAACTGGGTGTCCTCATGAATGAATTGCAAAGCTTAGTGTGCATGTACATCAAGTAATTGCAAAAGCAAATGTAATATTTTTATTATGAGCAGGGTAATTGAATATAAAAGAGGAAAGATTATGCATGGCATTAGTGAGACCTCACCTGGGGAATCTCCTTATTTAAGGAAGGATATAAATGGATTGGAAGCAATTCAGAGAAGATTCACTGGACTAATTCATGAATTGGATAGTTTGTCTTATGAGGAAAGGTTGGACATGTTAGCCTTGTATTCATTGGGGTTTAGAAGCATAACAGATGATTTGATTGAGACATATGAGATCCTGAGTGATCATGACTGGGTTCATGTAGAAAGGATATTTCCACTTGTGTGGAAGCCCAGAACTAGGGGTCACAGTTTAAAGATAAGAATCATCCATTAAAGACAGAGATGAGGAGAGTTTTCTTTATTCATAGAGCGTTATGAGCCGATGGAACTCTCTTCTTCAAACTGTGCTGGAAACAGAATCTTTGAGATTTTCAAGGCAGAGGTAAATAGATTCCAGTTAACTAAGGGGGTGAAAGGTTCTCAGGGATCTTTGGGGTACAGTGGCTCAGTGGTTAACACTGTTGCCTCACAGTGCCAGGGACCTGGGTTCAATTCCAGCCTTGGCAGCTGTCTGCGTGGGATTTGCACATTCGCCCTATGTCTCCATGGCTTTCCTCCGGGTGCTCTGATTTCCTCCTGCAGGCAAAAGGTGTGCAGGTTAGGTGGATTGGCCATGATAAATTGCCCCATAGTGTCCAGGGATGTGTGGGTTAGCCATGGGAAATGCAGGGTTACAGGCATTCGGTGGGATGCTCTTCAGAGGGTCCCTATGCAATCGATGAGCTGAATGGCCAGTTTCCACACTGTAGGGATTCTATGATGAGCAGGAATGTGCAGTAATCAGATCAGCCCTAATGGTGGAATAGCCATGATAGCTGAGTGACCTACCCAATGCTTCTAATTTCCTATGTTTGTATGTTCATGTTGCCGTTTATTAGTGCATGTGGGCAACTGAGCACTCGGATGAGAATGCTGAAATCTCATTTGTTAGAGTAGCTAAAGAGTAACAAGTTGCCCTGTGATGTAATCTAATCTAATCTAATCTAATTATATTAGCACTTCTCACTGTTGTGAATGGCAACTAGGTACGCGGCCACAACAGAAACATTAGCTTGAGCTTGAAGCAATGCTGCAGAAAGTTACAGACCTGTAAAAGCAAGGACGGTGAACACAACAAGGAGCTGCAAGTTGCTAATGAGACAGTCCTTTAACAATTAATAGCCAGCAATGATGCTCCAGTGAAAGAATTCAAGCAGGGCCCAGAATAAAACAAACACTGAGGCGGGAATTGAACCCAGGTCTCTGGCGCTGTGAGACAACAGTGCTAACCACTGTGCCACCGTGCCGCCCACCTGAAATCTGAAACAAACATAGAGAATGCTGGAGAAACCCAACTGGTCTGGCAGCATATGTGGAGAGAGAAAAACACAGTTTCCAATACAAGTCCGGCATGACTCTTTTACAGAATGGCTAAAACTTTGATAGAATTTAAACAATCTAGGGGGGTCAAACCAGAATCTTCATAATGAGTTGGGAGCTTTTACGAAACAAAACAATAAGTGCCAAAAAAGATCTGAACCACTTGAAATAGCTTGAGGAACAAAATAGTCAGTGGCTAAAGTGGAACAAACCTTGACTGTGGTAGGTCAGGACAAACAAATCCTGGAACAGCAATTGCTGTCAATGAAACAAAAACCTAACAACACAATGAAGGCAATATCAGTGATGATTGTGGGAATCAATGACACTTTCAGCTGAACCTCACCATCCTGACATTTGGGTGTAACTGTCAATTACCTACATATTATAAACTCATAGACTCGCCTGTTATTGCAACTACTGTAATCTTTTTATTATCTGATACTTATGGCACCAGGAGTGTACCGACTGATCAAATATTCTAGTTAATCAAGACATCCACATAATCAGCGTACAACTGCACACCCAGTAGTAGAAACGTAATTATGGATGTACAACATCACTGTTATACTTTATTTCCAGCATAAATCACTTAAATAATAATGTAATTTTGCCTTAAACAAAACTTACCAGCAGACAGCCTTCTCACCTCACACCCTCAAATGACAACTCGGACATCACAATATTTGAGGAGAAATTGACTTGAAATTGAAATTGAATATTGATATTTCATGTGGGCAGTCACTTGAACAAAATGTATATTTACATTTAGGTACTTAAATGAAAGAAATATAATAACTGGACATCATAATACAGTCTTTGTGGTTTATAATTTTTGCCAGTTTATCAAGGGTGCTTTTTCACAAGATACAGGTTAAAAAGAAGTTTGCTGGAGTTAAAATTGTTCTTTGAGGAGAAAGTGAGGTCTGCAGATGCTGGAGATCAGAGATGGAAATGTGTTGCTGGAAAAGCGCAGCAGGTCAGGGGGCGGGAGTCTTGGTTAAAGAAGTAGGCGCGGAGGCGAAGGCGGCGGAAGAATTGTTCGATGTTTAGAGGTCGAGGGCAGGTAGGAGGCCAGCACGGGGTGTCCAGGTGGATTTAGAGGTCGAGGGCAGGTAGGAGGCCAGCACGGGGTGTCCACATTTCCGACGCCCCTCCCCCAAGTCCCTCCTCCCTACCTTTTATCTTGGCCTGCTGGACCAACTTCCCTCATTCCTGAAGAAGGGCTAATGCCCGAAACGTCGATTCTCCTGTTCCCTAGATGCTGCCTGACCTGCTGCGCTTTTCCAGCAACACATTTCCATCTTTAAAATTGTTCTTACAAAGTGGGTTAATGCTGAATGTGCATTGTGCCTTTAAGCAAGGTCATCATTAAGGACTCTGTGTGCTGTGTGCAATGCTGCAAATTTATTTGGCAGTTCGCCGTTGGTGAGTTTACACGCTACACATTCAGAAATCAGTTGGTTGCTGGAATAACACGAAGTGTGGAAGCTGGAGATCTGAAACAGATAATGCTGGAGTAATTCAGCACGCCTGACAGCATCTGTGGAGAGAGAAACAGAGCTATCATACAGCACATCCATTCATGTTGGTAATAAGGACAGTACTGACTGTGCTCAAAACACTATGTGCTTGGAAAACTTCAAAAATAATGACTCATGCTAGATATGATTCGTGTTTGGATAGTACTTACTAAACACTCACAGCTGAGCTAAAAATGGCATTAACAACAATTCATCAGTTGGGTTTGCAATGGGATTTACTTATGTCTGCTGGAAGTTACATGCCTTAAACCAGTTTGGCCTCTCATTAAGAGCCAGGTAAGGGTTCGGGGATTGTGGTGGTGTGCAAGGTTTCAGCAGCAGGAGTCCTGACAGCGTGAGCCAGGGGGAAGCTGGGAAGGTAAATTTGAACGTAAAACACTTGTGAATCAGCAGAGTGAAGGATGAACAGGAGTGGAAGCAAACACGGCCAGTGCTGGGTAAATGAACTAATATATTCAGGTAGTGGCAAAACCCGAAATACTGCATGTGTAGTGTCTCCCACCCATCCTAACCAAAATAAACAACTCTGTGTGGAGGGTTGGGAAGGTGAGGATTTTTAAAAATCTCTTTCAGCTATTTAGAGCAAGGGGTTGAACACGAGGGCAGTTGCATGCTCCTCTTGCAGGATGTGGGAGGTAAGGGTCACCACTAGTATCCCTCCTGATTTCATCTGCGAGAAATGCATCCAACTCCAGCTCCTCACAGACTGCATTAGGGACCTGGAGCTGGATGAACTTTGGATCATTTGGGAGGCTGAGGGGGTGGTAGAGAGAAGTGAAAGAAAGGTAGTCACATCTAAGTTAACAGGGTAAAGGTAGCTGGGTGACCGTCAGTTGAGGGAAAGGAAATAGGCAGACGGTGCAGGGATCCTGTGTGGCTGTTCCTCTCAATAATAGGTATACCACTTTGGATACTGTTGAGGGAAAGCCATAGTGACCAGATCTCTAACACTGAGCCCGAAGGGAAGGGAGCAGAATAGGAGAGCGATAGTGATAGGAGATTCAATGGTGAGAGGAACCGACAAGAGATTCTGTGGTCGCGAACGAGACTCCTGGATGGTATGTTGCCTCCCAGATGCCAGGGTCAGGTACACCTCGGATTGAGTCTGCTGGATTCTTAAGGGGGAGGGGAAGCAGCCAGAAGTCGTGGTACACATCAGGTATCAATGACAGAGGTAGGGAAACAGAGCAAGACCTGAAACATGATTATAGAGAGTTAGTTTGGAAGCTAAAAGACCAGAGTAGGAATCTCACAGTTGCTACCGGTGCTAAGGGCTAGTGAGGCTAGGAATGGCGAGCAAGTGCAGATGAACACGTGGCTGCAGAGATGGTGTAGGAGGGAGGGCTTCAGATATGTGGATCATTAGGATACCTTCTGGGGAAGGTGGGACCTGTACAAGAAGGATGGGTTGCACCTGAACTGGAGGGGCACCAATATCCTGGGCGGGAGGGGTCCATGTTCATAGATCCCTCAAAGTTGTCACCCAAGTTGATAGGTTTGTTAAGAAGGTATGTGGTGTTTTGGCTTTCATGAGCAGGGTATGGGTTTAAGAACCATGAAGTTATGCTGCAGTTCCATAATGCCTTGGTTAGACAACACTTGGAATATCGTATTCAGTTCTGGTTACCTCATTATAGGAAGAATTTGGAAGCTTTAGAGAGGATGCAGAAGAGATTTACCAGGATGCTGCCTGGACTGGAGGGCATTCTTATGAAGAAAGGTTGAGGGAGCTAGGGCTTTTCTCATTGGAACAAAGAAGGATGTGAGGTGACTTGATAGAGGTGTACAAGATGATGAGAAGCATAAATAGAGTGCATAGCCAGAGATTTCTTCTCAGGGTGGAAATGAGGGGACATAATTTTAAGATGATTGGAGGAAGGTTTAGGGGAGATGTCAAGAAATAAGTTCTTTACACAGAGAATGGTGGGTGCATGGAATACGCTATCAGTGGTGGTAGTAGAGTCAGATACATTAGGGACATTTAAGTGACTCTTGGATAGACACAAGGATGATTGTAAAATGAAGGGTATGTGGTTAGTTTGATCTTAGAGTAGGATAAAAGGTTGGCACATCATCGAGGACCGAAAGGCTTGTGGTGTGCTGTATTGTTCTGTGTTGTCTGTTCTAATAGTTCCTGGTGCAATTTCCATGGCAACACCGTAACCAGTCAGCACCTTTTTCTCATGCAGTGTATGTCAACAGTTGCTCCCTTTCAAATCTGTCCTTCTTGCATGTACCCTCATGATTGGAAGATAAAAAGCTTAGACAGCATTTCTCCGGTTTCAAAAATACTAAGGATCACTATTCTGTGTTACATTGTTCAGGCCTTTGCTGGCATACTGAAGAGTTACAATAGCAGTGCTTGCCAGATCCCTGAAGTGAAACGACAATTTTATGAGCTGTCACCAGTAGACCCTTAATAAGCCTTGTTGATCAGAAGACTGGAGTACAGATGGGAACACTCTGTAACAGCTTTGCCATTGGCACTTAGGATAATTCAGATGATTGCTGTGTTTAATCATTTGGTATGAAGGACAAAGGAATGAGTTTGAGACTCACTCCTGGTACATTGTGTTAAAATCATCAATCACTCGCTATTTTATTTGATTGCTAATAGAATTACAGAGCTCAACTAAAGTGAACATATTGGCCTGGAACATTTTTTCAAAGCTTAATGTCTCAATATTATTTTATTTTCAAATCTGATAAATATGATAGTGATTACATTAGAGCAAAACATACTTAAAATTATTTACAGTGACATTGTTAATGTTTTAATTGTTGAAAAACTTTGGTTTTCTATTTCCATAATCAATTTATCTCATCCCTTGAAGGCATTACGCTATTTCTGAGGTACAGTTTGATTGATAGTGTGTTCCCAGTATCATATGTGATTCTCCAATATTGACGTCGTACATTTGATGTTGAGTCAGAGCAGCCTCTTTGATCATGGGTGGCAGAGGCAGGACCATCATGGTGGTGCTCTATTCTGTTTTTTCCCTGAAATTCATCCTCACACTGCTACAGCCGTTAGCAATCTGCTAGGGGAGCATTGGCCAACTTTCTTCCTTTGAACTCAGTGTCGCTGAGACTCAGTACTCTTCCTATCCTGCTGCATGTGAGATAGTATACAGGTAGGAAGCTGGAAGACCACAGCAAGTCAAGCAGCATCAGGAGGTGGAGAAGTTGACATTTTGGGTGGAACCCCTCTTCAGGACTAGGGGTCGGTCTAAGGGGAGCTGCAGATAAAGGGGGTGGTGGGGGGCAGGGTGGTGAGTAGGGGAGAGGTGAAGACTGGCAGTGGGTATGACTTGGTTGGTCAATGGGAGGAATGAATCTGGTAAGTGACTAGGAGGAGTGGAAGGGAGGGCGAGAGATGAGAAGGGAGTCGGGGGATCGGAAGGAAGGTTATCTGAAATTGGAGAACTCAATGCTGAGTTCTCTGAATTGTAGGCTGTCCAGGCGGGAGATAAGGTATTGCAAATCCCATCATGGCAGATCTTGAAAGTTAAATTTAGTGAAAAATCTGGCATAAGAAAGTCAGTCTAATGGTGACTATGTAAACACGGTCAATTGCTGTAAAAACCCATCTAGTGTACTGATGTCGTTTAGGAAGGAAATCTGTCATCCTTACCTGGTCTGGCCTCCATGTGACTCCAGACCTACAGCAATGTGGTTGACTCTTAAATGCCCTCTGGGAAATTAAGAGTGGACAATAAGACCTGGCCTCGCCAGCAACGTCCACATCCCATGTACAAAGACAAATAATGGATGAATTTGACTTATGGAACAATATTTCCTGGAATTTAGCTTACTGTCAATATTGTCATAAGTAACAACGTATCCTGCAGTGTATACATCCAATGAATGAGTTAATGCTAATCAGTAATTAGCGTTCTGCTTCTCACATCTTTCTCTACTGGGAAGTCTTTAGCGATCCTACAGATGACAATAATTAACTTTGCTCAATGAAAGAAAGACTGCGTTAGTTGGAAACACATTCATTCTAATGTATAAAGCATGAAGCAATCCCTATCCTATGGGGACAATGCAAAATTAAAATATAATTTCACAAAGCTCTAGCTATTAATCAGACTTGAAACAAATGTATGAATAATTCAGAATAACAGAGCATGGATTTCTTTACCCTAGGGAGCTCTAGGACTTTTGAAATAGATGAATGATTTTAGCACATAATGATGATTCAAAGAGATAATGAGGGAAGCACTTGGACTGTAGAAATATAAAGTATATAGAACTATACAGGACGACTGGTCAGTGCTAGTATTTATTGCCCATGCAAACACCTCCCCCTCTGTGTCATCCTGCCCGATCACACTCTATTCCCTCATGTCTCCCTCACGAGCTTGTCTCACATGTTTAGAGACAAAAAAAACTGCAGATGCTGGAATCCAAAGTAGACAGACATGAGGCTGGAGGAACACAGCAGGCCAGGCAGCATCAGGAGGTGGAGAAGTTGACATTTCAGGTGTAACCGCAAATTCTGAAACGTTGGCTGTTGTTGTTCATTGGAGATTGCTGTGGTAAATTAACTGTGGTGGCTCTGACACGACAATGTTGATTACACTTCCAAAGTATCAGCAAAAGTTTTTAGGGTATATGGTAACTGTGAGCGATAAATAATAACATGAAAATATTTATTTTCTATCCTAGATAAATGGTGAACATTCATTCTAATTTTAATGCTAACTCTTTGGGCTTCTGCATTTCTGATGCACCCAGAAACATTGCAGGTTTCAGGATTTGATAACATTTGATACAATGAGTTACGGGGTGTTTGGCACTAGTTTTAGCCAGTAATTGGCATGACATTTGCCACTCTATTAGCAGCAACAGAAGATTTATGTGTTGTACCATCTCAGCAGGGCATGGATGACAGAAATGTGTTGCAGGCAGCTCCCGGCAAGAGTTCAGAACAACAAAGTACTGTGGCTTTGACAAGAGATTGCTGCGAAGGGAAATCAGTCCATCACAATGGGAAAACATTTTCAAAACACATCATCTGGAGTTATTTTTAGGAGGAATGGGAAAAGTTTCTAATCCTAATATAGAAGTTATGTTACGAATCACAAATTGCCTTAACATGCATACACCGCTGCATTGTAACTGTGCCAACCTTGATTTCTTCTGACCTTGAAAGCTCCCGAGGTATTCTCTGTTCTGCTAATTTTGGCCTCAGAAGCACTATCGCAATTTTCATCACTCCATCATTGGCTGCATGTCATTAACTGACAAACCCCCTGGCCTCTGAAACTCCCTTCCAAAACCTTGATACCTCTCTATATCATTATCCTCCTTTAAGCCTTACCTTAAAAACCAGGTCTACACAAGGGTGTAAGGGTGTAAATCTCCTGTGCTCTTATTGAGCATGTTTAGGAATTCTTTCAAATTGTGGACCAGAAGAAACCACAATGATCACAATTGTGATGCTAAAAAGTATCATTCTTTCCTCTACATTAGGTCACATGCTCTTCGAGTCATTTGTCAATGTGCACTGGTGATTCATGCTTATGATCACATTTCATATCATAGCGGGAGGTGGTGACACAGTGGTAATGTCACTGGCCTAGTAATCCAGTCTACCAGAATAATGCCCTGAGGGATGTGGGTTCAAATCCCATCATGACAGATCTTGAAAGTTAAATTCAATGAAAAACTTGGCATAAGAAAGTCAGCCTGATGGTGACCAGGTAAATACAGTCAATTATTGTTTTTTTTTTAAAAAAATCTCGTATATTGATGTCCTTTAGGAAGGAAATCTCTCATCCTTACCTGGTCTGGCCACAAATGACTTGAGACCTACAACAACATAAAGGTAACCATTTTCTGCTCTTTCTCCTTTCCTCTTGTGCACCAGAGCCACCCATTTTGCCATGCACTTGACTTCTCCTGATACCACCCGCCTAAAGCCACCCCCAAATCCCTCTCCACACAAACACAATAGTATGAAAAAAAGTAGAGAGGAGGATGGTCACAGGAATTTTGTGCACTACCTCGCTTCCCTCACTCTGCCTGAGGGTCACCCATACCCTTTCTACCTATTCAATCTTTACCTGCAGTCTGGTCGTCTCACCAATCACGCTATCCATGATAATTGAGGCATCACAGATGCTCCCCAGTGAGTCCACATGCCAATCCTGCCCCTACTCCCAGATAAATGGTGTCGGCCTCAAGCCTAGCCATGATTTATGCTGTCCTTCTCTGTGCTGCTCCCTCACGGGATCAAAGGTAAGAGATAGTGGTGGTGAGCTGTTGAATTAGAGTTTTAAGTTTGATTCATTGTCACGTGTACTCAAGCACAAAAAATATAGGAGTACAGTGAAAAGTGAATTATGACCCTCAGCCTCTGCTGCCTTAGCAAAAACAATCTAATTTTGTCCAAACCTCACCTTATAGTTTATACACTCCAATCCAAGTAACATCTTGGTAAACCTCTTATGTACCTCTCCAAAGCCTCCACTTCCCTCTGATATTGTGGTGACCAGAACTGCACACAATACTCACAATGTTGCTGAGCTAAAATCTTATACAGCTGCAATGTGAATTGCTAACGTTTAAACTCAATGCCCCAGTTGGTGAAGACAAGCCTGCTGTCTGCCTCCACTTATATTGCCACTTTCAGAGAGCTATGGATTTGGACCCCAAGATCTCCCTGTACATCAATGATCTTAAGGATCCTGCCATCATATCTGCCATCTATATAACTGTATGCATTATCACACATGCCCATCTATAAAAGGGTGCCATTCTTTAAAGGGAAAGAGGGAACATTGTATAATGGCACAGATTCCAGACTTCGCAGACAATGTACCTTTAAGACAGTTACATGACATCATGACATCTGACCTTCCTGCATAAAGGCATCTTCCTTGGCTTCAGTCACACTATGGTATGGGATCCATGAAATCAAACAGCTATGTATGTGCAATTGTACAGCAGCATCAGTATGCACCACTTTGTCTGCAAGTGGAAGCACATTTAAGACAGAAATCAGGAGAAATTTCTTCTCAGAGCGTAATGAGTCTGTGGAATGTTTTACCATGGATGGCTGTTGAGGCTGGGTCCTTAAGTATATTCAAGCCTGAGACAGACAGATTTTGAATCAATAAGGAAATCAAGGGTTGCATGGAAAAGGCAGGTAAATGGAGTTTAGGATTATAAGATCAGGCATGATCTAAATGAAAGGTGGAGCAGACTCAATGGGCTCCTAGATATGATTTTATATTGTGACCTTGCAGATAGTCAGCATTGTACAGAAACTGTAAGCTGTCAGACTCAACAAAAACCCAGGTTTTATGGTATATGTTAAGTGGACTAACATATACAGATAATCAGACAATACATACCAAACCATCTTCTTGAAGAAAACTAAATGGCGTTACAAGCCATATGAGAGGACAATTAAAAGTCAACCACATTGCTGTGGGACTAAGGTCATATGTAGACCAGGCCAGGCCAGGTAAAAATAGAGGATTTACCATGACTGAATGTGACTTTTCATTTCAGTTTCATATAATTGATTGAATTTAAATGCCCCAGCTGCTGGAGTGGGATTTGAACTCATGTCTGTATGACATTGTTCAAATATCTGGACAATTTTTCCACTAACATGACCAGTCAATATAATACACAGGGTGTGGATTAGATTAGATTCTCTACAGTATGGTAAAAGGCCATTCAGCCCAACAAGTCCACACCACCCCTCCAAAGAGTAAACCACCCAGACCCATTCCCCTACCCTATATTTACCCATGACACAATGGGCAATTTAGCATGGTCAATTCACCTGAACTGCACATCTTTGGATTTTGGGAGGAAACCAGAGCACCCAGAGGAAACCCACGCAAACATAGGGAGAACGTGCAAACTCCACACAGACAGTTGCCTGGGGTGGGAATCAAACTCAGGTCCCTGGTTCTGTGAAGCAGCAGTGTTAACCACTGAGCCACTATAGCCAGAAGAATCAGAGGTGCTCAAGAGATCAGACTTTGAACAGTGCAGCGATCTCTGAGAAACATAGAGTTGGTTATCCATCATTGATTAAATCATGTACTTTGAGTGCAGTTGCTGAGGTTGTATCATTATTGTGTTTATTGTAGCAAACATTCTCTTATTAGGTGAGCATTTAGAACATAACATCGAGTCATACAGCATGGATATAGACTATTCGGCCCAGCTCATCCATGTCAACCAGGTTTCCTAAACTGAACTATTCTTATTTGAAAATAAGAACTCGAAGCAGGAGTAGGCAATTCAGCCCCTCAAGCCAGCTCCACCATTCACTATGATCATAACTGATCTCAACTTGGCCTGAACTCCACTTTCCTGCCCAGTCTTCATAACCCTTCAACATGTTACTAATTAAAAATTTGTCTGTTCTCTCCTTAGATTTACTCAATGTCTCAGCACTCACCACACTCTGGGAGTAGTGAATTTCATAGATTCATGACCCTTTGAGAGAAGTAATTTTTCCTCGTCTCTGATTTGAATCTGCTACCCTTGTCCCAGAACTATTCGTTCTGAATTGCTGCATGCCTTGGAGATTTGGGTAAACGTTTAGCAATTTATTATGTAAATGGAGAGCAAAACACTGTGTTTGGGCTACCTCTGCCGCAGTAAGTAAGTTGTTGTAATGAAATTATACTGACAGTACAGCCTTAATGCATACAGGCACAATCCCCTGTTAAGAGAGAGAGTGACTGTGAACTGAGGTTGAGCTAATCATATGTAATGTTGCTTATCCTCATCCTATTTTGTAATTAGTATAACTGAGCCAATCACAGGAATTTATTAACAACAAAAAATTTGATAAGCTGGCTCTTTATTTTGAATTTAGCATTACAAATGAGCCCTCAGAGAGGAAACAATTCTAAAAAGTATGAGAATTAGGAAAATTTAAATATTTCTGATGTTGAAGGTGTTCCCTGTCTGTGCCATAATGTTTAGATTGGATCTAATCTAAAAAGTGAGTTAACAGAGTCTTACATGGATTCATGCAGTTTTTGAGCAAATCACAGCTCAATCAAGTTAGCAAACACACCTCGCCCTTCACAAGTTGTGCTGCCTTTTCATTTGCAGACAGGTTCTTTTGCAAATCTTCAACCATGATTAATTTTACAAAGCACCCAGTAACTTACATAAAAAAGAAACTGCTATATACTAATAAGTCTCGTCAATGTTTCTCTCTGAGAACCCGTATTCCTCACTGACCTGTTCAGTCAGGTGCTTTAATTTTTAAATTCATGATAAAGTTACACTCAAATGCCCTTGGAGGCTGCACCACTGCAGTATCATTACTTTATTAGAATTTGCGTGATTTTCCTGCCCATTTACATATGACACAAATGGTTCAAAAGGTGTGAGGAAAGTAACGACAATTAAAGAGGATTGAGCGGTTGAGTTTTGTTTGAGATGAGGGTTAATGTGCCATGACAAAGCTTAATTAACAGTTGTAATGTTATACTGATCTGCTCATATTTAAGTGAAAGTAAATTATTTCTCAGCTTATGCTGGGGTTCAAGATTGAAATTGCAGTTGAATCTCAACAAACACATATTAATGCATGATCCTAAAGTAATTATGTTCAGATCTGAATGAAAAGGAAGCAATGTATTTGCAAATCTTGGATCATGACTAATTTGATAATGTGCTCAGTGATTTGATCAGAGACTGTAGTAGCAGGTTGCATCATTACTTATGCAGCAGTGGAAGATTCTCTCCATGTCGGCACGCCCCATGCTGAGAGAATATCAATATAACGTTCATTCAGATATTTTGATATTAGTGTTGACTGGTTTGCTTAATTGCCTGCCTATTGCACAAAATAATAAAACAAAACATTCATAATGCAAAATGTTTTCATTTTCATGTCAAGGTAATCCTTCATTATTGAGTTCAGCTGCCTAGCCTTTTACTAATTAGTGTTTAAAAAGCATCTGGATGGGTATATGAATAGGAAGGGTTTGGAAGGATATGAGCCAGATGCTGGCAGGTGAGACTAGATTGGGTTGCGATATCTGGTCGGCAAGGATGAGTTGGACCAAAGGGTTTGTTTGTGGGCTGTACATCTCTATGACTCTAGATGAAGCCAATACTTGAAATGACAGACTTCCACTGCAAGGACTCAACAAAATTGAACAATATGTCAATTACATCTGTTAGGATTGAACATAAAGTTGCAATCATTATTGTGTTAATGTTTGTGTATATGTGATAGATGAGTGGAAAAAAGAGGAATTAGATTTCAGAGTGAAACCATGTCAGTGATTCACATGCCATGATGATTTGTTCTTTGAAGATTGTGGGGAAATTGTTCTGTGCTCATACTGACGAACAGGACATCTGTTGGTAGAGGTGAGATGTAGAGTACCTAAATGGCTCATCTGGACATAGGTCCATTGGGCCAAAGTACTGGAAAACCTATCTCCTGTTATCTCTCACAATTCAACACAACTTTAAGAACACACTTATGATATCTTCACTGTATACCATAACGTGTGACCTAAGGTATGAAGCTCTCAGATTCCATCTGAACTTAGGCCAAAAGACCATAAGATATTGGAGCAGAATTATGTCATTTGTCCCACCAAGTCTGCTTTGCCATTTGATCATGGCTAGAATGTTTCTCAACCCATCCTGCTACCTTCTTCCCTTAGCCTTTGATCCCCTCACTAGTCATGAACTGATCTATGTCTATCTTAAAGACACTCAATGACTTGGTCTTCACAGTATTCAGTGACAATGAGTTGCACAGAGTCACCACCCTCTGGCTGAAGAAATTCCTCCTCATCTCAGTTCTAAAGAGTTGTGCCTTCACTTAGAGCTTGTGCCATTGGGTCTTTGTCTCTTCTCCTGCTGGAAGCATCTTCTCCACTTCTACTCTATCCAGGCTTCTCTGTGTTTTGGAAGTTTTAATCAAATCACCCCTTTTCCTTCCAAACTTTATTGAGTACAGACTCAGAGTCCTCAAATGCTCTTCATGTGACAAGCCCTTCATTGTGGGGATCATTCTTGTAAACCTCCTCTGTACCCGTTTCCAAGACCACCACATCCTTCCTTAGATGCAGGGCCCAAAATTGCTTGCAATAATCCAAATGCAGTTTGACTAGAGTCTTGTACAACCTTAGCAGTATATCTCTGCTCTTGTATACTAACCCTCTTGAAAAGAATGCTAACATTGCATTTACCTTCCTAACTGTCAAATAAACCTGCATTTCAACTTTAGAATCCTGAACTAGGACAGCCAAGGTATTTTTTGCTTCAGATTTTCAAAGCCTTTCCCTATCTAGAAAATAATCTACGTCTCTAATCTTCCTACCAACGTGTATAATCTCACATTTTCCAACTGCAACTTCTTTGCCCACTCTCCTAGCCTGACTTCTGCAGCCTCCTCACCTCCTCAACATTATTTCTGCCTCCACCTATCTTTGTGTCATCTTCAAACCAAATGATAATGCTCTCAGTTCCTTCTTAATGTGTAACGTGGTTGGTTGTGGTCTCAACACTGATGCCTGTGAAACTCTACTAGTTACTGGCTGCCATCCTGAAAAAGACCCTTTTATCCCCATTCTCCGCAATTGTGAGTCAGCCAATCCTGCATGGTGTCAAGCTTCTTGAGCTTTGATGGAGCTGCACTAACTCAGGAACGTGGGGGGTATTCCATCACACTCTTGACTTTTGCCTTGAAGCTGGTGGACAGAATTTGAGGAAGGATCCTTGTTGAAGGATGCTCAACCCCCGACCCGCTCTTGAAGCCACGGTATGTATATGGTGAGTGCAGCACAGTTTTTGATCAATGGTCACCCTCAAGATGTTGATAGTGGGCGATCCTGTGTTGGTTATTTCATCAAACGTCAGGGGGAAATTGTTAGAATCTCTCTTTATCAAGATGATCACTTCTGGCACTTGTGTGGTGTCACTTGCTACTTTTCAGCTCGAGCCTGGATATTATGCAGGTCTTGCTGCATTTGGATATGGACTACTTCAATGTCTGAGGAGGCACAAATATTGACATTGTGCATTCATTGACAAACAGCCCCATTTCTGACGTTTTGATAGAGGCAGGGTCATTGATGGAACAATTGAAATGGGGGGGACAGTCTGTACCTAACATTCAGAAATGAGCCTGACAGAAGTAATCAATAATAGTATCATAGAGTCATAGAGTCAAAGAGATGTACAGCATGGAAATAGACCCTTTGGTCCAACCCGTCCATGCCGACCAGATATCCCAACCCAATCTAGTCCTATCTGTCAGCACCCGGCCCATATCCCTCCAAATCCTTCCTATTCATATACCTATCCAAATGCCTTTTAAATGTGCCTCCACCACATCCTCTGGCAGCTCATTCCATACACGTACCAAGCTCTGTTTGAAAAAGTTGCCCTTAGGTCTCTTTTATATCTTTCCCCTCTCACCCTAAACCTATGCACTCTAGTTCTGGACTCCCCAACCCCAGGAAAAGACTTTGCCTATTTACCCTATCCATGCCCCTCATAATTTTGTAAACCTCTATAAGGTCATCCCTCAGCCTCCGACGAGGATTTTGGAGATGGTCAACATGACTCACTGAGGTTTAAGATAGTTATGGAAAAGGATATGGATAGGCTGGGATTTTAAGGTTCTGAACAAACAAAAGACAAATTTTACAAAGATACAATATGATTTGGCCTAAACAGACTGGAAGTAGCTAATTGCAAATAAAGCTGTGTCAGAGCAACTAGGAGGAAATAGCGAGAGTCCAGGGCAAACGTTACCCTGTAAACATAAACACTGGATCCAAGACCAGAGAACCCTAGATATCAAGGGACATAAAAGTTACAATTAATGTACCACAGTATCTGAGGTGTCAATATGGTAGAGACCATGGAGGTATGTGAAACAAGCAGAGGGGAATGTAAAAGGGAAATCAGGGAAGCAAAGAGAGTGCAGGAAAACATTGGAAAGTGGAATAAAGAAAAACCCAAAGGGTTCTTTTCAATATGTAAAGAATGAGGAGTAACTAGGGAATGAGTAAGACCTGTTCGGGAGCATGGAGATAATCTGTTTTGTCAACACAGTTCTCGCTTAATACTTTGTATTGATTTTCATTATAGGAAAGAACAATGAACTAGGATAGACAGAACATAGAAGATAGAACATAGTAACTGTATCTCAGTATTCTCCTCACCAACCTGATCTTTTTATTTAGCACTTCCACTATCTCCTCTGACTCCATGCACAACTTCCCACTACTATCCTTGACTGGCCCTAATCTTACTCTAGTCATTCTTTTATCCTTGATATACCTATAGAAAGCCTTCCGGTTTTTCTTGATCCTATCCACCAATGATTTTTCAAGTCCCCTCCTGGCTCTTCTTAACTCTTTCTTTGGAGTTCTCCAGGCTAACCTGTAACTCTCAAGTGCCCTAACTGACCCTTCACATCTCATCCTAATATAAGCCTTCTTCTTCCTCTTGACAACTTTCTAATCAAACCATGGCTCCCGCGCTCGACAACTTCCTCCCTGCCTGACCAGTACATACTGATCAAGGACAGAATACATCCGCACTTGGAGAGACACAAGTTAATTAGGGATAGACAGCATGGATTTGCTAATGGAATGATGTGGAAGTGCCAGTTTTGGACTGGGGTGGACAAGGTCAGAAGTCACATGTTACCAGGTTACAGTCCAATGGGTTTATCTGAAATCACAAGCTTTCGGAGAGCTGCTCCTTTGTCTGGTGAAATGAAAGAGAATTCCATGCCTGTGTGTTTTCCTCTCATTTCACCTGACAAAGGGGCAATGCTCTGAAATCTTTTGATTTCAATAAACCTTTTGGACTATAATCTGGTATCGTATGACTTCTGACCTTGTCCACACCAGTCCATCACTGACACTTCCACATCACTGAATTAACAAATCCATACTGACTATCCTTAATTAATTAGTGTCTAGTTTGTGTTTGACAAATTTGATTGAATTTTTAGAAGAAGGAAGGAGGAGGGATGATGAGGATAATACATTTGATGTGGGTATGCATGGACATTAGCAAGGCTTTTACTAAGGTTCCTCATGGTAGACTTAGTCAAGAAGGTGAAAACCCATGAAATCCAAGGTGAAGTGGCATGCTGAATCCACAATTGGCTGAGAGACAGGAAGCAGAGGGTGATGGGAGAGGACTATTTCTGTGACTGCAAGTCTGTTTCCTGAGGGGTTCCACAGGGCTCAGTGCTAGGGCTCTTGCTATGTGTGGTGTTCATTAAAAAATAAAATTAAAGGTAGGGGGTGTAATCAAGAAATTTTTGGAATGACATAAAAACTGGCAGAGTGATATGTAGTGGGGAGGATAGCTGAAGACTGCAGGAATATGTCAGCAGAATGCTCAGGTGAGCACAGTAGTTGCAAATGGAATTGAACCTGGAAAGGTAGGAGATATGGCAGTTGGGGAAGGCCAATAAGGCAATGGATTATACTAGGAATGGCAGGACCCTGGAAAGTACTGAAAATTAGAGGGACTATGGTGTACATATTCATTAATCACTGAAGGTAGTAGGGCAGGTGGATAAGGTGGTTAAGAAGGTAAATGGGATACTTGCTTTTACTTACCAAAATGTGGAGGTGCAGGTGTTAGACTGGGGTGTACAAAGTTAAAAATCACAAAACATCAGGTTATAGTCCAATAGGTTTATTTGAAAGTACTAGCTTTCAGAGTGCTGTTCATTCATCAGGTAACTGAAGAGCAGCGATAAATTCTGTGTCTTATGATCCTACTCCACAGCTACTTGATGAAGGAGCAACGCTCTGAAAGCTAGTATTTCCAAATAAACCCATTGGACTATAATGTGGTGTTGTGTGATGTTTAACTTTATTTACCAAGGCATCGAATACAAGAGTAAGGAACTGTTTACAACTCTGATTAGGTCAGAACTGGAGTAGTGTGTTCAGTTCTAGTCAACACATTACTTGAAGGCTGCGATTGCACTGTATGGTGTGTGGGGGAGATTTGTAAAAATATTGCCTGGACTAGAGGTCTGAGCCATGAGGAAGAACTGGATAGGCTGGGGGTGCTCTCCTTGGAGCAACAAAGATTGAGCAAGGATCTGATGTTTACCCACAGAAGTAGGCCTTACTGCTGATTATGCCGGTCAGCAAACATCGGGCTATATTAATCCCATAATCCAGTTTTTAGGCCTTAATCCTGGAGGCTATGGTAATGCAAATGAGTATCTATATACTGTATAAATACTATGGAAAATGTCCTTGACTTAACCATCCTTTCAGGCAGTGAGTTTCAGATTTCCACCATCCTCTGAGTGAAAAATATTCTCCTCAACTCTCCTATTAGTCTTCTACTTCTTACCTTAAATCCATGCTACCGGAGTATTGATAACACTACTACTTGGAAAAAGTACCATCCTATCCACCCTATAATCATATATACTGTTGTGTGATTTTTAACTCCATTCTTCTGCACTCTCTCCAATGTGTTCACTTCCTCCCTACTGTGGCAAATAGAACCTTACATAATACTTTGGCTGAGAAATTAATGGATGTAAGGCACGTTTGGGCACGGTGGCTCAGTGATTAGTATTGCTGCCTCACAGCACCACAGTCCCGGGTTCGATTCCTGCCTCGGGTCACCGTGTGGAGTTTGTGCATTCTCCCTGTGTCAGTGTGGGTTTCCTCTGGGTGTTCTGGTTTCCTCCCACAGTGCAAAGATGTGCAGATCATGTGAATTTGCCATGCTATATTGCCCATAGTGTCAGTACATTAGTCAGGGGTAAATGTAGGGAAATGGGTTTGGGTGGGTTATTCTTCAGACGGTTGGTGTAGACTTGTTGGACCAAATGGCCTGTTCCCACACTGTAGGGAATCTAAGTTATCCAATAATATAATGCAATAAAGGGGAAGTATATGAAATTAGTTCACAAGACATCCACAATCTCAATGAATATTGGAAAAGGCTTAGCACCTGTACCTTTTCTGTGTTCTTACACGATATTGGGAAAAGATAATTTCATTGCAAAAAATAAATTGGATTTGAGCAGGTTGGGTAATTACTAATTGAAGTGTAGAAGAAGGAGAAAAGCATTTCAAAACATAACAATCCTAAGTTCATTGCAAGGTAGTTGGTAAGATGATGTTGCTCCAAGTGCCTGTATTCAGAAGTACTGCTTAAGAATATGGGATGTCCCATTTACGACAGTGATGAGGAGGAATTCCTTCCATCGGATGGTTACCGGTCTTCAGAATTTTCCACTCTCAAAAGGAGTGGGCTGGGCCATTGAATATATTCATGGTGGATTTAGACAGATTTTTGATCTAGAATGGATTGAGGATTGTGGGTGGGGGAGGTTGGGTGGAGGTAAGGCCACAGTCGGATCAGCCATAATCACGCTGAATGATGGGACAGGCTCCAAAGGCTAAAAGACCTGCCAACCCCTTGGAAAGGTCACGTTTCTTAGGCAAATCTGTTTTAAGGGCAAATGCATCTTGATAAGCAGAAGAACAAAACCATTATGTCACATTTTGCATGAGGGCAATATACTTGACAAAACTGAGGTTGAGTATGACTGTTCAACTTGACAGCTGAAACGTACGTGGCATCCATAATGATAAAAGTGTCAAGATAGGGAAAAAAAATGCTACATCCTTGACTTGTCATAAGTACAAGGATTAAGAGAATTACCACTGAAGTAAAACATGACATAACAAAATTGCTTTTTCTTCAAGAGAAGCTTATTCACAAATTTAAAATTTCAGTTAAACCCGACTTTACTTGTAACGTATCAATTAAGAATTAGTTTCTTGACATTGAATTGCAAAGCACCTGTGATTGTGTTAATGACATTGTATGTTTTTCTCAGAAACAGTGGGAGCGTTTGGCTTTGTAAAAGGTAAATTTGTTACAGTCCTACTGGATTGCTCTCTCATTAGCAAGAAATGGCTGTTGTTCACTTAACCAGGGGGTGACACTGTGGCTCAGTGGTTAGCCATGCTGCCGCCCAGCACCAGGGACCTCGGTTTAATTCCACCCTCAAGCGACTGTCTGTGTGAGGTTTGCACATTCCCTGTGTGTCTGTGTGGGTTTCTTCTGGGTTCTCCCCTTAGTCCAAAAATGTGCAGGTTAGGTGGATTGGCCATAGCATCCATGGATGTGCTGACTAGGTGGATTAGCCATAGGAAATGCAGGGTTACAGAAATAGCATAGGGGGGTGGGTCTAGTTGGGATGCTCTTCAGGCAGTCAGTATGAACTTGATGGCTGAATGGCTTGCTTCTACATTATAGGGATTTTATGATTCTATTCTAAGTTACACCTTAGGAGAAGGAAAGTCCTTCATGATAACCTCAGCTGGTGTAAGAATTGAACCCACAGTCTTGGAGTCACTGTGCATCACAAGCCAGCTGTCCACCCAAGTGAGCTAACTGACCCTCTTGGCTTCATAATATTGGGTCAGTTAGCTGGTTTGCGATACAGAGTGATACCAGGTGCCAGCTCAATTCCCATACCAGCTGACGTTACTGTGAAAGTCCTACCTTCTTAACCTCACCCTTTGACCCTATGGTGATCCTCAGGTTAAACCATCATTTTAATTGTCTCTATCTGACAGGAGAGCAGGACTATGATAACTTTACCTACTGTCATATATAATCTTGTAAAGGTCAAGTCTTTGCAACCAGGTTTTTTGACAAAAAGTAGGGGCTTGACTTTTGAGAGGCTGAAATTGTGACAGGCCTTTGACAGCTCAGATAATGACCCTGTTGATTGTGGTTCTCAATTCACCAGGGAATGGCTGTCCCAGGCCTTCTGCTGGTACTTCTGATGTTTAAGGGAGAAAGGAACATTTGAGAAAAGGCTCATTCGACTGTTCACATTAAGCCCTCTCCCAAAGGCACGTAATGTCTATGTAACATGGAAGATATTTGGGCAAAATGTCTGGCAGGGAGGCGGGGGGAGAGGTGGCAGAACAATTCATCCCTGAGATCAATTATTACTTGAGTCTATTATTTTTTACCCTGGAGTAAATCCAGTCATTGCTTAATACAGTCATAGACTCATACAGCACGGAAACAGACCCTTCAGTTCAAACAGTCCATGCCGAATGTAATCTCAAACTAAACTAGTCCTATCTGCCCAGTCCTGGCCCATATCCCTCCAAACCTTCCCTATTCATGCACTTACCTAAGTGTCTTTTAAATGTTGTTACTGTGCCCGCATCCACCACTTCCTGTGTCAGTTCGTTTGACACACGAACCACCCTCTGTGTAAAACATTTGTCCCTCGTGTCTTTTTTAAATCTCTTTCTTCGCACCTTAAAAATAGAAAGCATACTGTCCAGGGACAATTGCTCTGCACAGGACAGGAAGAAACTACAGAAGTGTGTGTTCACGGCCCAGACCATCACAGAAGCCAACCTTCCATCCATAGACTCCATTTATGCATCTTGTTGCCACGGAACAGCTGTCGACATCATGAAAGACCCATTCCATTCCTGTAATACTCTCCTACAATCTCTTCCATCTGACAAAGATACAGAAGCTTAATCACACGTACCAACAGGTTCAAGAACAGCTTCTTCCCTGCCATTATTAGACTGATGAATGAGCTCCCTAACTTTAAATAATATTGATCTTGTTAATGTTGATCAAGCTTCGCACACCTCTTATGCAGTGTAACCTGTAGGCCACACTCTGTCTATGCCCCCTAAGACCTGCCTATGATCTGCCTGTACTGCTCACAAACAAAGCTTTTCACTGCACTTAGCTACACATGACCACAATAAATCAAATCAAATCAAATCAAATATGCCCCCTAGTCTTGAAATCCCCCATCCTAGGGAAAAGGCATCTCCCATTAACCTCATACCTCTCATGATTTTGTAAACTTTCATAAAGGGCACCCCTCAAGCTCTATGCTCCATTGGAAAAAGTACATGCCAGTTTTCTAACTGGCACTGTCATTCTGGATACATAAAAATGGAGTATGGCAATTCAAGACACATGATAATGTACTTATTGCTCCATTTCACAATTTGGGAACATCAGTGGACAAAAGGAATTGGACAGGTATACATTTCAACTGACAAACAACAGCACAAAAAATTGCATTTACATCGCACGTTTCACAACTACCAAGTGCCTCCCAGGTGCTTTCTAGCCAATGAATATTTCTGAATGTAGTCACAGTTGTAATATAGGAACTGTGGCAGTGCACACAAAGCAATTACCCACAAACAGATCTATGATAATGACCTATTGAAGTTAAGTGTTAGCTGGATCCTCTGCTCTTGCCCAAATTAATGCCAAGGAAGCTTATACATTCGCCCAAGCGAGGAGCTGAGGCCTCAGTTTCACCTTTCAGGTGAAGGACAGTAATATTGACACTGCAGTGTTCTCTATCTGGGTTTTTGTGCCTGAGGCCTGGTGGGACTTTGTGATTTTGAGGTCAGCATGCTACCCCCATTGAGTATAAGGCAAACCATGCACAGAACTCAGGCTGTGGAGAAGGGAGGGAGACAGGGAGAACAAATCTGATCAACCTTAAGGTCTTGACTCTGGATTGTCACAGCAGTCCAAACTCATCCTTAGCAATAGCTTCAATGAATAGTCCAAAGACACAGTGTAGAGAGCTCAAAACATTTGCCAAGATCATTTCACTAGGGGTTGCACGATTGCCCCTTGAAATTTTGGAAACATGGCTTGTTTCCTGCAGCAATTTAGGGTCCCTACCTTCAACTTTAACAGCTTGGCTTAGAAGGTATCTTTAACCCAAATGAGGACATGAGAGCCACCAGATTTATTGTTTTAAACTGTTAGTTTCACCCTTTAATGGAGCCTGGTTATATGAACATTTTGTTCCTTCCCTCACAAAGTTGTTGAGACTACACAAGCCCTACTTTCTGAGTCTTCATATTAACTGTCTGGCAACTCTATACAGGTAGTCTTTTTTTTTAGAAATATATATCACACCCACTCTCAGTTACAGGTTCGACATGCCACTCGCTCATCCCCGAGAGCTGAAGGCATGTTGGCATCAGCCCAGAAAGACTGACTTCAAAGGTATGCAAAGGTGCTGCTGGAGAACAGCTGAAACTGATCCAGAGCAATGGTGCAACTAATGTTGATTCTCCAGTCAGATACCATCCCCCATTCACCTTGGGAGACTATTTGAAGTTAATGCAAACAATACCAAACATCAATATATGAGTGTAATTCATCTGTTCAGATGACAGGCCAAACTTTAGGCTGTTTATTCAAACAGCAATTTCAATGGGAAAAAGCATCAAGGGGTATGAGGAGAAATCAGAGTTAACACTTCAGGCCCAGTGACACTTCTTCAGAATGTTAACTCTGCTTTTTCTCCACAAATGCTGAATTTCTCCAGCAATTTCTGATAACTCTCAGCTTCACTTGCCTGCCTTTTCCCTGTAACTCTTGCTTGCCTTACTGATTAAAAATCTCTCTCTCTCTCAGCCTTGAACATACTTAATGATCCCAGCCCCCAACAGTAAAGAATTCCACAGATTCACTACCCTCTGAGGAGGGTAAATCCTCCACCTCTGTGTCTGAAGTAAGCAATCATTATTCCGGAACTCTTCTGCGTAACCTGTCTTCCCATCCCCTAACTCCCTTCCTAGTCCCTCCCCCTCCCTTCCACTCTTCCCTGCAACCAACCGGATTCATTCCTCCCACTGCCAACCAGGTCGTACCCTCTACCTGTCTTCACCTATCCCCCCTTCACCACCCTGCCCCTACCTCCCCCTTTATCTGCAGCTCCCTCCACACTTGTGCCCAGTGCTGAAGAAGAGTTACACCCGAAACATCGACTTCCCTACCTCCCGATGCTGCCTGGCTTGCTGTGTTCTTCCAGTCTCCTGCCTGTCTACTTTGGACTCCAGTATCTGCAGTTTTTTTTGTCCCTAAATGTTAATCCATGCCTGCTTAGCAGTGTTCCCAATAATTTTTGTTTCTTCTGTGCAGACCTTGGATGTCTGTGCGTGGAAGCGAACTCCGAGTCTGGAAGTCAATGCTGCTGACAGTATCAGAATCTCAGAGTGGCAGCACTTGGCCCCACAGCTTTGAAAGAACATTGCTGAGTAGGCGTTAGTCTTAGAGGTGAGAATGATCGATAATTGTAAACACAAGGACATTGAGGTGGATAACGTGGAGCCAGAATCTCATTGAATATTAGAATAGGGTCCAGGAATGAAATCACGCAGTCTCATTTCTCTGTTGCTAAACGGATCACGTGTATGGGATTGTTTGAAAGAAGATATCCAATTAGTCCCACTTCCTCCCTCAATATGCCACAGCATTGCTGCCAGAATAAATTCACAAGGTGCTAATTATGAGGAGGTTCTGAATTTCTAATCAGTGAAGATTATATATTTGCCTATCGTACCAGAACACACAGTCCAAAGAAATCAACACCTTCCAATTCTTCTGCTAACTAATGAATCGAAATCTCAGTTGCCCTGATCAGAATGAAGCTTATTTGTGTTTGTTCTTGGATTTCAAAAGCTGCAAGTGTAACTTAGTTAACCGACATGTCCTGCCTGAGCAACAATTGGTTTTATACTTGGAGGGAAACTGAAATATACAATTCGGATGAGTGAAGATTTGAACCAAACACCTTCCCTCTTCAAACACAGCATCATTTAATATCAAAATGAAACAAAGATCCGTGGATGCTGAAGATCAGAAATTGCAGGAGAAATTCAGCAGGTCCAGCAGTGTCTGTGAAGAGAAAGCAAAGTTAATGTTTCGAGGCCAGTGATTGTTCTTATACTAACTCTGCTTTCTCTCCACGGATGCTGCCAAACCTGCTGAGCTTCTCCAGCAATTTCTGCTTTTATTATTTTATATCTTCAGTTTCTATCCGTATGCCCAACACTGAAGAAAATCTAGTCTTTTCCAATTATATCTTCTCGGAAAGTGAGAGAACCTTTTTTTGACAAAAATGTTCCAAGAATAGTTGTTCTCCAAACTCAGTGTTAGTCACCTTCATGAAATAGCACACTCCAACATGGTGTTAGAGAAAGAAAACAAGCAATTGCATTTATGTAGCACCTTGTATGACCTCCAGATGTCCCAAAGTGGTGTCGAGCCATCTAATTTGATCTGTATCTGTTTGAGTTTAGTAGATAAGAGGTGATCCTGATGGGTGTTGACAATGTTGCTACAGTGAGTAAGTTTCCCCTGGTGGGGAGTGAATTGGAAGTATTTAAAGGATATACAGTTATAGAGTCATAGAGATGTACAGCAGGGAAACAGACCCTTTGGTCCAAATTGTCCATGCTGACCAGATATCCCAACTCAATCTAGTCCCACCTGCCAGCACCTGGCCCATATCCCTCCAAATCCTTCCTATTCATTTACCATCCAAATGCCTCTTAAATGTTGCAATTGTACCAGCCTCCACCACTTCCTCTGGCAGCTCATTCCATACACGTACCACCCTCTGAGTGAAAAAGTTGCCTCTTTGGTCTCTTTTATATCTTTCCCATCTCACCCTAATCCTATGCCCTCTAGTTCTGGACTCCACCACCCCAGGGAAAAGACTTTGTCTTTTGACACTATCCATGCCCCTCATAATTTTGTAAACCTCTATAAGGTCACCCCTCAGCCTCCGCACTCCAGGGAAAACCGTCTGTTCAGCCTCTCCCTGTAGCTCAGATTCTCCAACCCTGGCAACATCCTTGTAAATCTTTTCTGAACCCTTTCAAGTTTCAAGTATCTTTCCAATATGAAGGAGACCAGAATTGCACGCAATATTCCAATAGTGGCCTAACCAATGTCCTGTACAGCCACAACATGACCTCCCAACACCTGTACTCAATACTCTGACCAATAAAAGAAATCATTCCAAACGCTTTCTTCACTATCCTATCTACCTGCGACTCCACTTTCAAGGAGCTATAACACTCCCTAGGACCTTACCATTAAGTGTATAAGTCCTGCTAAGATTTGCTTTCCCGAAATGCAGCACCTCGCATTTATCTGAATTCAACATCATCTGCCACTTCTCAGCCTATTGGCCCTTCTGACCACTGTAATCTGAGGTAACCTTCTTCGCTGTCCACTACACTTTCAATTTTGGTGTCATCAGCAAACTTACTAACCGTACCTCTTATGGTCACATCCAAATCATTTATATAAATGATGAAAAGTAGTGGACCCAGCAACGATCCTTGTGGCACTCTACTGGTCACAGGCCTCCAGTCTGAAAAACAACCCTCCACCAGCACCCTCTGTCTTCTATCATTGAACCAGTTCTGTATCCAAATGGCAAGTTCTCCCTGTATTCCATGAGATCTAGGTAAAAACAATGACTGCAGATGCTGGAAACCAGATTCTGGATTAGTGGTGCTGGAAGAGCACAGCAGTTCAGGCAGATTTCGAGGAGCAGTAAAATCGACATTCCATTGGATCTAACCTTACTCACCAGTTTCCCATGGGGAACTTTGTCGAACACCTGCAATTTATTTAGAAATAAGGAGATTCCCCATTTAAGTCGGAGATGAGGAGGATTTATTTTCTTTCAGAGAGCAAATGTTCCCTTAATTGAAGGGACAATGACAAGGGGCACCTTTTAAAGTGAAAAGTAAGAGATTTAGAGGGATCTTGAGGAAGTCTCTATTGACCCAGAGGGTGGTACGTGTCTGGAATGCGTGGCCTGGGAGGGTAGTTGAGGTGGGTAACCTCACAATCATTACAAAATGCTTGAATGAGCCCTTGAAATTTTTATAATATTCAAGTTTATGGACTTATTGTTGGGAAGTGGGACTAGTGTAGAATGAAATTTTGGCAGTCCAGTCTTGGTGGGTTAAAGGTCCACTCTGTACTGTATGATTCTATGAGGGACATTGGAACTCTGTACTTCAGGGAGCGGTGAAAGTTGGAGTCATTGAATGCTTTTAAGCCAAAGGTGGATATATTGTGCCTGGAGAAAGGGGCGCAAAGTCATTGGGGTCAGGGGATACATAAGGATATAGATTTGAGATCAAATCAGATCAGACATGAAGTGGCAAAAAGGGTGATGACTCTTGCTCCTAACTTGTGTGCATGTAAATACTATTGAAGTACAGTTGCTGTTGTAATCAGGAGAATGAGATAACTACTTTATACACAGCAAGATCCCACCCCAAAAAAGAGTGTTATCTGAATCTGGTTGAGAGGTACTGGTACAGATATGTGGAATAACTCCCCAGATGTTTTTAACTAGTGCCATGCTTTGGGATATTTCTATTGTTATGAAGTTGAGGGCATGTACTGTACCTTTAAGGAAGAGTGAAATTTGTTGGCAGTGAGAGTTTGCAGGGACTTGTCATGTGACTGAGTAGCAGTCTTACAGTGTACTGGAAAATTGAAAATATATAACATTTGACTGCTTTGTTTACAATAGTTCAAATTTAACTAGTTTAAATTATGCTAAGAGAATGTGAAGACTGCAGTTGCTGGAGATCAGAGTGGAGAGTGTAGTGCTAGAAAAGCACAGCAGGAAGCCTGGTGAAGAGCTGATGCCTGAAATGTTGATTCACCTGCTCCTTGGATGCTGCCTGACTTGCTGTGTTTTTCCAGCACCACACTCTTGACAAGTTTGAATTATGCCCCAGGATACCAAAACCAAATCGAATTTGAATTTTAAAGTTTGACAACATCAGACCAATGAAGCGATTGGTGTTTGGGGTATAAATATGCTGGCATTTTGGAAGTTAGCCACAGAGAGAGCAACCTGCCACCTAGAGAGAGAGACTGCCATTCAAAACACTCTCTGTCAAAGGTACCTTTTCATATGAAGCATCTTTGCAGCAAAAGACTGAAGGTGACTGAAGAGCAGGTGTGCAAGCTGGAATGGATAGAGACAGAGGAAGCTGATGTGCTGAAAATTTTGTCAAACATTAAGATTGACAAGTCGCCAGGCCCAGACCAGATTTGTCCTCGGCTGCTTTGGGAAGCGAAAAATGCAATTGCTTCACCACTTGCGAAGATCTTTGCATCCGCGCTCTCCACTGGAGTTGTACCTGAAGACTGGAGAGAGGCAAATGTAATTCCTCTCTTCAAGAAAGGAAATAGGGAAATCCCTGGGAAGGAACCAAGGGATCAATTAAAGTGTGTTTGCTTTAACGCAAGGAGTATCTGGAATAAAAGTGATTAACTTAGAGCATGGATCAGTACCTGGTACTGATGTGTTGTGCTGAAAATGTGTTGCTGGGAAAGCGCAGCAGGTCAGGCAGCATCCAAGGAGCAGGAGAATCGACGTTCCACAGGGCTCTGTCCTTGGGCCTCAATTGTTTGTAATTTTACTTAATGACTTGGATGAGGGGATTGAAGGATGGGTCAGCAAGTTTGCAGACAACACAAAGGTTGGAGGTGTCATTGACAGTATAGAGGGCTGTTGTAGGCTGCAGCAGGACATTGACAGGATGCAGAGATGGGCTGAGAGGTGGCAGATGGAGTTCAACCTGGATAAATGCGAGGTGATGCATTTTGGAAGGTCGAATTTGAAAGCTGAGTACAGGATTCTTGGCAGTGTGGAGGAACAGAGGGATCTTGGCGTGCAGGTGCATAGATCCCTTAAAATGGCCACTCAAGTGGACAGGGTTGTTAAGAAAGCATATGGTGTTTTGGCTTTAATTAACAGGGGGATTGAGTTTAAAAGTCGTGAGATCTTGTCTATAAAACTTTGGTTAGACCGCACTTGGAATACTGCGTCCAGTTCTGGTCGCCCTATTATAGGAAAGATGTGGATGCTTTGGAGAGGGTTCAGAGGAGGTTTACCAGGATGCTGCCTGGACTGGAGGGCTTATCTTATGAAGAGAGGTTGGCTGAGCTTGGACTTTTTTCATTGGAAAAAGGAGGAGTAGAGGGGACCTAATTGAGGTATACAAGATAATGAGTGGCATAGATAGAGTCGATAGCCAGAGACTATTTCCCAGGGCAGAAATAACTAACACGAGGGGTCATAGTTTTAAGCTGGTTGGAGAAAAGTATAGAGGGCGTGTCAGAGGTGGGTTCTTTACACAGAGAGTTGTGAGAGCAGGGAATGCGTTGCCAGCAGCAGTTGTGGAAGCAAGGTCATTGGGGACATTTCAGAGACTCCTCGATATGCATATGGTCACAGACATTTGAGGGAGCATACATGAGGATCAGTGGTCGGCACAACATCGTGGGCTGAAGAGCCTGTTCTGTGCTGTACTGTTCTATGTTCCATGGTCTATGTTCCATGTTCTATGTTCTATGTTCCATGTTCTATGTTCTATGTTCTATGACCCGGGGAGATCCACAGCCAGAGAAAGACAGACACTGACAACAACAGCCGTGGTCTGGTTTTGAAAATTAAGTTGATGTAGTTTTCATCTGGGCTTTTATTGGATCAGTATATTGTTATAGAGTTGGAGGTGGATAACAGACCTTTAAAGGAAAGGGGGGCTTAGAGTTGTGAATAGTTGTTGTTTAACGTTCACATTTAGAGTTAAAAAGTAAATTGGTATTTTTTTTTCAAATAGTAGAATTTCGGGGTTCTCTGTCATTCTTACTTTAACAGATTACGAGGTGAGATGAGCTTTGCTGGGTGTTGGGTTTAATTTGCCGAGGTGTTTACCGCCATGTCATAACACTGCATAGCTGAGAGGGGGAGCTAGGATCTTGGTTTAACATCCCATTTGAAGGAGTGCACCAACTGACAGTGGATAGTTGCCTCATACTGCACTAAGCTTTCAATTATGTGTTGGCATTTGTGGCAACAGATTCATCAGATCCAGGCGTCAGAGTGCTCCCGTTCTGACACAGCTGATTTCTGGGTAGCGCATCATGAAAGGAATTACAAGACCTGGGCCTCATGATAATGAGGGAGCAGCGATACTTCTCCATGTCAAGATGTTGTATAAACAGGGAGAAATTTGGAGATCTGATTTTTCCCACAGGACTGCTGCTGAGGTTATGCAGGACATTGGTGAAGCCTCTTCTAGAGTTCTGCATTTAGTTCTGGTCTCCCTGTTACAGAAAGGATATTATTCAGCTGGAGAGGGTTCAGAAGAGATTTATCAGGATGTTGCCAGGACTGGGGGGGTTTGAGGCTAGAGACACTGGGACATTTGTCAGTGGAGTGTAGGAGGCTGAGGGGTGACTTTATAGAGGTGCATAAAATCATGAGGGGCTTTGATAAGGTGAATGGCAGGTGTCTTTTCCCTAGGCTGGGGGATTTCAAAACTAGAGGGCATTTTTTAAGGTGAGAGGAGAAAGATTTAAAAAGGGGCAATTTTTTACCTGGGGGTGTGGTTCGTGTGTGGAGTGGACTTCCAGAGGAAGTGGTGGATGCAGGTATAGTTATAATGTTTAAGAGATATTTATATCAGAACATGCATAAGAAATGTTTGGAGGGATATGAATCAGGAGCAGGCAGGTAGGACTAGTTCAGTCTGGGATTATGGTCAGTGTGGACTGATTGGACCGAAGTATCTGTTTCCATGCTGTATGACTCTATGACTCTGTGCTCTGTTCTTGTCCTGGTGGAGGGGGAGATGCTGTCCTAACTTTGCTGTAGCCAGACTGATCGAAGGAGTGGACATTGAGGCCAATGGCAGGGGTGTTGACCAATTGTCTAGCTTTATTCTGGGTTGCAACAAACTCACAGAGTGTTGTCCCTCTGCAACCTCGTACCCTACCCTACCCTCCAGATTTGTGAGTCTGCACTCTTTCTTGATAACACTCTTGCAGTCTCCTCTTCCTTGCAGTTTCCCTTGACTCACATTGCTCCTTCAGCTTTCCTCTCCCCTATGCCTCTTGCAAACCTCTTCCAGCATTATTCCCCTCACCCCTCCTCCAGCCTCCTCCAGATTTCTCTTTCCCCTTGCAGTTTTGTGCTCCCTCCATGTGCAGATTAGTCCTTGCCCTCCACCACATCCTACTAGCCCTACACCCTTCTTGCAACCTCCTGCCTCCCCCCCAGCAGTTGCACACAAGTACCCTGCCACCCATCCCTTACCCTTACATAAATCCCAACTCATTAAGGACTTGCCTCAAAGAGTAAACATGGGAGAGAATCAACCTATCACTAGAGGAGCAGTTCCTCACTGGTACTGTCCATTTTGCGCACAGTAGCACCTTATCCTACGCTGTTTTGGGTTATAATCCCTCACTGCCCTCTCCCCAACCCCATGTATTCTGAACCCTGACTGGCTGTCTTACATGGTAAAAACAATGACTGCAGATGCTGGAAACCAGATTCTGGATCAATGGTGCTGGAAGAGCACAGCAGTTCAGGCAGCATCGAGGAGCTTCAGCACCATTGATCCAGAATCTGGCTGTCTTACATGTCCATTTAGCTCCACTTCCACCAAACCCATGCTGAGGCTGAGGCCTGCATTGCCTACCTGCCACTTGTCCATTTCCTGTGCCCTTGTCACGTTGGTGACTATTCCTCTGCGATTCCTCCTCACCACCAGACCCAAACCTGACACAGCAACTTTCATTCCACCTCTACCACTGCACCATTACAGCTTTAACTTACTAACAGGTACCTTTTGGATCATGCTTCTCTGAAGCAGTTTGATTTACGACAATTGGCTAACTATAAAAATGCAAGTGATTGTTGTTGTAACTATTGAACTTAGAACATTTCTGTAATTCCTATTCATATTCCGGTAAGACTAAGTTTGTAAAAAGCACTTCAATGTTCTTCGCAAATGAATATCTCCTTAGCATTGCAGAGGATTAGAACTGACACAGAGAAGACCATTTTCATTTTCCTAACAGGCTGAAACCATTTCTAATGCATTACTATTCTTATGGAACAGTAGTTTCCTGTAATGGGGTGGTGTACACTATCCATCAGTCCCTTGGTCCATCTATCTCTGTCCTTGAAGTTGGAATTTGTTCAATATTAATCTGTCTACAGTGTGCCGAGGTCAAATGACAATTCACGATCTATTCCACAATGTAGCCACTGATTTAATCCACTCCCATTTTCCCTACAGGCCAGCTACAAGCCACTATAACATTATCAAACATTTATCAGGTTGAAGCAGGTAAGGTAAACTCCATCTCATCAAATTATCCTAAGGCAATTTTCAAAAAAGAATTAATGTAACTTTAAAACGTGTAAGAACACCGGAATTATTGCTGCTGCCAACATACTCCCTTGAGTAAATTGCAGGAAGAGTAAAAGAAAATACTAGCTGTACTTTGGGGAATGAAGACTTGAAGTTCTTTGATGATGAGACTTCTGATGAACCTGGCTTTTGGGAACACTAAGGTTAAGCCCTCTCTTCACTTGGCTAAACTAAGCAAACATTATTCACCTAAAGTCCCTTGGCCTGTGCCACAGTAAATACAGTGATCTAACCAGAGTAGGCAAGATACATATTCTCTGGACTGTAAATCAGAACTCATAATTCTGTTATAAATACAAGATAAAAATGTTCAAAACTTAGCTCTGTAACAGGAGAAGGAGTCATGAAGAAAGTGTCCTAAGGTAATTATCTTCAGGAAGTGACAGAACGATGGGTCTCAAACACATACTGGTTGGAGTTGATTTGATTTTTTATTGCCACATGTACCTAGGTACAGTGAAAAGTCTTGTTTTGCAAGCAGTACAGGCAGATCATAAAAAACAAAGATATACAGATCATAGGATGCTTCGACAGAGTGAGGCATGCAGGGTTACAGCTGCACAGGAGGTGCACAAAAGCAAGATCAACATTAGATTTTAAATTAGAGGGGTCCACTCATCAATCTAATAACAGTAAGGAAAAGGCTGTTCTTGAACTTGTTGGTGCATGTACTCAAGCTTCTGTGTCTTCTGCCTGATGGAAGGGGTTAGAAGAGTTCTGGATGTAGAAGGGGTTAGAAGAGTTCTGGATGTAGAAGGGGTTAGAAGAGTTCTCGCTGAGCTGGAAGGTTTGTTTTTAGATGTTGTATCACCATACTAGGTAACATCTTCAGTGAGCCTCCCCCACTTTCTATTTATATGTTTGGGTTTCCTTGGGTTGGTGATGTCATTTCCTGTGGTGACGTCATTTCCTGTTCTTTTTCTCGGGGGTGGTAAATGGGATCCAAGTCAATGTGTTTGTTGATAGAGTTCCGGTTGGAATGCCATGCTTCTAGGAATTCTCATGCATGTCTCTGTTTGTCTTGTCCTAGGATGGATGTGTTGTCCCAGTCGAAATGGTGTTCTTCCTCAACCCCATTTCTAGAAGCATGGCATTCCAGCCAGAACTCTATCAACAAACACATTGACTTGGATCCCATTTACCACCCCCTGAGAAAAAGAACAGGAAATGACATCACCACAGGAAATGATATCACCACAAGAAATGACATCACCAACCCAAGGAAACCCAAACATCTAAATAGAAAGCTGGCTACACCCTCAGTGCTTCATCCAGAGGCTCACTGAAGATGTTACCTAATATGGTGACAAAACGTCTGAAAATGAACCTTCCAGCTCAGCGAGCAAACCTACATCCAGAACCTCAACCTGAGCTACAAATCTTCTCAAAACTTGCTAGGGTTAGAAGAGTGTATTACTGGAGTGGGAGGGATCTTTGATGATGTTAGCAGTTTTTCCAGGTCAATGAGAAGTGTAGATGGAGTACATGGATGGGAACGTGGCTTCTGTGTTCGTCTGGGTTGTGCACACCACCTTCTGTAGTTTCTCTACATACAGAATCATAAATTAGTGGAAAAACTCAGCAGGTCTGTGAACAGAAACCAGAGTTAACATTTTGAATCCAGTGGCCATTCTTCAGAACTCAGTTGAGCTGAGATTTTCCAGCAATTTATGATTTTGTTTCCAATTTCCAGAGTTCACAATTCTTCGTTTTTTTTTTGTTTGGTACATAACCTTTATCATCTGGAAGGTTTAGGGCAACAAGTACATGGGAATATCACCAACTGCAAGTTCCCCTTCAAGTTACTATTAGACAATACTTGAAGAACAATATCATTTAAGGCTAGGGGCTAGGTGCTGGAAAATGGGAGTAGATGCTTGATGATGAGCACTGATATGATGGGTTGAAAGGCCTCTTTCCAGGCTGTAAGACACTATTTCTCCATAACTCTATATCATTCACCACCCTGACTTGAACCTGTATTGTTATTCCTTCTGTTGCTGTTGCTGGTTTAAAATACTGGAAAACCGTTACTAAGAGTTCTGGGGTGTACCTGGACCCCTAAGGATAGCAATAGTTCAAGAAGACAGCTGAACATCACATTTTCAAGGTCATTCAGGGATTGGCACCAAATACTTGTCCATCCAGTGAAATGCAAGTCCTCAAAAAAATGTAAGAAACCTAAAAATAAATAAAAACTTTGGAAATGTGGATTTTGATTTTATTTTATTTATTATTGCTATATGTACTGAGATACAGCGAAAAAGTATTGTTTTGTGTGGTACCCAGACAAATCATACCATCCACAAGTATGTCAGGGTAATAGAACAGAGTGCAGAATACAGCTACAGTGAAGATGCAGAGAAAGATCGATTCTAATATATGAGAGGTCCTTTCATAAGTCTGATAACAGCAGGGACGAAGGTGTTCTTAAATCTATTGGTATGTGTTTTTGAACTTTTGTATCTTCTGCCCAATGGAATAGAGTGGAAGAGATTATAACCAGGGTGGGAGGGGGTCTTTGATTATGTTGGCTGCTTTCCTGAAACAGTGGGAAGTATAGATGGAGTCAATGGGTGGAAGGCTGGTTTGTGTGATGGACTGGACTGCATTCACAACACTGTAATTTCTTGTGGTCTTGGGCAGAGCTGTTGCCATGCCAAGCTGTGATGCATCCAGACAGATTACTTTCTATGGTGTATCTATACAAATTGGTGAGAGTCCTTGTTGACATGCTGAATTTCCTTATCCTTCTGAGGAAATAGAGGCGGTGATGTGCTTTCTTGGAGTAGCATCGACATGGAAGAATCAGAACAGATTGTTGGCGATATTCACTCCTAGAAACTGGAAGCTGTCGACCATCTCCACCTCAGCACCATTGATACAGACAGGGGCATGTACTCCACTCAGCTTCCAGAAATTGATGACAGGCTCCTTTGTTTTTCTGACATTGAGGGAGAGATTGTTGTCTTTTCACCATGTTACTAAGATTTATCTCTTTGCTGTACTTTTTTCTTGCTGTTCTGACCCACTATATTAGTGTTATCAACAAATTTGTAGAAGGAGTTAGAGCTGAATTTAGCCACACAGTCTTGAGTGTACAACGAGTATAATTAGGGGCTGAGCATGCATCCTTGTGGGGCATCAGTATTGAGGATTATGGTGGAGGAGGTGTTGTGGCCTATCCTTAGTGATTTCAGTCTGCAGGCCAGGAAGTTGAAGATCCAGTTACAGGAGATGGTTGGGGGAAGGGGGGGAGGGGGGGGAGTGCGTGGTCTTTTTAAGAGGTGATGTGCTTTTCCAAGTTTGGAGATTTTTAAAAAAAATGTCTGCAAGCAGCTGTTGGTTACAGCCAGTTGTGAAATTGAAGCATGTAACGATAGGCTGTGTGGTTGGCACCCTAGGCTTGTTTTGATGTTAGGGCAACCAGATTGAAGATTAATTTAAAACAGGCCCAAGATACCAAAACCCAATTAAATTTAAATCTGATGGTATTGATTCCTTCAAACCAATGTGATTGGAAAGAAATGAATATGTCATCATGGGTATAAAGAAGGGGGCAATTGGACAGAGAATGGACAGCAAACAGCCATCTGAGTAAAATGTCTTGCCCGCACAGAAATCTCCACACTCTCTAAAAAAGCACCATCTACTCATAAAGGGACACGGCACTCTTAGATAATATTCCTGACACCTGAATTCAATGGAGCCAGACGTTCAGAACAGAAGAATTCCCAGAGAAAACATCCCTTAAAGAAGGATCAGTGGAAGAAAGGCATTTAAGACTGGTGAGACAGTGGAACATTCTGGAAGACACATCCTGTGTGGACTTTGAGAGTATAATTTTTAATTTCATTTTTTTGTTACTTGAATTTTATTGGAACAGCATACCAATAGAATTTAGTTCAGTAAGAGAATAGATAGTAGTTGTGGGGGGGAATTGTTCTGTTTGTTCGTAATTATGTAAATTTGTTCACTGTTAGGGTTAAACAAACACATTGTTACTTGTTACTGATAAAGTGGAGATCAGGGATACCTTTCGTTTAACCATTATTTTAATATATTATGAGGTGAGGTGCTCCTTTGTGGGTGGTTAGATGATTAGCTCTCGGATTGGGGTGTGGGTCAACTCAGCGCTGTCACAGAAGATAATGGCCCTCTTGAAGCAGGTGGGAACTTCACGTCATAGTAAGGAGAGGGTAGAAAAGAGTGCAAGTACTCCCCTCAGGTGGTCCACACGGGATCTGAGTGGACAGTCAGGGACTCCATTCGGGCCAGTTGCTTTCCATGAGTTCATGCTCAGGAAGGCCGAGCTAATATCTGCGGCAGTGACTGTGGATATATGTGTACCTGAGGCTGTCAGGGCAGGCGACATTGTTTCACTGACCTTCTGTTTGAAATGAGCATAGAATGTATTGAGTGCGTGGGGATGGAAAGATGTCCCATACACAATCATGAGATAAATGAGAAGCTGATTGAAACATCAAGAGAAACAAATTAAAGTTACACACAGAAAATCTCATCTTCAGATATATTTCTGAAGAACTGGAAAGCAAGTGGGATCTCTTCTGGAGGGCAAAGTGGAAGGCAGCAGAAAGAAAGGTCAAGCGAAGCATAATTGGATGTTTGAAGTCGCAGAGTGGTTACAAATGAATAGCCGTGGTTGGGTGTGGATGGTGCAAGTCAGATAACTGTGACATACGAGGACCTCAGATCCCCTGGTAAGAGCAGCTACCAGTAGGAAAATACAGGCCTAATAATGGGGAGATGCGAGTTGAAATCACAGCATGGCAATTAGGTAACGTACACATAATTGTTTCAATCAATCTGAGAGCCATCAGTCATCATGGAATTAGACCATAACCTCTTGAATCCAGAATTCTTGGTGTCATTTCATTTCTTGGTTCTGGAATTTTCTGGAATGTACAATGATGTCAGAATGCGTAAACATTAGTGTATGAACCAGAAATAAAACCTTGGATATGAACATTTTCCTGAAACAAACAATGATAATAAAACATTATAAAACATTCATAAAAATTGATCTTTTTAATCCAGTGTTGATTCTTCCATGCATCTGACCCCAAGGTACAGAACTAAAGTAATGTCAGCAATGTTGAGGGTCATTGTCATATTGCTCAAAGGATATTAAGACAACTCGTAATCCCAAATAATCAACGTCCTGATTGGGGGGCACTTGTGATGCAGTGGTAGTGTCCCTACATCTGAGCCAACAGTCCTGGGTCCAAGTCCTATCTCCTCCAGTATGTGCAATCTCATTGAACAGATTGCTTGGAAACCATCCTGATTTCATGACTGGAGAGACATTAGATGGTCATTTAAAAAAAACGGGTTCACTATTGTACTTTGGGGAAAGACACCTGCTGTCATTACCTGGTCTGGTCTACGTGTGACTCCAAGCCCACAACAATCTTGTTGAATTGTGACTGCCCTTTGTGATGGTCTGTGAAACAAATAATTTGCTAAAGAGGTGGCATACCAACAAAGATGGGCAATAAATTCTAGTCTCATCAAGGAAGTCTCTGTCACTTCTGTAACTTAAAAAAAATCAATTGTGAGCTGAATGCTCCTGTTTTTTCCCCCAAAAATGTCACTTTTCAGGGGATTCATGGCTGGTCAACTGCAAAGGTCAAAGTTAAATTTTCTCATGCATTGCTCACTGTTCACCTCATTAATGATGCATCCGGCACTGTCAGTGCCCAGCTACAGGAACCATACCCTCGCAGGCGTCGGGTTGTTCTGGGCACTGCTGTAAAAATAAAGTCTGTTTTGCTTAAAACTTAGTGATGGACCAATTGAATTGCATCTGGAGCACAGCGCCTGACACTTGCTTTTCCTAAAATATAAACGTTAGTGTCGAGGCTATCTCCATAACATGCCGGGAGCTCTGATCTGGTCCATAGCAACTGAATGGTTCTCATACATCCCATCTTCCTAGAATCTTCCTCCAGCGGTGCCCAGGCCCCTCCAGTTATGCCACACAGCAGTTCAGGAGGATGAACCTGCATCTGGATAGGGCACTCACAGCAGACCCCAAACTTCAAGACCCATATGCCCCTGGGAACAATCGGCCAAGTTTTTGGACCAAAAAGAAAGCAGGCACCTGGATTGGAGGACCATGGGACTGTGCTCAGACATCATGAGTAGGAAAGGATAAAAATGTAAAGCCAGAAACTTAAATAATGGGGGCGGGGGGTGGGGGATCCTCACCATATTCAGCATCCTGAAGTAAATATTCCTACACTTCTGCTCATTGACATTCTTCAAGTCTTGTCTCTCATGTCTTTGTTGCTGTCTGACCTGAAGAAGTCACACTCGTTTGACATATGCCTCCTCAGACATCACAAGGATGAAATACGTTGTAACGGGCAATCATTAGTCATCTCTCAACAGCAACTGACAGCTTGACAGCAGATTGCATCAGACGTCAGGGATCCTTGATGTGTTACATTGATAATTACAACCAGCCGCCATACCTTAATATAGGCAACACTGAGGCCACGTCAATGGATAAGGGTTAGGATAGTGCCTGTCCTGCATAGCTCATCATTGCACCTGCCCTGTGAGTGACAGGACAGAAGCAGTGATGATCCCCCATACTTCTTCAGGTAACGTTACGTTCTTTCTATCAACTTGATGAGGAAATCATTCAAGGGTCGGACATGTGTGTTGGGAAGTTCACATCTCCCCTCTCTCCTCAGAGTAATTGCACAAAATGCTACCTCTCTCAGGTTAAAACACTCTTGAAGGAGAAAGTGAGGACTGCAGATGCTGGAGATTCAGAGTCGAGAGTGTGGTGCTGGAAAAGCACAGCAGGTCGGGCAGCATCCGAGGAGCAGGAAAGTCGACATTTTGGGCATAAGCCGACTCATCATAATTCCTGTGCAGGATGATCAAGCATTTCCATGTAATTGACCAATTTTTGGAAACTCTGAAACACTGAAGCTAACTGATGGTGAAAGGGTGTAAAGGATTCCTCACAACATGCTGCCTATCACAAGGGACTGCAATGTCAACATTCAGATTCCAGATACTGGCTGAAGCATGAGAAACCACCTAACATCAATGCTATTTTCTTATTTATTTATGGGACATTGGTGGCACTGCAGGGTCTGTATTTATTACCCACCCCTAGTTGCCCTTGAGAAGTTGGTAGTGAGTTGCATTCTTTAACCACTGCAGTCATGTCGTTGTAGTTAGATCCATAAAACTGTGAGGGAGGGAGTTCCAGGATTTTGACTAAGCAACAGTGAAGGAACGGTGATATATTTTCAAGTCAAGATGGTGAGTGCCTTGGAGGGGAACTTGCGGCTGATGGTGTTCCTGTGAACCTGCTGCCCTTGTCCTTCTGGATGGAACTGATTGTGGGTTTGGAAGGTGCTGTCTGAGGATCTTTGCTGAATTTCTGATGTGCATCTTGTTGGTGGGACATACAGCTGCTACTGAGTGTCAGTGGTGGAGGGAGTGGATGTTTGTTGATGTAGTGTGAATCAAGTAGGCTGTTTTGTCTGGAATGGTGTCATGGCTCTTGAGTGTTGTTGAAGCTGCACCCATCCAGACAAGTGGAGAGTATTCCCCCACACTCCTGACTTGTACTTTGTAGGCTTTGAAGGGTCAGGAGATGAGTCCTAGTTTCTCAACTTGTAGATGCTGTGCTTCTATAGCAAGTCCAGTCCAGCTCCTGGTCAACAATAACCCCCAGGATGTTGATACTAGGGTATTCAGTGATGGTAATACCATTAAATGCCAAGAGGAGATGGTTAGATTCTCCAGATGTTTTATTTTTCCTGAGAATTGATTCATGGTCTGTTGAGGTTGTTTGTTAATTGAAATCAAATTCCACCATCTGCTGTGGCAAGATTTGAACCCAGTTCCCCAGAATGCCACCTATGCCTCTAGGTTAAGGGCTCATCGATAATACCACAGGGCTACCAACTCAGCCTATTTCTTGCAATATCAGAATAAATTCTGGTTGTGTTGGCAAACATGCTTAAAACTAAGCCTTCGACTGTGACTACACAGAACTCCTGAACAAAACAGAATTTGCTCAAAAAGCCTGGCAGGTCTGGCAGCATCTGTGGAGAGAAATCAGTGTCATTGTTTTGGGTCCAGTGATCCTTCCTCAGAACTAATGGCAGTTAGGAAAATGTTTTTTTATGCAGAAGAAAGGGTGGGGGTAAGGAGTAAATGATAGTTATAGGTGGACCCCAAAGAGAGAGAAGAAGGGATGGGCAGACAAAGGAGTGGATAATAATTAACCTATGAGAATCTGCACAATTAGTGGCGAATAATGGATAGTGTTAATGTGGAGACCATGTGATAACAAGGCTTGGTGTGTGGGGGTTGGGGTGAGGATATGGGACAAGGTGCCTCAAGCCTTAAAATTATTGAATGTGATATTGTGTCCAAAAGAGTGTAGAGTTGCCAAACAGAAGATGAGGTGTTCTTCCAGTTTGCACTAAGCTGCGCTGGAGCACTGCAGCAAGTCTGAGACAGAGATGTTGGCCAGGACTTTCCAGCAATTTTCCAGCATCTGCAGTTCTTTCAGTTTTCACTCAGTAGTTTTGCAGAGGCTAAAGACAAAATAAGGATTACATTCAGTTGTGTGGAAGTGCCGTGTGCAGATCATGATCACATTCCATTTTGTAAATCTTTACCTCAGCCTTTCCAGGAACATTTGTTTTCATGTGAAGAAAATGAGATCTGATTTTGTGAAGATTTCTTGGAAATGTTTCGTCTGGCTAACATTCCTCGCCAAGAAGAATGGATGTTGTTTTGTGAAGAACATTCTCAGTATTTTTCAAGAATTTTATCAGCATTACAAGCCCTCAGAAACTGGGGTTAACTCTTTCATCTTTTGAGATTACAAATACATATTAATTATTGGGTTAGTTTTACTGTCTTCCGAAGTTGATCCTGACCCTTCCATTTCAGATGCAATGTATCAACATTGCTCTGAAACTCAACCAGATCAGAGAGATTAGAATCCTTACCTTGTGTTGAGGTGGGGACTGTTTCTATGGCTGACAGCGTTAAAGAGGAAGTGCTACATATTGAGTAAGCGTTGGCTGTTGTCTGTTGAATGATGAGTTTACCCCTGAGTACAGGAAATTCTGCCTAGGCAGGAAATTCCTCAGCAATATTAAAGCATGAGAATAATTTTCAAATCCCAAAAACTCTTCATCTTCATCTAGCATTCCAGATGTGACAATCAACAGTTTGCAGTTTCCTCTTGTCTTGTCACCCAGGATATTGTGGACTGACTGCAGATGCAGTTCCAGCAGCTCTGACTGTGAATCTTGCAGTGATAGCAGCAATCTCTGAAGAAACTTTTCCTGATCCTTTGCAGTCCTTGAGTGTGTCCTTGGAATCTATACGGGGTGGTCTACCTGATATTTCATTCATCTCTTTGTTCTGGAATTGAAAATTTGGCGCAGGAGTCTCAAATTGCTATTGTTCCACTATTGTAATTGAATGGTAATATAGCTAATGTATGTTGCATTTGCTGCACTCAATGTGGCCTACTCCATACTGGAGGTACCAAACGCAAACTGAATGACCGCTTTGCAGAGCACCTCCAGTCTGTGCACAAGCATGTCCCTGACCTTCTCATTGTTGGTTATTTTAACACAGCTTCCTACATGCATGCCCACTTGTTTGTCCCCAGCTTGCTGTAATTGCTGCGAGCAATTTTGGATCCCATACCTCAGGAAAAATGTATTGGCCCTGGAGCAGGTCCAGAGGAGGCTCACGAGAATGATCCCAGGAATGAGCAGCTTAACATATGAGGAAAGTTTGAAGACAGTGGGACTATACTCGAGATTAGAAGGGCAGGGGGAGGGGTGAGATCTGATTGAAACTTACAGAATACTCAACAGAGTGGGCTTTGGGAAGATGTTTCCATTGGCAGGAGAGTCAAGTACCGGGGAGTAAAACTTTATAGTAAAGGGAAGACCTGTTAGGATTGAGATAAGGAGAAACTTCTTTAACCAGAGTGTGATGAGTCTGTGGAATTCATTGCCACAGAAGGCTGTGGAGGCCACGTCATTGAGTACATTTAAAACAGGGATAGATAATTTCTGGATTGACAAGGGGATCAAAGGTTATGTGGAGAAAGCAGGAAAATGGGGTTGAAAAACCGATCAGCCATGATTGAAGGGTGGAGCAGACTCGATGGTCTTGTCGGCCTAATTTCTGCCCCTATGTCTTTATGGTCTTATGCTCCAGCAAATTCCAGCACAAACTGGTTTTACAACATCCCATCTCAGACTAGGCACTTTACAACCTTCTGGACTTAATATTGAGTTCAACATGTTTCAGATTGTAAACCCATTCTCATTCCTTTCCCTTTTTTTAGTTTAGTTGTTACCTTCTCTCTGGAACAACATGTCCTCTCTCCCCTCCCCTCACTCCAGTGAGCTGTGTGTTCTTTCCAGTTAGACGCACCATTGTTTTGCCATTCTCAAATGCCGATCACTTAATCTACTCTATCAACACCCTTTCTCTCCCAGCGCTCCACCCCTCTACTATTGCAAAAATGCTGACCCTTTCACACTTCATAGGCAGGGGGCTGGAAGAACACAGCAGGACAGGCAACATCAGGAGGTGGAGAAGTCGGCATTTCAGGTGTAACCCTTCTTCAGGACTGGGGGTGGGTGTGGGGGGAACTGTTGATTAAGGGGGAGGTGGGGGCAGGGTGGTGAAGTGGGGATAGGTGAAGGCAGGTAGAGGGTATGATCTGGTCGATCGATGAGAGGGATGCATCCGGTTGGTGGCAGGGAGCAATAGAAGGGATGGGGAGGACCTCAGAAGGGAGTCGATGGATGGGGAGGGAAGTTATTTGAAATTGAAGAACTCAATGTTGAGTCCTCCGGGCTGTAGGCTGTCCAGGCGCAAGATGAGGTGTTGTTCCTCCAATTTGCAGTGTGGTTCGTTGTGGCAATGGAGGAGGGCAAGGATGGTCATGTTGGAAATGGAATGGGAAGGGGAATTAAAATGGATGGCGACTGCGAGGTCAGGTCGGCCTCTGGTGGCCCTGCTGAGATGCTCGGTGAACCGTTCCCTAAGTTTATGTTTGGTCTTCCCGATGTAGAGAAGACCATATTGGGAGCACCTGGCGTAGTAAACCAGGTTGGAAGAGAGGCAGGTAAACTTCTGACTCACCTGGAAGGACGTTTTGGGGCCCTGGATGGAGGTGAGGTTGATGGTGTACCAGCAGGTTTTGCATCTTTAGCAGTTTCTGCCTCCCTCCACACTTCACGTCAGCTCTGATGAAGAGCGATCTTGATTCAAAGTGTTAGCTTGCTCTCTCTCGATGGATGTTGCCTGACCTGCTGTGATCTCCAGGAATTTTTATTTTCGGTAATATTCCTCAGCTCGTCTTCCATGCTTCAACTTTACCATTCAGAAGGCTTTCACTGTCAAATCTTCTCTTCACCAGACTACAATGTGAATAGGATAAAACAAACCATCCTAGTGCTCCAGCTCACTGACTAGCTGTCCCTTAAGTCCTATGAGGTTTGGGAGATTGTTACTGATTCTATTCTTTTCATTTCATCCATTGACAGCACATTTCCAGGTCAGCCTTCCTGTCATTGTTATCCAAAACCAGATTATGTAAATGGACATCTGAAGTAAGCAGTGATCCAGCACCACTTACTGTGGCTTCAGTGGTCATGTATTAGACTTCGGCTAAAAGAATGGACCCTTTACATCTTGCAACTTCCTGCTCTCTCGCCACCAAGAGCAGTGGTACAGTAAACAAGGCTTAACAGCTTCCAAGCAGTGTGGCCTAAGCTTGTATCAACAATCGAAGAACCCACATGAGAATATGATCAAACAGTACATTCTTTGTTTATTCCCCCAAAGAAAATCTATAAATTGTAGTTGATCCAACAAGATTTGACATACGTCTCTTCACAATAGCACAAGTACACACAGCTCTACGTGAATTGAGTGAATACGTTTGATATTTCTTTCCTTGTAGCATTTTGGGATATGTGAAATTGATACATATATATATACAAAATCACCACACAAAGGTAAAGAATATTTCTACTCACTTCCAACATTTTCAGTGAGTATCTAGTGCCTCAAAGTCATTCATTCTCTTAATAAGGAGTCAATAATTGAAATTTGTATGTTACTAAAAGCAATCTAGATCCAATTTAACTATAACAGTTCAAATAGCAATGCTAAAAACTGGATGCCATCTTTTGAAACATTCCTTTTGGATCAGTGCAGATTTTACTTCCAAATGCTCCTTCCTTGGTACATTTAATAAGACTGCACGGTTTTCTGTTTCTGACATACTTGAAATCTCAATCTCAGTGCTCGTACACAATAGGAAAGAGATGCTTAACGCACTAATGCTACATTCGATTGAATGCTAAATTTTGTAAAGGCCACAAGCATTTGAGCTGATTGGCTGTATAAAGAATAATACATGTAGCATTGTAATGAGCACTGAATGTTTTCATACACATTTTGATCAGCACCCCATCCAGCATCTTAAACAATGACACCCTCCATCATCATGTATGGTAGTAACTGTGTGTACCATCTACAAGGTCTATTGCAGGAACTCACCAAAGCTTCTTCAATGGCACCTTCAACTGTTCCTCCATTCAAGGCTGATCTTTACTCAGAAACCCAGTTTCTGCTCTGGGTTTACATGTGACTGAAAAGAACAATTGTTTGGCCATGTGGAACAAGATCTTGCACGGTATAATGTAGCCCAGAGAGCAGGGTTTTCTTTCTTTTGTTCAGAAGAAGGGTCACTTGACCTAAAACATTAACTCTAATTTCTCTGCATAGATGCTGCCAAAACTGCTGAGTTTTTCCAGCACATTGTGCTTTTATTTCTTTCTCTGTTGCTGCTCTGCCTAATCATTCCAGTGGTGTGATTGAAGCTGTGTTGCAGCTTGGTGTCATAGACTCATAGAGGTATACAGCATGGAAACATACCCTTCAGTCCAACTCATCCATGCCGACCAGATATCCCAAATTAATCTAGTCCCATTTGCCAGCAAATGGCCCATACTCCTCTAAACGCTTCCTATTCATATACCCATCTAGATGTCTTTTCAATGTTATAATTGTACCAACCTCCACCACTTCCTCTGGCAGCACATTTCATACACACACCATCCTCTGCGTGAAAAAGTTGCCCTTTACATTCTTTTAAATCTTTCCCCTATTAAACTTATACCCTCTAGTTTTGGACTTCCCGCATGATTTTATGAACTTCTGTAAGGTCACCCCTCAGCCTCCGACGCTCCAGGGAAAACAGCCCCAGCCTGTTCAGCCTCTCCCTTTAGCTCAAACCCTCCAACGCTGGCAACGTGCTTGTAAATCTTTTCTGAATCCTTTCAAGTTTCACAACATCTTTCATTTAAGAGGGAGACCAGAATTGAACACAATATTCCAAAAGTGGCTTAACCAATGTCCTGGACAGCCACAAGATGACCTCCCAACTCCTATACTCAATACAATCACCAATAATAGCAAGCATACGTCTTCTTCATTACACTGTCTACCTGCGACTCCACATTCAAGGAACTATGAACCTGCATCCCAAGGTCTCCTGGTTCAGCGACACTACCCAAGACGTTACCATCATGTGTATAAGTCCTGCCCTGATGTGCCTTTACAAAATGTACTACCTCACCTTTATCTAGATTAAATTCCATCTGCCAATCCTCGGCCCAATGTTCAGTGTTGATATTAATACACCACTTATGATGTTATACTTTTGATGAGGTCCCTTCTTAGCTCTTTGATTGCGCAATTGTCATTTATTCACTAGATTGTAATTTCTAATACACTCTCCTAGCTGCTCCCCTATCTGCAAGGATTGGGCTTGCTGCTCTCGTTTGTGTCTTTTCTGATGCATCGACATCTTTGCTATTACAAGCAACACCTCAGATAGTTTTCAAAGTGTGCCATCTCTAGGTAATTCAACTTTAGCATGATATCTGTGTGATATGTCATCTATTGTTCTGGCCTCATTGCACTAACATTTCGTAGGCTTTTTTTAATTGCTTCATTATTTTGCCAAGACATTGGAAGTAATGGGAAGATGTAAGGCTGCAGTTAGGCATCAAATGAGTGCTGTGTTAATAAGACATACTGTCTGTTTGAAAGTCTGGATCAGCATGTGGCTTTAAACCAAATTGATGATTAACATAATTAGAAAATACTACAGTCAAAATTTCGACATGCACAGTGCTTGAACCCTGATGCTACATAATCTTTCGTGTATGTAGGTTGTAAATGTGGATTGTAACATAGGCTCATGCCCGAAACGTCGATTCTCCTGCTCCTTGGATGCTGCCTAATCTGCTGCACTTTTCCAGCAACACATTTTCAGCTTTGATCTCCAGCATCTGCAGAGCTCACTTTCTCCTTGTAAATGTAGATTGTAATGTAGGTTGTAAATGTGGATTGTACTGTAGGTTGTAAATGTGGATTGTAATGACTGACTCATAGAGGCTGATTTCAGGATGGATCAGGGAAATGGGAGAACACATAGTTTCTTGGCCAGGATTCCAGAGACCAATGTCAGCTCTCTAGATGCTCAAACATTCTGATTCACTTGAATAATTGATTTGAATTAGATTCTTGTCATGTGTACTCACATGAGGACAGTGAAATGGTTGCAAGTCACCACTTACGATACCATCTTAAGTACAAGGTACCGAGGTACAGAGTTTTGGTAAAGTTCTGAGGGAAAAAAATTGAAAAATAAAGAAATAAAAGGTCCAGTTTTACAGATTATAGGAATAAATTGGAAAAATACAGAAATAAAAAGTTCAGAATCACAGTCGTTCCAATCCAGTCCATGCAGGTACTTAGCCTCTAGTCTGTGCTGAATCTTGATTCCGGACTGCACTGGGCTTCACCTCATAGCTCTTGAGGTCAGGAGACTGCTCTGGAATCACTGCAAGACTGGAAGTCCATGCTGAGGCCATGCTTGGCTGAGAGATGGCAGGCTGCTGAGATACCACCATGCTGGGCTGGGAAATCACCATGCTGGGCCGAGAGACTGCCACGTGCCGCTGAGAGACCACCACATGATGTTAAGGACCACCGCATGCCACCGAGAGACCATCAGGCTGCCAGTTCACCAGGCAGAGCTGTAGAGACTGCCATGCTAGACCACCAAGAGAGAATCAAGCTGGGCTGGGAGACCACTATGCGCCACTGAGAACCCAACACATGCCGCCAAGAGGTCATCAGGCCAGGCTGAGAGGTGGCTAAGCTGGGCCACTGAGAGACCACCAGGCCCGCGCCAGGAGACTGCCATGCCAGGCAGCTGAGAGAGTACCAGGCTTGGCCGGGACACCAGCCTGCCAGGCCGAGAGACCACCACATGCCACCAAGAGACCACCATGTGCCACCTAGAGACCACCAGGCCGGGGTGAGAGACCACCAGGCCGGGGTGAGAGACCACCAGGCTAGCCCGAGAGACTGTCAGGTTGGGCCAAGAGATCACTAGGCCGGGCCAAGAGACCATCTAGCCTGGCCAAAAGACTGCCAAGCTGGGCCATGAGACCACCAGGTTGGGCCAGGAGACTGCCAAGCCGTGCCGATAACTCGCCAGGCCAGGCTGGGACACTATCAGGCTGGGCCAGGAGATCGCCACGCCAGCCAGAGTTTACGTTTCGAGTTTGGTATGACTCTTTTATAGTGTTACTGGGCTCGAAACATTAACTCTGCTTTCTTCCCACAGATGCTGGGGGACCAACTGAGTTTCTCCAGCAATTCTATTTTGAATATTTTAGATCTCAATCATCCACAGTTCTTTGTTTTATTTTTGTGTTTAATTCACTGTCACATATCTTTCAGGTACACTCCCCATGAAGACATTCTGCTGCTCATTCCCATTCTCTGGGTCTCCTGTAAGGAGTCTAAACAAAGTTCCACCATACAACCCTCTTCAGATGTTGGCCTCAGAAAATTTCGGAATTTTGGTGTTGAAGCCTCCACATTCAGTCCCAGCAAATATCAAGAGTCCTCTTCAAATCCCGCCCCCAGCATTGAGAGAATAGCAAAAGGTGATACATTCTTAAGTAACGCTGGTAACTTTCGATAGCTTCATATTTAGTCACCGAGCAACTATTCTCTGCTGAGAAAGGGCATTCAGCCAAGTGTAGCCTATCCCGTAGCCTCTTTCATGAGCAAATAAACAATAAACATAAGGAACGATCTGAAGCGGATTCTGAAGTCGAGGCCTGTTGAGCACAAAGCCGTAACTATTCTTCTCTCTGTACAGGTACTGCCAGAGATGCTCAGTATTTCGAACATTCTCTCGTTGTGTTTCAGGTTTCCAGTATGTGTAATGTTCTGTTTTTAATTAATTGGCAATCAGGCAAGGATCTTCTGGACAGGTGAACTGAGTGCAAGTTTCAACTCCTTTACCAAAATGGCATTGTGAACTAAATGTCAGCTAAACCAATGGTTCAGCTTACAATATTAGAACATAAAGACATAGGAGCAGGAGTAGGTGATTCAGCCCCTCGTGCCTGCTACCATTGGATATTATTCATAGCCATTTGAGAGAAGTAATTTCTCCTCAATTCTGTTTTAGATCTGCTGCCCCTTATCTGAAAACTATGAACCCTCCTTCTAGTTTGTCCCAGATGAGGAAACATTCTGCCTATGTCAACTTTCTCAATCCCCTTCAGCATCTTCTATACCTCAGTAGATCTCCTCTCATTCCTCTAAACTCCAGCGAGTACCAGGTTAAACTCCTCAATCTCTCTTTATAAGACAAACTCTTCATCTCTGGAACCTCTTCTGAATAGTCTCCAATGCCTCCTCCTCAAGTAAGGAGACCAAAATAATACACAATACCGCAGATGCAGTCCTTTTAATATTTTGTACAGTCACATTCCTTTACTTACATATTCCTTTCCTTACATGTTCCTTTCCTTGTGTAATAAATGCCAAAATTCCATTTGTATGACTCCTAACCTAGTCACCTCAGTGGCGCTTTAGCACCTAACATGTCTAGGGATGAAATGTGCTCCATTAAAGCACTTTTATTTACTCCTTAGCTCCTTTCAAATGGTCTGTGGGCTGAAATAATTAGATCTGATAAATATTAAATTGAATATCCTTCTTCAAAATACTTTTGGAGGTTTTACAGTGCCAAAGACACTACATAAATGAACATTGCTCTCACTGATCTTGCTATGATGTCAAGGGTGTTGCAAAGACATTGTTGTTGCTACTATATGTCCCAATGACAAACAGTAGCCTGTTTAAATCTGTGTCTAAGTCAACTCTGACCCATACTAAATTAAAATGTACACCACCTTCTCACTTATATCTTTTTCATTTGTATTTATTGCACAGCAGAAATTGTTGCAATTTTTCCTCTGATTGAGAGCAACAAGCCTTTTGTTAAGACTTAACTGGAAAGAGTATGCCTGTAATGATGCCCCACTGTTTCACAAGCTGTCACATAATGTATAAATAAATGAAATCTCAAAATGAGTGGCTGGTAGCTCCATAGTCCAAAAGAAATTCATGGCAGGCTAGATCAGGAATAGCAGAAGAAGTGTGTTTATCACAACACCCTTAAAACTTTAACAAAAAACAGAAAAGATTTCCAAGCTATTATAAGGCAACTTAAACTGTGCCACTTCAAAAAGCATAAATATACAGACATTAAATCCTTGGTGGGGTAGAGGGTTTGGGGTGGATGGTTGGGTTGACAGTCTAACGATAAGGGGTAGGCCTTTTCAGACTGAGATGATGAGAAAATTCTTCATCCAGAGAGTGGTGAGCCTGTGGAATTCTCTGCCACAGAAAAAGGTTGAGGCCAAAACATTAAATGTTTTCAAGAAAGATGTGGAGGTAGTCCTGAGGACTAAAGGGATTAAAGGGTGGAGGGGAAAGCAGGAACAGTAAATTGAGTTGGGTGATCAACCCTGATCATATTCAACAACAAAGCAGGCTCAAACAACCTACATTCTACATTATGTGTTTCCATGTACATCACAAGTAAGTCAGGCAAAAGACAAATAATTTAGCCCATATACGACAGGTGGAAAAGAACATAGACAGAGCAAATAAAATTCCAAAGGTAAAAATTCTAGATCACAAGGTGGAGAGCTATTTTTTCACAGTCCTTTTGATTTTAACAATGATGACTAATTTTTCTTAGCTTCTATCTCTTCTTTTCCACATAAGAGAGAATCAGGACAAGAGAGAGAAAAAAAGGCAGAGGTGGATGCCTCCAGTCTGAGATTCTGCAAATTTCTCTTACTCTGTTCCTGCAGCACTTACAGCTCTTTAACACTGCAGCCTAACCAATCTGAGGGCTGTTGTCAGGCAGAATTTCCTTAAGTCAAAAGATGAGTATAGGAGTTGGGAGGTCATGTGTGGTTGTACAGGACATTGTTTAGGGCACTTTTGGAATACTGCATGCAATTCTGTTCTCCCTGCTATAGAAAGGATGCTGTGAAACATGAAAGGATGTTGCCAGGGTTGCAGGGTTTGAGCTATAGGGAGAGGCTGAATAGATGGGGTCTATTTTCCCCGGAGTGACGGAGGCTAAGGGGTTAGCTTAGAGAGGTTTATAAAATCACGAGGAGCATGGATAAGGTAAATAGACAAAGTCTTTTCCTCAGGGTGGAGGAGTCCAAAACTAGAGGGCACAGGTTTAAGATGAGAGGGGAAAGATTTAAAAGGGACCTAAGGGGCAACATGTTCATGCAGAGGGTAGTGCGTGTGTGGAATGAGCTGCCAGAAGACGTGGTAGAGACTGGTACAATTGCAACATTTAAAAAGCATCTGGATGGATATATGAATAGGAAGGGTTTAGAGGGTTGGGGCCAAGTGCTGGCAAATGGGAATAGATTAATTTAGGATATTTGGTCGGCAAGGGCGATTTGGAGGGAAGGGTCTCCTTCTATGCTGTATTCCTCTGTGACTCTATTTACAGTGCCACTCATTCTCGAATTCAAACAGCAATATTGCGTTCCACAGCTGAAAAACTATGTATTTTCTTTTCAAGTTAAAGCCCCTCTGGTTTCTGACTGTAACAGTCTGACTTCTATTCCAACTTATCATTCCAAAGAAGAAAATATGTGGTCTCTTCTAGGATTCCTAATCTTTTAACTATGTAAATATTTTGTTTTGACAAAGGGTTCCTTTTTTATAACATAATGTCACATCCCTCTGATGGTCCTGCTTAATTCTAAGTTGAACGGTTGTGTGTCGAAATCCCACTGCAGGGAACTTGGGCGCGCACTATAGACTGACACATCTTTGCAGGACTATATTGTCAAACACGCATCTTCAGCACGAGGTGTTACAATCGAGCTCTGACTATCCTGTAACATATAGGTGGAAGTAAAAATCTAGCTGGACCATTTTGAAGAGCAGAGGTAATCTCCTACACATTTCTGCATCCCTCGACCAACAGCAATAAAATAGATTGTAGGAGCAAATTGCTTCAGATACTGGAATCTGTACTGAAAACAAAAAATACTGTAAATCACCATGGGTCAGGCAGCATACGTAGCCCATGGATGCTGTCTGGCTCGCTGTGATTTCCAGCATCTTTTTGTTTTCAATGAAACAGATTATCTGGTCAGTTTGGCTGTGTTGTGTGTGGGAGATGCTGTGGAAAAAAAGAATGACTGACTGTGTCTTCTGATACAGTGACTATATTTTGAAAGTACTTAATTGGCTTCAGTTGCTTTCCTGAATGATTTGTTTTGCATAGGATATAACAGAAGAACCTCCAGCTAATTTCATAGGTTGAATGTTTGTTTCAACTTCAGTTTCTTGAGAAAAACATGGGCCAAGACTGGTCCCTTCTAATATTCTGTGGCTGTGATCGAAGGAGATCAGAGATTACCAATCACAGCGTTGAACATATACATTTTGACAGCTGCAGCTTATGAGGAACAGTGGAGTGCTTTCACAGTCTGAAATCATCCAGGGTGAGAGTGCTCTCCACATAATGTCTGAGCTATTAGGTAATGAGAAGCCTCTCACAGTTGAGAAAATGTGGACCTCAGTTGGCTTAACTCTACCTGCTGACAAAAAAAATGTTCAAAAGTAACTCCAAAGGATAAATAGAGCCTGTCCGTCTTGTGTAGAGTGGGAGAAAGACAGCTTGACAGAGCAATTGTGTCGTCACTCATTTTATCTCTCAGTCAAATTATTTTTAAAAAATATTTTCTGTTACTGTTGAGTCATGATTATCATTTTTTTAAAAAATTGCTTGCTCATCACAGTTCCCACTGGAAAATTTCCAGTACTCCAGATTGCTGGGTCAGATGTATTTCAGTTGTACAGAACATTGGTGAGTACTGTGCAATACTGTGTACAGTACACATCACCATACTTTCAGGAGGATGCTAATGCATTCGAAAGGTTTGATTTCATACCTGGAATGAACAGATTGCCTTATGGGGAAAGGCTGGACAGGGTAGGCCTGCATCTTCTGTATCCTAGAAGAATTACTTAATTGAAATGTATAAGATCCTGAGGGAACTTGAGCAGGTGGATATGAAAATGATGCTTCAGCTAATAGAACTAGTTTAAAATCAAGGGATTGCCCACTTAATGCAGAAATGAGGAAACTTTTTTTTCTCAGAGGGTTGTAAGATTTTAAAATTCCTCAAAATGCAGAATTTTGAAATGTTTTTATGTCAGAGCTTGATAGATTCTTGATTATTGAGAGGGTGAATGATTATCGGGGTAATGCAGGAAAGTAGAGATGAGGTTAAGATCAGATCACCCAGGACCTGATTGAATGGTAGTACAGACGCGAAGGGCTGGGTTCCTTCTTCTTATTCCTTGTCAGTGTGTTTATAGAACATAGAACATAGAACAATACAGCGCAGAACAGGCCCTTCGGCCCTCGATGTTGCGCCGACCTGTGAACTATTCTCAGCTCATCCCCTACACTATCCCATCATCATCCATGTGCTTATCCAAGGATTGCTTAAATCTACCTAATATGACTGAGTTAACTACATTGGCAGGTAAGGCATTCCACGCCCTTACCACTCTCTGAGTAAAGAACCTCTGACATCTTAAATCTGTCACCCCTCAATTTGTAGCTATGCCCCCTTGTACACGCTGACATCATCATCCTAGGAAAAAGACTTTCACTGTCTACCCTATCTAATCCTCTGATCATCTTGTATGCCTCTATCAAATCCCCTCTTAGTCTTCTTCGCTCCAATGAGAACAGATCTAAGTCTCTCAGCCTTTCCTCATAAGCTGAAAATGTGTTGCTGGTAAAGCACAGCACGTCAGGCAGCATCCAAGGAACAGGAGAATCGACGTTTCGGGCATAAGCCCTTCATCAGGAAGGGCTTCATCCTGATGAAGGGCTTATGCCCGAAACGTCGATTCTCCTGTTCCTTGGATGCTGCCTGACGTGCTGCGCTTTTCCAGCAACACATTTTCAGCTCTGATCTCCAGCATCTGCAGACCTCACTTTCTCCTCAAAGCTTTCCTCATAAGACCTTCCTTCTAGACCAGGCAACATCCTGGCAAATCTCCTCTGCACCTTTTCTAATGCTTCCAGATTCTTCCCGAAATATGGCAACCAGAACTGTACACAATATTCTAACTGTGGTCGCACTAGCGTTTTGCATAGTTGCAGTATAATATTGCAGCTCCAGAACTCAATCCCTCTACCAATGAAGCCTAACACACCGTATGTCTTCTTAACAGCACTATCAACCTGGGTGGCAACTTTCAGGGATCTGTGTGCATGGACTCCAAGATCCCTCTGCGCATCCACACTACCAAGAATCTTTCCATTGACTCAGTACTCTGCCTTCCTGTTATTCTTCCCAAAGTGCATCACCTCACATTTAGCTGCATTGAACTCCATTTGCCACCTCTCAGCCCAATTCTGCAGTTTATCCAAGTCCCCCTGCAACCTGAAACATTCTTCCAAACTGTCCACTACTCCACCGACTTTAGTGTCATCTGCAAATTTACTAATCCGTCCAACTATGCCTGTGTCTAAGTCATTTATGAAAATGACAAATAGCAGTGGTCCCAAAACAGATCCTTGTGGCACACCACTAGTAACCGGACTCCAGGCTGAATATTTTCCATCAACCACCACTGCTGCCTTCTTTCAGAAAGCCAGTTTCTAATCCAAACTGTTAAATCACCCTCAATCCCATGCCTCTGCATTTTCTCCAATAGCCTACCATGTGGAATCTTATCAAAGGCTTTACTGAAGTCCATGTATACCACATCAACTGTCCTATCCTCATGCTTGGTCTACATGCTTGGTCACCTTCTCAAAAACTCAATGAAGTTTGTGAGACACGACCTGCCCTTGACAAAACCATGTTGACTATCTGAAATCAAATTGTTGCTTGCAAGATGTTTAAAAATCTTATCTCTTATAATCCTTTCCAAAACCTTTCCTACAACAGATGTAAGGCTCACTGGTCTATAATTACCTGGGTCATCTCTACTGCCCTTCTTGAACAAGGGCATAGCATTTACAATCCTCCAGTCCTCTGGTACCAAACCTGTAGACAATGACGACTCAAACATCAAAGCCAAAGACTCTGCTAACTCCTCCCCAGCTTCCCAGAGAATCCTCGGATAAATCCCATCAGTCCAGGGGATTTGTCTACTATCACTCCTTCTAGAATTGATAACACCTGTGCGTAACTAACCTCGATCCTTTCTAGTCTAATATCTCGTACCTCATTCTTCTCCTCTACAATATTCTCCTTTTCCTGAGTGATGAGAAATGTTCATTTAGCACCTCTCCGATCTCCACAGGGTCCGCACTCAACTTCCCACTTCTGTCTTTGACTGGCCCTATTCCTACTCTAGTCATCCTTTTTTTCTTTACATACCTAGGGTTCTAGGTTCTCCTTTATTCTATTTGCTAAAGACTACTCGTGTCCTCTCTTTACTCTTCTTAACTCTCTCTTTAAATCCTTCCTAGTTGATCTGTAACTCTCCATCGCCTCATCTGAACCATCTTGTCTCATCAACACATAAGCCTCCTTCTTCCGCTTAACAAGAGATGCAATTTTTGTAGTAAACCATGGTTCCCTTACCTTATCACTTCCTCCCTGCCTGACAGGGACATACCTATCAAGGACTCGCAATACATGTTCCTTAAACCAGCTCCATATTTCCATTGTCTGCATCCCCCGCATTTTGCAACCCCATTCTATGCATCCTAATTCTTGCCGAATCGCACTATAATTGCTCTTGCCCCAGCAATAACTCTTGACCTGTGGCATGTACCTATCCCTTTCCACCGCTGAACTGAATGTAACTGAATTATGGTCACCCTCTCCAAAGTGCTCACCTACAACTAAATCAAACACCTGGCCTGGTTCATTACCAAGCACCAGATCGAGTGGGGCTTCCCTCTTGTCGGCCCTTCGACATACTGTGTCAGGAAACCCTCCTGTACACATTGGACAAAAACTGATCCCTCTGACATAGTAGAGTTATAGCATTTCCAGTCAGTGTTGAGGAAGTTAAAGTCCCCATAATGACCACCATGTTCCTTTCACTCCTACCCAGAATAATTTTGCCAATCCTCTCTTCCACATCCCTGGAACTCTGCGGAGGCCTATAAAAAACTCCAAGCAGTGTGACCTCTCCTCTCTTGTTTCTAACCTCAGCCCACACTACCACAGTAGACGAGTCCTCATCAAAAGTTCTTTCAGCCACCATTATAGTATCCTTGACTAACGAGGCCACACCTCCCCGTCTTTTACTGCCTTGCCTGATCTTAATGAAAGATCTAAACCCTGGAACCTGCAACATTCATTCCTCACCCTGCTCTATCCATGTCTCCAAAATGTTCGCAACATTGAAGTCCCAGGTACCTATCCATGCTGGATAGATGGAGTAAACAAGGTAATAGGAGAGGCAAATGGAATTTTGAGCTTTATTTCAAAGGAATTGGTTATTTTCTTTTAGATTAGATTACATTACGTGTGGAAACAGGCCCTTCGGCCCAACAAGTCCACACCGACCCGCCGAAGCGTAACCCACCCATACCCCTACATTTACCCCTTACCTAACACTACGGGCAATTTAGTATGGCCAATTCACCTGACCTGCACATTTTGGACTGTGGGAGGAAACCGGAGCACCCGGAGGAAACCCACGCAGACACGGGGAGAACATGCAAACTCCACACAGTCAGTCGCCTGAGGTGGGAATTGAACCCGGGGTCTCTGGCGCTGTGAGGCAGCAGTGCTAACCACTGTGCCACCGTGCCGCCCACTAAAATGTTATGAAAATAGGAAGATTTTGCTAAATACTTTGCAAGGTACTTGTCAGATCACAGCTTGAATTTTGTAAAGACGTCCACTTCCCTTACCTAAGGAAAGATATACTGACATTGGGGGCTGTTCAGAGGAGGTTCTTGGGACTGATCCCCGGTTTGGAGAGGTTTCCTTATGAGAAGAGGTTGAGTAGGTTGGGCTTGTACTCCTTGAGTTTCGAAGAATGAGTGGAGACTTTATTGAAACATCCAAGATTATTTGGGGGCCTGACAGGGTGGATGTGGAAAGGTGTTTTTTACCCTTATATGGTAGTTTAGGATCAGAGAGCGTAATCTCATAATAAGCCAAAGATCAAAAATGGTCAAGGAAGCACAACAATGTCTCTACTCCCTCAGGAAACTTAGAAAATTCAGTATGTCCACAAGGACTCTTACCAATTTTTATACTTGCATCATAGAAAGAACTCTATTTGGATGTATCACAGCAACTGCTCTTCCCAAACCCACAAGAAACTACAGAGAATCATGAACATAGCCCAGGCACCACAGTGTACCTGCACAGTTACTGCCTTTGCTGTTTGAATTCATGTATCGCTGGACATCGGAGTGTGTCTGGGAAAATTAACAAACAGTGAAATTCACAACTAATCTCGGGAGGAACTGTTTGGGCGAAGTTCACAGCACAGGAATTGTTTTAAGTGTGACTGACAGAAAGTCTCCAGTAGTGAGTAAAGTGGGTTCTTTCTTGATTATATGTTTTTAGAGATATGTCTCTTGATTAAACTTAAAATATAAGCCATAACTATCAATTTAACCTGGGGCAGTGTTTTGTAGAGGAATAAAACAGTGTTATTTTCTGGGTCAGTAGATTGTGAAGGAGCAAAAATGGTCTTTAGTAGAGTGATATGCACTTCTTGTCAGATGTAGGAGATTAAAGAGAGTTTAAGGGTTACTGTGGATTATACCTGCAATAAATGCTGTTGGTTGCGAATCCTATCAGATCAAATGGATCAGTTGGAGAGACAGTTAGAGGCAATGAGGAATTTGCAACAGCAACAGAATGTGTTGGATGGTAGTTGTAGGAAGGGGGAAAAGTCTCAATACAGTCACATAGATGGGTTAACTCCAGAAAAGGTATGAGAGGTAGGCAGCTAGTGCAGGAGACTTCGGTGGCCTTTAGCTGGCAACTTAAAAATTTTCATGTTTCTTGTCGATATGAGAAACAACTCCTATAAATACACAGCAGATGTGTTTCAAGGTTTCCTCACAGATCTGAAACAGGGATAGTAAGCTGCACAAAAGCAGGGTATACCCAATGACACTTGACTGTGCGATCTGAGCTCAGCATCAGGCAAATAAGGTTGTTTGCATGTTCTGTGTAATGTCAAAGCAAGTCCAATTTAAAAACAGCTTCCGGCAGCTATCTCTGGAAGGGTACCATTGTGCTTCCATTAGGAAGGGAGTCCTGGAATTTTGACCCAGTGATAGTGCAGGAATGGTGATATAACTCCACGTCAGAATAGTGTGTGACTTGGAAGGGAACTTGTAACTGCTGGTGTTACCAGTCATTGTTATTGTTGCCCTTCCTGGTGATGAATGTTGTATATGTCATTCAGCTCTAAATGGGTTAATGCCAAGGAATAGAATAGTACTGCCCTGAGGCAGTAAACAGAGGGTCAAATTATTTGTCCACTGACTGATATAAAGGAACCCTTAGAAGTATTATAAAAAGGGCAGGACAGATATCCTAGTCAATATTTAGCCCTCAACCAACTTCACTATTAGAAATGATCTAATCATTATCACAATTAGTTTTGTGAAAATTTGCAGTAAACAAATTGTCCAGTGTGTTTACACTAACTTCAGAGCATGAAAGTATTGGAAGAGCATTTTGGAGAATCCTGAATCATGAACACAAGCCGTTGGGGAGATGTTTTTTGCTGTATAGATTCGACACAAAGAAAATAGATTACCAGAAAGATGAACAGGTTGACAAGCAGGAGGTGGAGAAGTCAGTGTTTCGGGTGTAACCCTTCTTCAGAACTGAGAGTGGGTATAGGGGGAGCTGCAGAGAAAGGGAGCAGGGTGGTGGGGATAGGTGAAGGCAGGTAGAGAGTAAGACCAGGTTGGTCGACGGGAGGAATGAATCCGGTTGGTGGCAAGGAGGAGTGGAAGGGAGGAGGACAGGTGGGAAAGAGAGTCGGGGATGGTAAAGGAGGCTATTTGAAATTGGAAAACTCAAAGTTCAGTCCTCCGGGCTGTAGGCGGAAGGTGAGATTTGTTCCTCCAATTTGAGGTTTGATTAGTTGTGATAATGGAGGAGGCCAAAGATGGTCATGTAGGAGAGGGAATGGGAAGGGGAGTTAAAATGGGCAGTGACTGGGAGGTCCAGTCGCCCTATGCCACATCAGAAAGAGAGTAGAAAGGAGAATTAAAATAACTTCCCTTTCCAGCCCCTCCCCTTCTCTTTCATTCCACTCAGTTACCTGCCGGATTCATTCCTCCCATTGACCAACCAGGTCGTACCTCCTACCAGTCTTCACTTACCCCCATTTCACCACCCTGCCCCCGTACCCTCACTATCTGTAGCTCCCCACCACCCCTCCCCCCCACCCCCCCCCACACACACACACACCCAAACTTAAAGATGGGTTACATGCAAACCGTTGACCATGCAAAAAGTGGTTTGACTGTTCATGGATAGACAATATCCTATTATTGCTGTTAACCATCAATCAGCTTTAATGAGCACATTCTCCATGATATTGCCTTGACCTACAGAGCCCACTCGTCAATCAGTCAGCAATCACCTTTCATGCAGTATAAATCTGTCTTGCTCCACAAAGTAGTATTCTTGCAAAATGCCCCGATGGATGCAAGTCGAAAAGCTTTGACAAATTTTTTTTCAGCAATAAAAATGCAAAAATTAAAGTCACCCTAGTTATGCCAGACCATAGAACTGCTCTGTCATTCGAGAGAAATGACTGTGGTTTCACCTGACAGTCGCCATAAATCAGGTGAGAAGAGAGCTTGAGAAGGAAAAACCTTTCATGATAACCATAGCTGGCAGCAGGAATTAAATCCATACTGTTAGCTTCACTTAAACTCAGGCAACGGAGCTAAGCTGACACAGGTAACCTTGAGAATGAGATCATGATGTGTATCTTCTATTCTTAGTAGTGGAACAATATGTTCTGGAACAAATCAGACTATTTCTGACTTGGTGACAAGTCAGAATTAATTAATGACCTAATAACAAAAAAAATCATCTCCACAGGAATGATCATATCAAATTGAAACTTGACTTTTATGCTGAGGATAAGAAACCTGCATCTGAAACTGATGTCCTAAACTTAAATATTAGCAATTACGAAGGTATGGAGACGGTTAAAGTGAATTAGGAAAAAATATTAAGAGATAAGCTGGTAGATAAGTAGCAGTAGACAATTAAAAAAAACTTCTATAACTCTCAACAAAGATGCGTTCCATTGTGCAAAGTAATAGAAGGAAGGATGAATAACAATGAATAAAAAGGGGTACAAAGCTGCAAAGGCGTAATTGAAAGTGATTTAATCTTACTTGCTAAGGTGAATTATTTCTGAATGCTTATGTTATGCAAGATTAGCTCATTTAGATTCAAAGTTGAAATTCCATTTATAGCTGAAGAGAAGGCACATTAATCGGGTAAAGTGGGGAATTATTTTACAGACAAATTATGAAGCCTATGATCAGATAAGAGATTGTACGTAAAAAAAGGTGTAACTACACCAGCTGTAAGTAATCCATTCCAATTTCTTTAATTTCCTCCAATAGACAAAGAGGAAACATGTTTCTACAGCCATAGATTTAATGTCGCATCTGGAATTTTACCAAACGATTCCTGAGATTGTCAGTAAATTATATTCACTCATCATCCTCACCAGAGAACTGCACTAAATATGCAATATTGCATTTGCTTAATTGCTTTCAAACCCGCACTGACTGCTCTCACAGGCTTAATTTTCTGACTGATTTTTGTTTGATTGACAAATTATTCTGATTATTTCTGAAGCCAAACACAGCTGCAGCACAGGATCAGGAAGGTATATACAGAGACGACTCTATAAAGCGATCAAACATGTCAAAAAAGCACCCTAACGTCTAGCGACAAACTGAAACCAGGAATTAATGTTACAGCTTTGCATTAGCACTGCTTATGACTCCCGTTAGCATCATGTGAGTATTTTATGTAGAAAAGGAGGAATTAAATACTTAAAGACAGGCTCCTGTGTGCTCTTTGCAGACTAATTTAAATAAATCATTCTGGCCTTTAAATAATCTGGATGTCTCCGTTATCCAAGATGCTGAATCCTACCCTTGAAGCCAGATATGCTCACGTTAACTGCTTGCCTTTTTTTATTATTAACTTTGCTGGAACAGCCAACACTTATTAACCATCTATAATTGCCCTTTAAATCTTAGCAGGCAATTTCAGAAAACAAGTAAGTCAGTCATTACTGTATACCTGGAGTGCTAGACCAGACTGTCTATTACAGGATAACAATAATTACATTGAAGAGGAGGCTATTTGGCCCATCATATTTGTGCTGATCTCTGAATGAACATCTCAATTAATACCATTATGTTAGTCTTCTCCCTTAACCCTGCACAGTGTTTCTTCTCAAATAACCATTAAATTTCCCTTTGAATGACTTATTTGAACCTATCTGCACCACACGCTCCAGAAGCACACTCCAGACTAGAGGGTAAAGTTGACATAGTCTCAGAAATGACTGGAGGTGATTTAATCTGAGGGTCACCACACCTCAAGTTGAGGGGGTGAGGTTGAGAAAGATAGTCCTTCGTGGTAACCTCAGCTTGAACAGGAATTGAACCCTTCCTGTTGCATCTCTTTACATAACAAAGCAGCCATCCAGCCAACGGAGCTAATCAAACCTCTCCAGATCATAACCATCCGCTCCGTGAGAAAGCCTTTGTTCCTCTTGGTAATTATTTTAAAGCTGTGCCTCTTATTTCATGTGTTGAAGCTAGTCTCTGCACCACTCATGATTCTGAAAGTATGCCAGACAAGGTTGGCAGATCTGCCCACCAGAAGAACATAGGTGAAACAGGTGGGTTTTCCCAACAATTTGGTGACAAACTCAAACTGCTGGAAGTTAAATTCCCCAACTGCTCTGGTCAGATCCAAACCCATACCTTTAAGAGCTCTGCATTAACATTACTTTGTCGCCACCATGCCCATACTTAATGAGCTGTTTAACTCTGAGAAAACAGATGATGCGTGACTGAATTTGTGAGCCAGAGCAAAGGATATTCTATGCAATGCATGGGGCTTCCAATGTCTCCACAAATATCTGCTTTTCTTTTTGGAGCAGTGACCTCTATCTCATTAACAAATCAATCCCAGAGTCTCCTGGAGTCTGAGTCCTACATGAGCTAAGCTATTGCTGAAGTCTGGGTAAAGTGAGACATTGCTCAGAAACTGAGGAAAGGAATACATTACTTAACACATAAGCTGCCTGCTCTAATTCTTCGTTTAGCTGAGATTGACCAATCACCAGACCTACTGATGTCAAACACTAAATTGAAAATATCAATGACAGGACATTCTATTCATCTAAAAATATCTGTGAATTTAGACAGCAATTGGGTGGAACAGTGCAATTGCATTTTTGACCTACCTGGTGCTATCGATGAGTCTGTGGGCAAACTGATAGCAAACTGATAGCAAGCTTGGCCTTACCACCTCATTCTTTAATGAGTTATCCATTCAAAGCGATCTTCCCTCGGATATTCCATGGAGAGCTCCTCCTTCAGGATACACAAAAGCTAAAAGAACAGCTTCCGTAAACTCCTCTGTTCACACCCCTTGATCACTTTAGGCCAATAATCTCCTCTTTCGACTCAGTGCTTATCAAACCTTGGACATCCAACAGGAACAGAAACCAGTGCCACCCTCACCCCGCTCCCTTCCCAACCTCTCTTCCTCTTACATGGTGTCAGGGCAAAGGCCCTCTTCTTTTTTTCAAACTTGCCCATTCCATGTTCATAGGGCTCACTCGCGACCTACCAATCTTACTGACCTCCCAGAATTTGGCTAGGTTCTGGCTGCATTCCACTCCTGCACCACCCTCCAACCAAACTCAGGATCACCTCCAGTGCATCAAAATTCATCTTCATGGCACATCATGCTATTTAATCCTTACAATAAAATTGATAAGCACCACTAATTAACCGCTCAGATACGCATAGAATCGCAGTGTTTATAAGAGCATGAAAAGAGGCCTGTCAACCTGTCAAGTCTGCACTGGTCATCAAACATCCATCCATTCTAATCCCATTTTCCAGCACTTGTTGAGTAGCCTTATATACTATGGTATGTCTTGTGCTCATGTAGATGCTTCTTAAATGTCTTGAGGGTCTTGAGAGAATGGCCTAGCAGAGTCAGCCATTTAAGACAGAGGTGAGGAGAATTTTTTTCTTTCGGAGGACAATGAACCTTTACCCCAGGGCTGTAGAGGCTAGATCATTCAAGAATGAAATAGATTGAGATATTAAGGGAATTAAAGGTTTTGGGATAAAGACAGGAAAGTAGAATTGAGGCTTATCAGATTAGCCGTTGAATAGCATAGCAATCTTGATGGGCTGAATGGTCTGTTGCTGCTCTGACACCTCATGAAACCTCTCCCAGCTGGCAAGAATATTATTGTGGCTACTAAAACATTGGCAAGGACTGGTGTATACAATAAGCTGTTGGAATAAAAGTGAGAGATTTTGAAGAAAATAAGGCAGAGTTTCTTTCCCTTTCGCTCACCATTCATTTTGAGCATCCCCTGGGGTTGGTGCGAAGCTTCTGCTGCCTCTGCAAATTAGTTCCACCATCTACTGTGTGTAGATTTATGAAAGACATTATTAGTGTTGGGCTTGGCTGCCTGAAGTTACAACCCATTGATTTAATTTAATTGTGTGGGGATTGAATTTTTATTTTCAGTGCCTTGTCATCAGAGCCCAACACGAATAACTTCTTTCATAAATCTACACACAGTAGATGGTAGAATTAATTTCCAGAGGGGGTGCACCCGGATGAATAAACAAACAAATCTCAAAAAGCAAAAATTACCAAGGTATTCAATGTTATACTTTCAAGAGCTTAGTCTCAGCTACATACTTTTGCTGGAGACGTTGTAAAAGGTGTTTGCAGAATGCCTGTAGGATGTCACAGATTGGTACATGCATGCTATGCAGTCATTAGCGAGGTGGCAGAAGCAGTGTGTGAGTTATGGTTGGTGCCTTGTGTTCACTCAGGCTAGGAGATCAGGTACATTCACTGGTAGCCTTCATGTGAGTGGGCAGTCAAGTTTGAAATTTGGACTCATTTAGTCAGAAGACCAACCTCGAGATGGGTGTTGAAATACAGATCACCCACAATCTAATTCAATGGCAACGCAACTTTGACAGGTTGTATAGCTTGCTCCTGTGGCTAGGTTACTTTATAAATGAATGCTTCTGGTAGGCGATTTTTGAACAAATGTTGCCTTCTAGCTCTGAGATGAGAGTGCTTGCTGGAAAAGCACAGCAAGTCAGGCAGCATTCAAGGAGTAGGATGTTTCGGGCTGGAGACCTTCATCAGGAATTTCTGTGTCTCCACCTTCTAGCTCTGCTTACCCAATCACATGATTCTATCAGCAAAGACCCATGACCATATATATTTCAGCATATACCTGTAAATGGGAAGACGATGGCCTAGTGATGTTATCACTGAGCTGTTAATCCAGACACCCAGGTAATTTTCTGGGGATCTCAGTTTGAATCCCACCATGGCAGATGATAGAATTTGAATTCAATAAACATCAGGATTTAAGAGCGTAATCCATTGTTGATTGTTGGGAAAAGCCCTTCTGGTTCACTGATGCCCTTTAGAGAAGGAAGCTGCCATCTTTACCTGGTCTGGCCTACATGTGACTCCAGATCCACAGCAAGGTGGTTGACTCCTAACTGTCCTCAGGGCAATAACTGGGATAATAAATGCTGGCCTAGTCAGTGACGCCCTCATCCTGTGAATAAATAAGAAAGAAAAGGTGCCAGTGGGTATTTTGACACAGCTGGTTGACTGGGGGTAACAGTGTAATGATGAAGTCTCTGAATAAAGGAGTCCCAATTTAAGACTGAGATGAGGAGGAATTTCTTTGGAACTCCTTGCCACAGAGAGCTGTGCCAGCCGAGTCCTTGTCTACATTAAAGGCTGGGACAGATCCTTGATTAGTCAGGGAATGAAGGGTTACAGGGAAAAGGCAGGAAAGTGGATATAGATGTGTCAGACCAGCCATGATCCTACTAGGTGGTGGAGCAGGCCTGGGGGGGCTGAATGGCCTACTCCTGTTCTTATTGCTTATGTCTTATTGCAGCAGTTGCCCATGGCATCCGTTAGTCTTGTGAGACCATAGATCTGCACCTGGGAAGTCTTGCTTCAGTGTTTGTTGGTAGAGCAGTGTCTGGTGTGGCCCACATGGGAGTGGCAGTCTCGGCTGCAGCGACTGCACCTGAAGGACTTGTCTTGGTGCTGTTTTTTCGGCACTTTCTTTAGCAGTAAGCCTCAGCTTCTCTTCTGCCCATGTGATACCTATGGAAGGCCACCTGCAGCTCCCAGCCTCCCAATAATTACAATAATTGCTTTCTCTAGCGCAAGAAAAAGAGACAAGCTTTAGTTTTGACAGACAATTATGATCTTGCTATTTTGAGAGTGTCTGCTGACACTAACCATCTGATGATAAATTCTGACTGAGCATGATCACCTCCAATTTTCTTCCAAAGCGCAATAGCGTGTGTAATATAAAGACTATTTTTAAGAATTAAAGGTCTAATTTATTAAGTTTTTATATTTTCATCTATATATATATTTTCATCTATATATTTATTTTTAAAATGGGTTTGTTAGTTTTATTTATCACTCTTTATTTCAAAGATTTTGCAGCTACTGCACATGTTTGGGTGTCACCAAATGATCGCTCTAAAAAGTTAAATTTTTGTGTTAAATTTTTGAATTGTGTTTAAAAGTCTTTTTTTCAAAAGGAGAGTATGGATAGAAGCTTAGCATCTGCTTTAGTTCACACCGTGTCAGATTCAGAGTCACTAATGCTCTTTATGGAACCAAAATTTGTCCACTTAGAGTCATAGAGTCATAGAGATGTACAGCATGGAAAAAGACCCTTCGGTCCAACCCGTCCATGCCGACCAGATATCCCAATCCAATCAAGTCCAGCACCCGGCCCATATCCCTCTAGCTCTGGACTCCCTGACCCCAGGGAAAATACTTTGCCGATTTACCCTATCCATGTCCCTCATAATTTTGTAAACCCCTACAAGGTCACCCCTCAACCTCCAATGCTCCAGGGAAAACAGCCCCAGCTTGTTCAGCCTCTCCCTATAGCTCAAATCCTCCAAACCTGGTTTGGCTTGGGCGGGAGTCCAGACTCACAGCAATGTGGTTGACTTTCCAATGCCCTCTGAAAAGGCCAAGCAAGTCACTAAGTTCTATAGAACTGCTACATAGTCTAATAAAAGGAATGAAACTAGACACACCACCCAGCATTAACCAATACACCAGGAATGACAGGGCAGGAATGAGTGCCAAAACTGGGAGAGCTACCTCACAAACTGGTTTAGCAACAGCCTGGTTAGCACTGCTGCCTCACAGTGCCAGGGACCTGGGTTTGATGTTCTTCGGAGGGTTGGGGTGGACTTGTTGGGCCGAAGGGCCTATTTCCACACTGTAGGGATTCTGATTCTGATTCGGACAATGGTACATACAACCCTTACAACCATGCAAACCCTTCTTGCCAACATATATTTGGTTTTATTCATTCATGGGATGTGGGCATCACTGGCTGAGAAAGTATTTATTGATCATTTCTAATTTCCTTTGAGAAGGTGGTGGTGAGATGTCTCTTTAAACCACTGTGGTCCATTTGGTCTGGGTACACCCACAGTACATTAGGGATGGATTCCCAGGATTTTTATCCAGCGACAGTGAGGAACAATGTTACATTTCCAAGTGAGGAGGGTGGGTGGCTTGGAGGGGAACTTGCAAGTGTTCCCATCTACCTGCTATCCTTGTCCTTCTAGATGGAAGTGGTCATGGTTTTGGAAGGTGCTGTCTGAGGAGCACTGGTGAATTTCTGCAGTGTATCTTGTAGATGATGCATACTGCTGCTACTGAGCGTCGGTGGTGAATATGGTGCCAATCAAGTGGATTGCTCAAGTGAGATGGTGTCGAGCACTTGTTGGAGCTGTACTCAGACAGAAAAATGGGCACTATTCCATCCCACTCCTGAATCATGTTTTTGAGATAGTGGACTAGCCTTTGAGAGTCAGGAGGTGTTAGTCACTGCAGGATTCCTAGCTTCTGACCTGTTCTAGTTGTCACAGTATTTACACGGCCAGTCTAATTCAGTTTCTAGTTAATGATAACCACCTGGATGTTGATATATCTAGTGGTGAGTGCCAAAACTGGGAGAGCTATCCTACAAACTGGTTTAGCAACAGCCTGACATAGTCATTCACTTGACTCACACCATGCACAAGCAATGCCTGAGGCATAGCCAGTACCATCCCTGGGCATGCCCTGACCCACTGGCAGCATGGACTTAGAAGAACTCTGGGGAAATAATAATGGAGAACCAGGAAATGAGAGAGAAAAACTGAAAAAAATACTTAGTATTAGTCTTCATGCTAACAGCATCCCAAATTATTAAATATTCAAGCAGCAAAGAATACGAAATAATAGCTATCACTCGAGGAAAATGTGCTCCATTAACTGATTTGATGCATCTTAGAATATGAAGGGAAATAGCAACAGGATTAATGGATGCACACGTAGTATTCTTTCTGGAATCCTCAAATTCTAGAGAAGTCCTAAGGAATTGCAAAACTGCCTTTATTTTGAAAAGGAGGGAGATTGTCTTATGAGGAGCAGTGGACTAGATTAAGCCTCTTCATGTTGGAATATAGAAGAATGGGAAGCCAGGTTATTGCAAGGATTTTACAGGACTTGACAGAGTAGACACGGAAAGTTGTTTCCCGTATGGACGTGAGAGCGTAGTCTCAGGCTAAGGAGTCAATCGTTTAAGACAGGGATGAGGAGGAATTTCTTTTCTCAGAGGGCAGTAACTCAGTAAAATTCCTTACTGCTGAGAGTTGTTAAGACTGGGTCATTCAATATATTCAAAACTGAGGTGGACAGCTTTTCACTCAGTAAGGGAATCGTGGTGTGCAGAGAAAAGGCAGGAAAGTGGGAGTTCTGCCTAATCATCTCAGACATAAACTCATTGAATAGCAATGTAGGTTTGATGGCCTGAGTCCAACTGACCAACTTCTGCTTTGATATCTTATGGACTTTGAACAAGGTCTTTGACCCTTGGACAATTCAGAGACAGAGGAGGAGGTGGCCAGTGAGGGTAAATGTACTCTTACCTGCCCCGTATTACTGTCCAGGATGCCAAGGATGCCCTGATTAATGCCAGGTCCACAAAGATTATAGCAATAGATTCATGTCACAATGAAGTGCAGCCATCATTCTGCCCACTCTGTGCCCAGCGATGATCCCCATGCCCACTCTCCAACCAACACCTTCAACATCCCTCACTCTCTTCATTAAAAAAATGAGAATAGACACAATGGGAAAGTGCGAGGACAGGCTGCCTGAACTGCTGTGCTCTTCCAGCACCACTAATCCAGAATCTGGTTTCCAGCATCTGCAGTCATTGTTTTTACCACAATGGGAAAGTGGCTGCTTTGGGAAACGAGAAATGCAATTGCTTCGCCACTTGCGAAGATCTTTGCATCCTCGCTCTCCACTAGAGTCGTACCTGAGGACTGGAGAGAGGCAAATGTAATTCCTCTCTTCAAGAAAGGAAATAGGGAAATCCCCGGCAATTACAGACCAGTCAGTCTCACATCTCATCTGCAAGGTGTTAGAAAGGATTCTGAGGGATAGGATTTATGACCATCTGGAAGAGCATGGCTTGATTAAATGCAGTCAACACAGCTTTGTGAGGGGCAGATCATGCCTCACAAACCTTATTGAGTTCTTTGAGGATGTGACTAGAAACGTTGATGAGGGTCGAGCTGTGGATGTGGTATATATGGACGTCAGCAAGGCATTTGATAAGGTTCCCCATGGTAGGCTCATTCAGAAGGTCAGGAGGAATGGGATACAGGGGAACTTAGCTGTCTGGATACAGAATTGGCTGGCCAACAGAAGACAGCCAGTGGTAGTAGAAGGAAAATATTCTGCCTGGAAGTCAGTGGTGAGTGGTGTTCCACAGGGCTCTGTTCTTGGGCCTCTACTGTTTAAAATTTTTATTAATGACTTGGATGAGGGGATTGAAGGATGGGTCAGCAAGTTTGCAGATGAAACAAAGTTTGGAAGTGTCGTTGACAGTATAGAGGGCTGTTGTAGTCTGCAGCGGGACATTGACAGGATGCAGAGATGGGCTGAGAGGTGGCAGATGGAGTTCAACCTGGATAAATGCAAGGTGATGCCTTTTGGAAGGTCGAATTTGAAAGCTGAGTACAGGATTAAGGATCGGATTCTTGGCAGTGTGGAGGAACAGAGGGATCTTGGGGTGCAGGTACATAGATCCCTTAAAATGGCCACCCAAGTGGACAGGGTTGTTAAGAAAGCATATGGTGTTTTGGCTTTCATTAACAGGGGAATTGAGTCTAAGAGTCGTGAGATCTTGTTGCATTTCTATAAAACTTTGGTTAGACCGCACTTGGAATACTGCGTCCAGTTCTGGTCGCCCTAGTATAGGAAAGATGTGGATGCTTTGGAGAGGGTTCAGAGGAGATTTACTAGGATGCTGCCCGGGCTGGAGGGCTTATCTTATGAAGAGAGGTTGACTGAGCTCGGACTTTTTACATTGGAGAAAAGGAGGAGGAGAGGGGACCTAATTGAGGTATACAAGATAATGAGAGGCATAGATAGAGTCGATAGCGAGAGACTATTTCCCAGAGCAGAAATGGCTAACACGAGGAGTCATAGTTTTAAGCTGGTTGGAGGAAAGTATAGAGGGGATGTCAGAGGTGGGTTCTTTACACAGAGAGTTGTGAGAGCATGGAATGCGTTGCCAGCAGTAGTTGTGGAAGCAAGGTCTTTGGGGACATTTCAGAGACTCCTCGATATGCATATGGTCACAGACATTTGAGGGTGCATACATGAGGATCAGTGGTCGGCACAACATCGTGGGCTGAAGGGCCTGTTCTGTGCTGTACTGTTCTATGATGGAAAAGGATATTGATGAAAATAAAGAACAGAAATTTATTGAAACAACCTTATCCACTCCTCCTCATCAATACTCGAGTGCAACTGCAAAGGCAATCTTTTCATTTCTCTCGCATTCCTTACTGCAGCTCAGAAACGGGCAGGCTGCTCACATCCGATTGCTGAATTAGCCTCTTGGCTAATACACTCCCGGTTATGGAGCTCACACATGTACAGACAAGGAATGTTATGCCCTACGTATGGAGTTATGTGTCTATACCTGTGCAGCCATTTATTTTGTATACGTCAGTGTCACTGTGGGTGTATATTTATACCTGTGTGGGTATGTGTTCATGCCTATGTAGTAGTGAGCTTATACCCATGCAAGTGTGTATCTGTACCTGTGTACGAGAGTGTCTACATCTGTGTGGTGTCTTTCTGTTCCTGTGCAGTTGTGAATCTATACATGAGCAGGTATCTGCCTGTACTTGTGTATATGTGTCTATACCTATGTAAGTATTTGTCCATACCTGTACTGATGTGTGCCTGTAGCAACATGCATATGTGTGTCTGTACTTGTGTAGGTGTATACCTGTACCTGTATATGTGTGTGTTTGTACCCGTGTGTGTCTTTACTGGGTAGGTGTGTTTCTACACCTGTGTGGGTGAATGTCTATGCCTGTGTGGTGTGTGTTTGTATCTGTGTAGGCATGAGTGCATACCGCTTGTGGGTGTGTGTTTGTACCTGTATATGTGTGTGTCCATACCTGTGTGGGCGTGAATCCATACCTGTGTGGGTGTGCGTCTATACCTGTGTGGGCGTGTTCGTGTCTGTGAGTCCATACCTGTGTGCGAGTGAGTCCATACCTGTGTGGGTGTGTGTCCATATCTGTGTGGGCGTGTTCGTGTCTGTGAATCCATACCTATGTGCGTGTGTGTCCATGCCTGTGTGCACGTGAGTCCATGCCTGTGTGGGCATGTGTCCATACCTGTGTGCGAGTGTGTCCATACCTGTGTGAGTGATGTGTCCATACCTGTGTAGGTGTGAGTCCATACCTGTGTGGGCGTGCGTCCAAACCTGTGTGGGTGTGTTCGTGTCTGTGAGCCCATACCTGTGTGGGCGTGTTCGTGTCTGTGAGTCCATATCTGTGTGGGTGTGAGTCCATACCTGTGTGGGTGTGCGTCCATACCTGTGTGGGAGCGTGTCCATACCTGTGTGGGCATGTTCGTGTCTGTGAGTCCATACCTGTGTGCGCGTGTTCGTGTCTGTGAGTCCATACCTGTATGGGTGTGCGTCCATACCTGTGTGGGTGTGCATCCATACCTGTGTGGGCATGTTCGTGTCTGTGAGTCCATACCTGTGTGCGGGAGTCCATACCTGTGTTGGTGTGAGTCCATACCTGTGTTGGTGTGCGTCCATACCTGTGTGGGTGTGTTCGTGTCTGTGAGTCCATACCTGTGTGGGCGTGTTCGTGTCTGTGAGTCCATACCTGTGTGGGCGTGAGTCCATACCTGTGTATGTGTGTGTGTGTGTGTATGTGTGTGTGTGTGTGTACATGGTTTGAGCATGTGTGTGTGTCTGTGTTTGCTATGTTACATGTGTGTGCATGCATGTCTGTGTACACGTGTTTGCAGAATATGTGTGCACATTCATGTGTATGTATGTGAGTGTCTCTTCTTTATTCAATCAGTGGCTAGACTAGTATTTATTGCCTATCCCTAACTGCCCAGTTAAGAATCAACCTTTGCTGTGGGTCTGGGGTCACATGTAGTCCAGACCAGGTAAGTTTCCAATGAACCAGATGGGAGTTTCTGACAATTGACAACAGTTTCAATTGTTAAACTCCTAATTCCAGATTGTTATTGAAGTCACTGCCCAAGAGTACAATGGGATCTAGATCTTGATCAACTGGATCAGTAGGCTGAGGAATGGCAGATAGCAAATTTAGATAAATGCAAGCTGTTGCATTTTGTTAACACAAACCAGGACAGTATTACACAGTTAATCGTAGGACCCTGTGGAGTGTTGTTGAGCAAAGAGACCTAATGGTGCAGGTACATCATTCATTAAAAGTGGAGTCACAGGTAGACGGGATGGTGAAGAAGGCATTTGGTACACTTGCCTCCATCAGTCAGAGCACTCAGGACAGGAGTTGGGACGTCATGTTATGGCTTTATAGGATATTGGTAAGGCTGCATTTGGAATACTGGCACCCTGCTATAAGAAGGACATTATTAAACTGGAAGGGGTGTTAAAAAAGTATTTACAAAGATATTACAAAAGACTGAAGAGTTTGAGCTCTAAGGAGAGGCTGGATAGGTTGGAATTTCTTTCCCTGGAGCATTGGAGGCTGAGGGATAACCTTATAGAGGTTTGTAAAACCATGTGGGACATAGGTAAGGTGAATAGCAAAGGTATTTTCCCCAGGGAGGGGAATCCAAAAGTTAAGGGCGTAAATTTAAGGTGAAAGCAAAGATTTAAAAGGGTCCTGAAAGGCAATATTTTCACTCAGAGGGCAGTGCGTCTATGGAACTAACTGCCAGAGGAAGCAGTACAGACTGGTACAATTGCAACATTTAAAAGACACTTGGACAGATACATGGAAAGGAAAGGTTTAGGGGGAACTGGGCCAAATGCAGGCAAATGGGACTAGTTCAGTTCAGGAAATTTGGTTGGGTTGGACTGAAGGGCCTGTTACTGTGCGATATGACACTACAACTACATCCTTAGGTCTGAAAATAGCTGACTAATGAGGGCATAGGTTTAAGGTGAGAAGGGAAAGGTTTAAAAGGGACCTGAGGGGCAACATTTTCACACAGAGGGGGGTGTGGATATGGAACGAGCTGCCAGAGGAAGTGATAGATGCCGGTACAATTACAACATTTAAAAGACATTCAGACAGGTTCTTGGATAGGAAAGATTCAGAGGGATATGGGACTAGTACAGCTTTGGAAACCTGGTCAGCATCAATGAGTTGGACTGAAGGCTTTGTTTCCATGTTGTATGACCCTATGATACCACCTGCCATGGTAGGATTCAAACCTGGGTCTGAAAAACATGCCCTGGGTCTCTGGATTAATCACTATACTACTGGGCCAAGGCATTTGTGCATTCATATGGTGTGAATGTGCATGTGTTTTGTATCTGCGCTCTTGCATGTTTGCATGCATGTGTAAATGGGTGAGTCCAAATGTGTGTCAATGTGTGTGTGTGTGTGTGGGGGGGGGGCAGCACAGTGGCTCAGTGGTTAGCACTGCTGCCTCACAGTGCCAGGGTCCTGGGTTCAATTCCACCCTTGGATGACTGTCTGTGTAGAGTTGCACATCCTCCCTGTGTCTGCATGTCATTCCTCTGGGTGCTCACGTTTCCTCCCACAGTCCAAAGATATGCAGGTTAGGTGGATTGGACATGGTTAATATTGGTTTACAGAATACATTAGGAGGTTTGGTCTAAAAGGGGCCATGTTCAGAGGGCCAGTCTGGACTTGTAGGGCCAAATGGCCTGCTTCCACAATGTAGGAATTCGTTAGGGTCATAGAGATATACAGCACAGAAACAGAACCTTTGGTCCAACCCTTCCATGCCGACCAGATATCCCAACCTAATCTAGACCCATCTGCCAGCACCTGTCCCATATCCCTCCGAACCCTTCCTATTCATATACCCATCCAGATGCCTTTTCAATGTTGCAATTGTACCAGCCTCTACCACTTCCTCTGGCAGCTTATTCCATACATGCACCACCTCTGCGTGAAAAGGTTGCTCTCAGGCCTATTTTATATCTTTCCCCTCTCACCCTTAACTTACACCCTCTAGATCTGGACTCCCCAACCCCAGGGAAATTACATTGTCTATTTATCCTATCCATGCCCCTCATGATTTTTATAATCCTCTATAAGGTCTTCTCTCGGCCTCCAATGCTCCACGGAGAACAGCCCCAGCCTGTTCAGCCTCTCCCTGTTACTCAAATCCTCCAACCCTGGCAACACCCTTGTAAATCTTTTTGGAACCCTTTCAAGTTTCACAACATCTTTCCTACAGGAAGGAGACTAGAATTGCGCATAATATTCCAACAGTGGCCTAACCAATATCCTGTACTGTTGCAACATGACCTCCCAATTCCTATACTCAATACTCTGACCAATGAAGGAAAGTATACCAAACACCTTCTTCACTATCCTATCTACCTGATACTCTACTTTCAAGGAGCTATGAACCTGCACTCCAAGGTCTCTTGGTTCAGCAACACTCCCTAAGACCTTACCATTAAGTGTATAAGTCCTGCTAAGATTTGCTTTCCCAAAATGCAACACCTCGCATTTATCTAAATTAAACTCCATCTGCCATTCCTCAGCCCATTGGCCCATCTGGTCCAGATCCTGTTGTAATCTGAGGTAACCCTCTTCGCTGTCCACTACACTTCCAATTTTGGTGTCATCTGCAAACTTACTAAATATACCTCCTATGTTCACATCCAAATCATTTATATAAATGATGAAAAGTAGTGGATCCAGCACTGATCCTTGTGGCACTGCACTAGTCACAGGCCTCCAGTCTGAAAAACAACCCTCCACCATCACCCTCTGCCTTCTACCTTTGAGCCAGTTCTGTATCCAAATGGCTAGTTCTCCCTGTATTCCATGAAACTTAACTTTGCTAACCAGTCTCCCATGAGGAACCTTGTTGAACACCTTACTGAAGTCCATATAGATCACGTCCACTGCTCTGCCCTCATCAATCCTCTTGGTTACTTCTTCAAAAAACGTAATCAAAACTCAACAACTTGCCCACTACCGACGTCAGGCTCACCGGTCTATAGTTCCCTGGCTTGGTTTTACCAGCTTTCTTAATTAGTTGTCCCACATTAGCCAAACTCCAACCTCCTGGCACCTCATCTGTGATTATCGATGATACAAATATCTCAGGAAGGGGCCCAGCAATCACTTCCCTAGCTTCCCACAGAGTTCTAGAGTACACCTTATCACGTCCTGCGGATTTATCTCCCTTTATGCTTTTCAAGACATCCAGCACTTCCTCTTCTGTAATATGGACATTTTTCAAGATGTCACCACCTATTTCCCTACAGTCTATATCTTCCATGTCCTTCTCCACAGTAAACATTGATGCAAAATACTCATTTAGTATCTCCCCCATCTTTTGCATCTCCACACAAAGGCCTCCTTGCTGATCTTTGAGGAGCCCTATTCTCTCCCTAGTTACCTTTTGTCCTTAATGTATTTGTAAAAACCTTTTGGATTCTCCTTAACTCTATTTGCCAAAGCTATCTCATGTCCCCTTTTTGTCCTCCTGATTTCCCTCTTAAGTAAATTCCTATTGCCTTTATACTCTTCTAAGGATTCACTCGATCTATCCTGTCTATACCTGACACATGCTTCCTTCTTTTTCTTAACCAAACCCTCAATTTCTCCAGTCATCCAGCATTCCTTATAGCCTACCAGCCTTTCCTTTTATCCTAAGAGGTATATACGTTTTCTGGACTCTCGTTTTCTCATTTCTGAAGGCTCCCCTTTTCCAGCCGTTACTTTACCTGCGAACATCTGCGCCCAATCAGCTCTTGAAAGTTCTTGCCTAATACCATCAAAATTAGCCTTTCTCCAATTTAGAACTTCAACTTTTAGATCTGGTCTATCCTTTTCCATCACTATTTTAAAACTAATATAATTATGGTAGCTGGCCCCAAAGTGCTCCCTCACTGACACCTCAGTCACCTGATTCCTGATGAAGGGCTTTTGCCGAAACGTCAATTCTCCTGCTCCTTGCATGTTGCCTGACGTGCTGAGCTTTTCCAGCACCACACACTCTCAACCTCACTCACCTGCCCTGTCTTATTTCCCAAGAGTAGGTCAAGGTTTGCACCTTCTCTAGTAGGTACATCCACATACTGAATCAGAAAATATTCTTGTACACGCTTAACAAATTCCTCTCCATCTAAACCCTTAACATTATCGCAGTCGCAGTCTATGTTTGGAAAGTTAAAATCCCCTACTATAACCACCCTATTATTCTTACAGATAGCTGAGATCTCATTACAAATTTATTTCTCAATTTCCTGCTGACTATTAGGGTGTCTATAATACAATCCGAATAAGGTGATCATCACTTTCTTATTTCTCAGTTCCTCAGTTTCTATCCTTCCTGTAACATTTGTATCCTGGAACATTAAGCTGCCAGTCCTGTCCATCCCTGAGCCATGTTTCTGTAATTGCTATGATATCCCAGTCTCATTTTCCTAATCATGTCCTGAGTTCATCTGCCTTCCCTGTTAGGCCTTGCATTGAAATAAATGCAGGTTAATTTATTAGTCCTACCTTGTTCTCTGGTTTGTTCCTGCCTGCCCTGATTGTTTGACTCACTTCTGTTCTCAACTGTACCAGTCTCAGATTGATCTCTTTCCTCACTATCTCCTTGGGTCCCTCCGCACCACCTTACTAGCTTAAATCCTCCCGAGCAGCTCGAGGAAATCTCCCTGTCAGTATATTAGTCCCTTTCTAATTCAGGTGCAATCCATCCTTCTTGTACAGGTCACTTCTACCCCAGAAGAGATTCCAATGATCCAAAAATATGACTCCTTCTCCCATACACCAGCTCATCAGACATACATTCATCTATTCTATCCTCCTACTTCTACCCTCAATAGCTTGGAGCACCTGGAGTAATCCAGATATTACTACCCTCAAGGACCTCCTTTTTAAATTCCTGCCTAACTTTCTACATTCTCCCTTCAGACTCTCAACCTTTTCCCTTCCTATGTCGTTGGTTCCAATGTGGACAATGACCTCCTGCTGGTCCCTCTCCTCTTTGAGAACATTCTGCACCCTCTCTGAGACATCCTTGATCCTGGCACCAGGGAGGCAACACACTATTCTGATTTTTCGCTGCTGACCACAGAAACGTCCGTCTGTGTCTCGGACTAGACAGTCCCCTAACACAAATCGAGGTCTCGGAACCTTATGTGCCCCTCATTACATTAGAACCAGTCTCGATACGAGAAACTTAGCTATTCATGCTACATTCCGCTGAGAATCCATCACCCCCTACATTTTCCAAAACAGCTTACTTGTTTGAAATGGGGATAGCCACAGAAGACTCCTGCACTATCTGCCTACCTCTCTCACTTTTCCTGGAGTTAAGCCATCTCCCTGGCTGTGTCTGCAGCTTTTCTCCCTTCCTATAACTGTCATCCATCACAGCCCCTTGCTCTTGTAAGTTCCTCATTGCCTCTCAATGTCGCTCCAACAGATCCATTCAATCTGACAGGATTTGCAACCAACAGCATTTATTGCAGATATAATCCTCAGTAACACGTAAACTCTCCAGAAACTCCCACAAATGACAAGAAGAGCATATCATTCTTCTAAGGGCCATTTTCCTTCTTTCAATCTACAGACCCAGAAAATAGCACCATCTTATTCCTCTACAAAACACTGCTCCAGACTAACATAAAACTCATGACTTTAGAAACATATCTCAGTAAAACATATAATCAAGGAAGAACCCACTCTAATCACTATTGTAGATTTACAGCAAGGCTATACTTAAAACTATCACTTATCTGTTTCAGTGCTGTGACTTCTTTCAAACAAGTTCCTCCAAGATCAGTTGTGAATTTCACTGTTTGTTAATTTTCCAACGTGCACTCTGATGTCCAGTGATACATGAATTCATCAGTAAAGGCAGTAACTGCGCAGGTTCAGTGCTGTGTCAGTTAGCAGGGTGGGTTTCTTTCTCTCTCTCTCTCTCTTGTACAGACCATGTGCTGCCTATTCTCTGATCGTCTCCCTTTCAGAAGTGACGTTGTTTTGACTTTTTTTTTGTTCCAAAGTTCCAAAACAATTGCAACAGCTACTCCTGGAATTTGAGGAAATCACCTCCAACACCTAAAGTACCTCAAAAGAGGAGCAGCCTATTACAGCCAGAAATCTTTCCCGTCCTCCATCTTGGATTACCCAGAATCTAGCGAGAGAGAGAGAGTTGCAAGATATTGGAGCTGATCAGGTTGGAGACTAAGGAATGGGGATGTCTATTTGGAACATTTAAACAATGAAGTGGAAGGTATCCTCACTCCTCAACTGGGACATCCCCCCTATGGGGGCAATGTAATGATGACTAGGGCCAAGATATTCAGGAATTGCCGAGAGCTGGGCGAGGCCAAATAGATTTTTCCTGTTCAGGTCTTCAACTATGTCCTTCTCTCTAGTTATTTTACATGTATGCATCTGGTGGTGAGCGCATATATATATATGAGCATGCATGTGTGTGTGTGTGCATGTGTAAATGGCTTGTAAACAAATGTGTGCATGTTCAAGTGTCTGTTTGTATACATATATTTCTGTGTGTCTGCAAGTGGTTTGCATGCATGCATGTGTGCATGTTGATGAATAAGGGCATGAGTGGGTTATGGCATGTGTATGTATGCATCTGTGTGTGCATTTAGTCATGAGTGCATGTATATGTGCATCAATATTAGTGTGTATGTGTAGGAGTGTGCATATGCATTTACACACATTTGCATCCTTTAATGTGTGCAAAGTGAGAGTGTGGACATGCATGTGTATGTGTCTACAAATGTCTGCATGTTTGTGTGCATGTGCATATTTAAGTGAGTGCCTTCATGTCATGTGAATGTGCAGGCATATGTGTTAGCATGTGCACCTGCATTTGTGTGTGCATTTGTATGTGCATGTATGCATATATGTGTGTCAGCATTTGGCTACCCTTGTGTGGTAATGCATTTGTGTCTATGCATTTGTATGTACATCAAGTGGTGGTGAGTGCATGTGTCTGTACAGGAGAGTCTATGTGAGCATGCATGTGTGTCCAAGCGTGTGCATTTGAATGTATATGTGTGTTTTCGTGTATTGATGCATGAGTGTGCTTGCATCTGTGATTATGCATGCATATGTGTGAGCACGCACATGCACATGTTTGTGTGGGTTTGTGCATGTGTGGGTTTGTGCATGTGTGTGTTTGTCCAAGCATGTCTTTGCAAACATGTTTGTGGCATGTGTGCATCTGCATATCTGCTTGTAGAAAAAGTGTGTGAGTATGTATGTTCATCTGTGCATATGCAAATGTACAGGTATTTATGTGCATGTGAGCATGCATCTGTGTGTATATGGAGGTGTATATGTGCTTATATACAAATGTGTATATGGATGATCAAGACACACACCAAGTGCCTGTGCTTGTGTGTTAGTATACATGTGTTTCTGTGTACATATGTTTCAATGCATGTACATATGTTTCTGTGTACATATGTTTCAATGCATGTACGCTTGCATATTTGCATGTGTATATATTTATGTCTGCATGTGCTTGTGTGGTGTGAATGTGCATACATATGTGTGTGAGCATATGCATCTGCATTCATGTATGTATGTGTGTCTGTGTTTTTACGTATGTGTGCATTGAGCTGTTGGGTGCGAATACATTTGTATGTGCAGGTGAGTGTGTATACATGCATCTCTGCATTTGTGTGTGCATGTTTGAGTCTATATGTGTGCATGCAAACATGTCTGTGTGTGCATGTGTGCTTGAAAGTCTTGTGTACATGCATATCGATGTATGTGTGTATGCATGTGGATGTATCCATGTGTGTGCCTGTGTACTTGTGCATCTGTGCAGTATAAGGGCTTGTATGTTGGTGTGCTTGTGTGTATGTCTGCACAAATAAAATGTTTGCATATGGTGTTTGTACATGTCTGTGTGCATATACATGCACACACATAGTACCAGTGTGTGTGTGTCTGTGCATGTGCTATGAATGTAGGCATATGTGTGTGCATGTATGCATTTATGTGTAGGTCTGTATGATAGCATGTGTGTGTGAATCCATGTTTGTGTGTGCGTGAATTTCTTTACACATGTGTAGTCATGTGTGTATGTTTTGCAAGTGTGTGTGGTTGTGCATGCATATCTATGTATTTATGTGTGCGCCTGGTGGGTGTGTGTATGTATATGTGCATCTATGCATGTGTGTATGCACGATTTTGCATGGAAGCATGCATGTATTTGTATGCGAGTTAGAGTATGTGTGTGCTTTTGCATGTGTGTTTTTATGTATGAGTGTGTCTGCATGTATGCATATGCATGCACAAATGTAAATGTATATATGTGCACATGTGTACATACCCACCTGTGTGTGTCTGCACATGTGTGTATGCAAGTCTGTTCACACATTTGTGCCTTATGTGAACATTCATGTGTGCTTTTGTGCATGCATGTTCAAGAGTATATATGTGTGTTGTTTATTTGTTTGTCTCTGCATGTGCATTTGCACATTTCTGTCCAAGTGCATGCGTGTGTGCATTCATGTGGTGTGAATATGTATATGTATATCTGTGAGAATGTGTTTGCATCTGTTCTGCATTTGTGTGCATGTATACACTGTGTGTGTGTGTCTGTCTGCATTGCATGTGGGCCTGTTTGAGCATGTATGTATGCATGAAGGTGTTAGGCGTGTGTAATATGAGTGCTTGTGTGTGTCAGTGTGCATGTGTGTGTGGGCATGTGATGTGCATGTATATGGCATGTGTTTCTCTGCTTTCTGTAATTCAGGATTTGGAGGTGCCAGTGTTGGACTGGGGTGGACAAAGTTAAAAATCACACAACACCAGGTTATAGTCCAAGACGTTTATTTGGAAGTACTAGCTTTCGGAGCGCTGCTTCTTCATCAGGTGGTTGTGGAACAGGACCATAAGACACAGAATTTATAGCAAAAGGGTTACAGTGTCATGGAGCTGTCATAATATGTTTAACAAATTTAGATTACGTCTTTCATCTTTTAGAGTGGGATATGCTAGTTTTGTTTTTAATATGTAAATCCAAGAACTCCTTTTAAGATACATTCTCAAAATAGCTTCAGCCTTTCTAACAATAGGTGCCATCTCAGCTCAGACAATGCATTAAAGGTATAAGGTTACAGTCTGTCTGTGTCCCAATGTTGAGTCAGACTGGTTCTCTTTCTAAAGTGGGACTTACACAATCTTACTTGGATTTATGCAGTTTTTGAGCAAAATAAATATAATTCTGTAAATACAAATTCACCCAATAAACATATGTGTGCACATGCAGGAGAGACAGAGTGAGAGAGTGTGTGTGTGTGTGTGGGTGTAAGTGCATGTGAAAGTTCCTCTCCCATTTCTAGGTGACCAGGAAAGTCACATCTCAAGATAAATTAATCCTGAACGTCCTATACCAGGCAATCTTACAGCTCCCAGACTGCGGCAGTTCAAGAGCCAGCTTGCCACCACCTTGATCTGGGCAAGTAGGACACTGGCTCATTCAGTGATGCCCGCATTCCCATGAGTGAGTGAAACTAAAATGTTGTCTTGGGAACTTTGCCACATATTCTGAAGGGAATATAGTGACTCCACACTCCCCACATGTTGCAGATGTGATGAGCTACATCTGGTATCAACTGGCTTCATGTCCAAAAATTCATTCTCTTTTCATTCATTCTGCATCATGTTCAATCCTCTTCTCATTTGGAAAGCTTCAATGAAGTCCCCTGAGAGACTGTGGTTTGGAAAAATGATGATGTGGAGGTGCCGGTGCCGGTGTCAGACTGGGTTGGACAAAGTCAGAAGTCACACGACACCAGGAAACAGTCCAACAGGCTCATTTGGAAGCACTAGCTTTCGGAGCATTGCTCCTTCAATCAAGTGAAGTTCACTTTACCTGACGAAGGAGCAGCGCTCTGAAAGCTTGGGATTTCAAATAAACCTGTTGGATTATAACTTGGTGTTGTGTGACTAACTGAATTTCGGAAAAGAAAATAAGCTCATATCCATCTCGAGCGTTTTTCAAGCTTTTAAGTGATTCTGTTACCCTTCGGGCATGCCAAATCTTTATGCAGTCGACGTTTGAAATCCATCTACTAGTACAACCAAACAAAGCCTCGACACTTTTGCAGCACAGAAAAATATCACGGGATGTGGGTCTCACTGTACAGGCCAGCATTTATTACCCATCACTAATTGCCCAAAGTGCAGTTAAGTATTAATCATGTTGCTATATTAATAAAATTTTTAAAAATTGCAAATACACAATTTGCCATTAAAAAAAAGGTCAATGCTGCTATCAGTAATCAACCCATATTTTCCCAGACAATTGTATTCTGGACTAGTATCTCCAAATGTTTCCCATCTTTGACATGAGGTTTGATGGAACTTTTAGACCAAAGGATCATAAGATATGAGCAGAATTTGACCATTTGGCCCATGCTCTGTTGTTCGATCACAGCAGCTATGTTTCACAACCCCCTTCTCTTCACCTCTCCTCATAACCCTTGACCCTCAAATAAACATAATGCCTTGGCCTCCACAGACCTCTGCGGCAAACAGTAAGAGTGGTAGCTGAACAAAGAGCTAGCTTCAGATGTGAGATGGTTTGGCCACAGCAAGGGTATATTCCTTCAAAAGGCAAAAGCAGAGCTCTCTCGATGACAAAAAAGGTAGAGATTTGGATAAAAAAATTAAAATTGTACTGATAACAGATGTTTGCTAGAATATACAATTAAGCATTAGGCCAATTATAGAGAGCTTGGAAGGGTGGTTAGAAAGCAAATAAAAGAAGCAAAGAGGGAATATGAAAAGAGATCAGCAGCTAACATGAAAAGGAAACAAAATGTTTTCTATAGGAAAAAGGTGGTGAAGATAAGAAAACAGGTGATTAGAGACTAAAAAGGATTTACTCATGGATGCAGAGGGCATGGATAAGGTATTAAATGAATATTTTGCATCTGTATTTAACAAGGAAGAAGATGTTCCAGATCATGATGATAGAGGAGGCAATTTAGACACTAGAAAGGTTTATAATGGATAAGGAATAAGTATTTTATAGGCTGTCTGTATTTCAAATCGGCATAGCATCACAATCATATGAGACACATCCAATGCAAGGTAGGGTCCTGGGTGATGTTGTCAAGCAGAGAGACCGAGGGATTCAGGTACATAGCTCTTTGGAAGTTGCGTCACAGGTAAACGGGGTATTTAAGAATGTGTTTACCATGCTTGCCGTCATTGCTCAGATATTTGAGTACAGGAATTGGGTCATCATATTGAGGTTGCACAAGACGTTGGTGAGGACTTTTCTGGGGGACTCTGTATAGTTCTGGTGAGAGAAGCATTTCCCCCTTCTGAACTGAACTCTGGGCTCTTCTAAAGTGGGGCATTGAACCTTGTGTTCCAAAGACAAAACAACATAAATGGCCGCCTGGACTGTTGAGAACACAGCAGGATAATTATTTCACCCACTAACAATACAGCAAGTCTCCCAGGTCCTTGACTGCAGTCACAACCTTTCTTGGAATTAAGTCACTGTTCCAAAAGATTTTCTGATCCATTTAAAAACAATTGCCTTCACAGAATTGTCCCACATCCATCTGTCTCTATGTTAAAATCCAAGTCACCAAACTATAATAGCAAGTGCACATTTGATCCCAACTGCCTGAGAGTGTGAATGTGGTAGCTTCACACAATTTAATTTTAAAAGGAATTGGATAGTTATTTGCAAAGGAGTATGTACAGAATTGTGAGAAGGAAGTGGGAGAATAGTGTGAAATGAGTTATTCATTCGGAGAGCTGGTACAGACATGATGGGTTGACTGGCCTTCTTTTGTGCTGTAACAAATTCTGTCACAGAGGTGGATTTATTTCTCATTAATTCTTCCACCATCTGAGCAGTAGGGGTTAGCTTCCTGCCGTGTGTTATAGTTCACACTGACTGAACAAAGTCATAGAAATGTACAGCACGGAAACAGACCCTTCGGTCCAACTCGTCCATGCCGACCAGATACCCCAAGTAGACTTCCAATTCATTCAGAAATGGGGATGTATATGTTTTTAAATAAGTCAAACATAATAAGGTTTCCTCTTTTAACATGCTCTTCCCATGATATCACATTATAGTGTGATAATTGACCTGAACTTCGGTGAAGACAAGGTCAAGGTCTTCAAGATGTCCCTTACTCATATTCTCTGCCTCCACAGATAGGTTGCCACTTTGATCATAATATAGCTGACTTGTTGCTTCATGTATCCTTGGACTTTACGTACTTCTAACACAAAAAAACGTTTTTTTTTTTGGTGTAGCCTCTCCATACGTTTTCCTGATCTGTTTGCTTTTTTTTCCTGAACTTCTTTTTGTAATTCACCTTTATGCTTACTGTACTTAGCGAGTTTTGAGAAGATTTGTAGCTCAGGTTGAGGTTTCAGGTGTAGGTTTGCTCGCTGAGCTGGGAGGTTCATTACCAGATGCCTCGCCACCCCACGAGGCAACATCTTCAGTGGGCCCCAGACAAAGCAACGCTGAAAACTCCCGCCTCCATCCACATGTTTGGGTTTCTTTGGGTCAGCAATGCCATTTCCTGTCACCAACCCAAAGAAACCCAAACACAAAAATAGAAAGCAGAAGTTCCCAGCACCACCCTGCCCGAGGCCCACCGAAGATGCCACTAACAGAGCAACGAAAGGTCTGGAAATGAACCTTCAAGCTTATTGTACTATCTTTGATTTTCAGCAGTATTCAGCTCGCTTTGTCGGGTATCATTTTTCTTGCTTTTTTGAAATTGAATCCTTATTGCAGCTGCTCAGTAGAACAATGTGTACAGCTTGTTGTTCTACACATTTGATTGATCAGATTTTGTTCAGCCTAAATTTCCTTACACACGTTTCTGCCAGTGTCCTCTTGAACTGTCACAGATTTCTGTTATCGTTGCTATTTCCAGCCCACTTCCTTCTCAGCCAAGCACATTTGAACTCCCCTTATAGAAAATGGATTCTTAATTTACCCTTCTTTCCCCTCAATTATGCTAAAATATGCATCACCTACCACAAAATAATGTTCTCCTATTAATACTCATTTGAGCTATTCCATCTCAGCCTCCGAAATCTAAATGTGGAATTTCCAAACGCTGGCAGATGCACCATTGGACTGTGACAGACTGGTTAGTACAGTAGCACATTTAAAGTCTGAAGTAGATATTCATGCAATTTCACTGACTATGTATAAATCATGTAAGGGCTCATAATATTACTGTTTTTGTATTCTTGGTTTTTGTTTTCAACTTACCAAGAACTTGCCTCCAACATGCACAATTCTCCTCCCAGAGTTAGAACATAGAACATAGAACATAGAAGAATACAGCGCAGTACAGGCCCTTCGGCCCTCGATGTTGCGCCGATCCAAGCCCACCTAACCTACACTAGCCCACTATCCTCCATATGCCTATCCAATGCCCGCTTAAATGCCCATAATGAGGGAGAGTCCACCACTGCTACTGGCAGGGCATTCCACAAACTCACGACTCACTGAGTAAAGAACCTACCCCTAACATCTCTCCTATACCTACCCCCCC